>NC_051257.2:1876500-2189250 GCF_015237465.2 Chelonia mydas
AGCACACGGGGGCAAGGCAGCTGACCCACAGCTGTTGTGTGTGTCCGGAGACAGATCTGCTTTCCCCAGTGACCGAATTCAGGGTTTTCTCCTTCTCTCTCCTGGTGGCCCTAAGGAGCCAGCCTAGCTGAGGGAGAAGGACCTGGGCTGGGCTGGCTCTGGCTCGCTCCTCACTGGGAGAATTGTTAATTAAGCTTCAGTTGCAAAATCTTCCTTCCTGGTGATGAGGCGTGAGCCAGCCAGTGCCCAGCGTGAGCTCCCACAGATCTGGGAGGAGCCTGCAGGGCTGGCAGCTAGAGAAAGAAACAGCTTTTCGCTTGTAATTTGGGCAAATTTGAGCAGGAGCCGCTGAGGGATAATGGACGTGGAACTGCACAATGCCAGCGTCTCAGAGCCACTTTCCGATAAATATCAGGGCTCCAGCAGCTGTTCTTGGAAACATTCAGCAGGTAGCCCCATGTTTGCTGATCATGAAATGAACAGAATTGCAGGGCACATGCTTCCCTCGCTGCCAGGCACCATCATTCTACCGCTTTGAGTTCCTCCCCCGTTGCTGGCTGACACAATGCAATGCCCGAGCGGGCGCTGAGAGCCGCCCCAGGGTACTTGTGACATCACGGCTGAGCCGGCCACGGAGGGAAATGCTTCCAAAAGGGGCAGAGAGTAGATGGAACTAGAATTTTTATCAAATATTACACACACACACCCCCTGCATCACACACACACACACACACACCCCCTGCATCAACACCCATACATGCACACGGCAGACAACACCAACACACAGCCTGCACCAACACACACACACACACACACACAGCCTGCATCAACACACCCAAACACCAACACACACAGCCTGCACCAACATACAAAGACACACACAGCACTCAACACAAACACACACAGGCTCTCCCTATATCCTAGTTTTGAATCTCTCCAGAGCCGAGACGTTCAGCCCAGCGCTGTTTTCCTCCCAGCTCAGACAAGGCCATCAATCTGGCTGGGCCAGCGCTGCGAGTATTTCATTTTTACAGTGCAGCATGGCAGGCCTCTCCTGACCCTCACACGCTTCTTTAGGAAACTGATTTCTTGCTGCCATGAAAATCACTTCCAGTTAATTTAAACCAGGGTCAAGAGGAACACGCGGGGACAAAGGAGGCCAGGGTTTTTTTCCCCTCCAGCTCGTCTCTCTCTCGCTCTCTGAATTTATCGGCAGCCATGCCCAGTTGCTAGCAAAGAGGCTGGGACTTGAGGCTGGCACAGAGGGCTGCGGGCAGCGCAGTGGGCATGGGGCACAGCAGGAGAAAGGAGATGGGGTTCAGAGCTCACTGCTGGCCAGGAAGCTGGTCCCTAACAGCCTCCTTCTCCGAGGTTACAGGGAGGGGCACATCCCCTGGGGAGAGGGGCTCCCACCTCTGCCTCGTAGGAGTGCCCATCTGATCTCAAACACCCTGACTGTCATTCCCAAGGCCGGCCCCAGAGATCTGCCATCTGAGGAGGGGGCTGTGCAGCGAGGGCCTTGGGCTGACCAGGGAGCTGCAGGGCTCCCCAGCTTTCTCCCATTCTGCTTCCCTGGAGGTAGTTGGCAGGTGCCGGGGTCTCTCCCCCAGCATCGGGTGCAGCACTGCAGAGGGGGCTTGGTGGGCAGGAGATGCTTCGTAGTGACTTGGGCATGGAACAGCCTCATTAACCCCCCCCACGCAGCCCTGTCACTGACCCTCTCCTGCCACACTGCAGACACATTCACCGTGCCCCTGCTAACGTGCTCGTCTCTCAGCACCCGCCTCGCCAAGCCACCAGCCAGGACCGGAGCGGTTACAGATGCCTTCCTCTTCGGAGAGTCTTCCTCTTCTGGCACGCTGAAGGGTTCCTCCAAAGTTTTGACTGTTTAAAAGCTGGGGCATAGCCCCGATCCTGTGAGTCCGTGACAGGCAGCGAAGTCTCCATATGAGAAGGCAAAATGCCCCTTCAAGTCATGCCAAGGCCTGCTGACAGCATCGAGGCATGGTCACGTTGCCTCTGCAATGCCAGCCGCAGCCTCCCCTGGAGCCACAAGGGGCCCAGCCAGCTGGCACCTTCATCTAAGGAAGCAGGTTCAGTGCCAGACCCCTCTAGCTCAGGGGTGCAGGCTGCCAGGCTGGCCTTAGGGTGAGGCAGGGCAGGGGGTGAGGCCTGGGGTGTTACTGGTGGGGGGCTGCTCCCTCCTGCTCTGCTAGCCCTTGTGTACCGAGCTCCTGGCTCAGTCCCCGTCTCCAGCGTGCCCTGGTTTGCATGCGACTGCCCTGAAAGGCCCCTGCTCCACTCAGCAAAGCCACTTCCCCAGCTGGGGTGCAGCACACACCCCTAGCCCCATGCTTGGGGGGATTGCGGGGGAGGAGGAGAGGCAGGCAGCCTACGTACAAGCCAGCTCGCCGGGGCCTGGCATGGCTCTGATATGCAGCCGGTTGGTCGCCAGGTATGGAATCATTTCCAATGTCACCTGCCGGGTGCTAGCAGGGCTACTGGCCAACAGGCTCTGTGCCTCCGTTTCCCCCCTGCCAGAGGGGCGCAGTAACCCAAGCTCACCCCGTATCACTCACACACAGCGAACAGGTACAGGCTCACTCACAAACCTTTGCGGTTAGGGGCCTGGTCCTTCCCACATCCCCTATCCCCTCCCACCCGCCCCCTTCCTCCGACCGAGTCCTGCCTCTCGCGCTGCAGCTTTTGGCCCCCAGCTGTTCGGCAGGGCTAGCCCAGGACGCCCGTCCCAGCCCAGGGCTGCAGAGAGGACTAAGGAAAGAAATAAACCCGAGCAGACTGCAGCTGCCGCTGGGAGCGCGGCTCGTTCGTTACTGTCAGCCCTCCAGGAGCGCGAGAACTGGCTTCCCAGACAAAGTTTCCTTCGGAGGAGGTTGGTTTTCTTTGGGCAGAGACTTCTGGGATGCCAGCGGGGAGGCAGCTGGGCTGTGGGCTAGCACCAGCAAGCACCCTGCCTGGTGTGCCCAGCCTTCCGGCTACTTCAGCGGAGCACCCGACAGCAGCGTGGGGGAGGCGAGGTGTCTGGCTCAGGCCGGTCTTACATGGTTAACCGCAGCGGGGTGCGAGCTGCTAACCGAGGCCCCGGGGGAGAGGCAGAGCCTGGCTCCATGCAGAGATTCCTGGATTCCAGGCCAGAAGGAGCACGGTGACCACCTAGTCTGCCCCCCTGTGTAGCACGGGTCAGAGACCTGCCCCATATAATCCCTAGAGCAGGTCTCTGAAACAGCAGTCAATCTTCACTGCACAGAGTGTCAGTGGTGGAGAATCCACCCTGGCCCTGGTAAGCTGTTCCGGTGGGTGATGCACATCTTATTGCCAGTCTGAATGTGTCTCACTTCAACTTGCAGCCACGGGATCGGGTTCGAGCTCTCTCTGCTGGATTGCAGAGCCCAGTATCAAATACCTGCTCGCCATACGGGTACTTCTAGACAGGGATCAAGTCACCCCTGAACCTTCTCTGTGTTAAGCTAAATAGACGCAAAGAGCTGAATCGATCACTCAAAGGCAGGTGGACCCAGGATTCCAGCAGCGGTCGCACCCGGGCCACACCTCTCTGCTCCTACCCGAGCTTCCCCTCTTTCTACAGCCCAGGATCACATTCACTTTTTTGGTCACAATGTTGCACCGGGAGCTCACGTTCAGCTGAGTATCTCATGACCCCCAAAGCTTCTCCAGTCCCAGGCTAGAGTCCCGCACCCTGTAAGCCCGGCCTGCCTTCTTTGGTCCTAGATGGGAACACTTGCATTTAGCTGTATTAAAAGCATATGGTTTGTTTGCACCCAGTTTACCCAGTGGTCCAGCTCTCCTTATCAGTGACCTGTCCTCTTCATTGTTACCACTCCCCCAATTTCTGTGTCATCTGCAAACTGGATCAGTGACAATTTTATGTTTTCTTCCAGGTCTTTGATAAAATGGTTAAATGGCAAAGGGCCAAGAGCCGATCCCTGCAGGACCCCGATAGAAACACTCCCTCTCCGTGATGAGTCCCGTTTACACGCCTATACCGGTTAGCCAGCTTTTAAGCCATTTAACGTGGGCCATGTTAATTTCATATCTTCCAGTGTGTTAGCCGGTGCGTGCACCGAGCGCCATGACACAGCCCCCTCCACCCCCAGCCCCACGCAGGGCTCAGGGGTGCACGGGGCACCCAGCTCCCCCTGAATTAGTCAGAGGCAGCGAAGCTGGGCTTTCCGGGCACAATCTATTGTGTGCAGAGGATTCGTTTTTGTCATTTAACATTTCATGGATAATTAATTATTCTTCATGCTCCAAGTGAAAAGCTGTAGCAGGTACAGGCCGTTCAAAGAGCCGGCTCCCGCAAGAAGCACGATCAAACCCAGGGAAACCGGTGAATTATTCACACCGTCAAACGCAGGGAAGGCGCAGGACGGCTTGTGCAGGGTGCTGAGCCCAGCCCAGGGCCAGCCCCAAAGAGAAAGCAGCTCAGTGCGGCTCCTACCGGGGGACCCGAGGGAGGCCTCTCCCCCTAAGCCCTGGGATAGCTCTCGCTGCCGCTGCCCACGGTGTGTGGAGAGCGGCTGTCGGGTCCCAGGGCCCTTCTTGGCGATGAACACGCGTGCAATCAGCAGGTGCAAACGGAGACTTAGCTGAGCGGGGGCCTGCTTGCTGATTGCACGTGTATTGCGCTGCTAGTGTGACGGGCCCCAGGGCTGCGGGGGCTGATGCTGTGACACATTCCACTGAAGACACCCCCCAGTAACACCCCACGGCCTGCGTGCTACCGAGCCCCCTGCAACGCACATGCAACTAACTGCCCCCATACGCCTGGGGATCTGGCATCTAGGGGCCTCCAGCCAGCAGCCATGCGCTGGTCGACTAGTAGAGATCAGATCCTAGATCTCAGCGCAATGTGGGGCCAGACCTCCCACCTCCTCCCCAGGGTCCTTGCCCCTTGCAGCCCCTCACCCACTTGATCTCCCCAGCCGCAACTTCCTATGGCCAGGGCGCCATGCTTGCAGCTCAGGGTTTGCAATGGTGCAGCCGTAACAGAGGAGCTTTGCTGCACTGCCCGTGCTCCGCAGACAGGAGGGGCTGGGAGGAGCGCCAGTACCCGGGGCCTGCCCACTGGGCGGCCGCCCTTCCCAGCACTCCAGCACTGCAGGTGTCGGCACAGAAATGCACTGATTAGCATCCCTTGGCCTGTCAGAGCTGGGAGAAGGAGGCCATGTGCTATCAGAGAGAAGGGCCTTGAAGCCCACCCCGCTGATTTCTGGTGGCCCGGCTCACAGGCTATGCAGCTTCCTCACCCGGGGGAGCAGAGCCGCACTCTGGCCACGCAGCAATCCCTCTCCGGGCGGGGGTGGGCAGGAGATGGGATGAAAGGAGCCGTGAGACCAGCACATCTTGTCTGCACGGCTGTGGTAATTGAACATTCTTGCCTGTTTTCTAGGTAACCAGTTGAACGCTGCAGAGATTAAATTTCCAGGCAACGTTTTGTTGTCCAGGACGCAGAGCTCAGTTAATTAAAAGGGAAGGAAAAGGCTGACCACCAGGGCAAAGGACACCGTGTCTCGGGCTCGCAAGCGATACAGGGGGCAGGTGGGGGACAGCAGGGAACAGCAGCCATGTGTGTCTTCTCGTTAATTGCATTGGAGACGAAGGGCAGACGGACCCAGCGCTGTTCGAGCCCCTCTGCCGCCTCACGCGCAGACCAAGGAGCCTGATGGCCTGAGAGGCACCAGCCTAGGCGGAACAGATGAGCCTTGATCCGGGAAAAGCCCCTTCATGCCCAGGCCCAGGATCGTGCCCGAGTCCAGCTGACTCTGTGGCTGGCGGTGCTGGGAGAGGATGGGGCAAAGCCGGGATGCGTCGGGACCCGTGTGCGCCTACTAAGACCATACCTTCAGCTAGCCAGGCAGGCGCTCTGCTCAGACGCAGCGAGGGAGAGACGGTGCCCCGCCCCGGTCTCGTTTGTGCCTGGTACAATCTAAGCGTTTGATTCTGAGTATTGAGCAGCAACTCTTGTTGCATTCACTTCCAGCACAATTCTCCTGATTCCCAGAGCAGTGGGATTTGAAATGAGTTTCTTCATCTGAAGGAAGAACTGATTTCTCACTTAGAAACCCCCTTTTCTCTCTGCCCCAGCAGAGCACCTCCTGCCTTGGGCTTCCAGAGGGACTGCCCACCTGTGCCCACAGGCAAGCTTCCGTGGGGGCTGGGGGCTGGGGGCTGCAGCGGCACTGTCTGATCAATTATAAACTGCGTTTTAAATACCTAAAAACTTTTTTAGTAAAAGCCTGTAAACCCAGTGGGAGCTGGAGAGCAGCTTCAGCTTGAAAGCAATTCTTTAGCATAAAATGTGTTGATAAACCAGGAGGTCGTGAATCATGAGCCGCGCTGCGGGGGCTGGGGGAATAGAAAGAGGTTTTAAAGAGTGTGTGTAGAGATGTAAATTTGAAAAATGTCCCTGTGTTCTCCTCTCATGCTGGGGCTGATTCCCGAGTGCATCCAGGGCCCTCTGCAAAGGAACAAAGACGGCCTGAGGCCTGCCCACGCTCCCACGTGCCTGGCATTAGACATGCTAGCCGGCCCATTGTGTCCAAGGAGACTGATCATGGGACTAAAGTGCCTTGTGTTTGCAGGACTCACACCACACTGGCAGCCCAGCAAAGGCAGCAAAATCGGCTCTTGCGGCGATCCCAGCTTTTATCCTCAGATCCCAGCTTCCACCCCAGACTTGCACCAGTCTGACCCTTATGTCGACGAGAACGCGCCATGTGTCCACGCGTGGGTCTCCAGACCTTCCTTGATGGAAGTAACTCCCAGCGGTGGCACTGTGACAGTACTGCCATGAACTGTGACCGTATAGATCACTGTGGCAACCAAGGTCCGATAGTTGCACCAAATCTTGTACGAAGGAGGTCCAGTGAGGTGTCTATGGAAAGGTTATGGTCTGCTGGTTGTGATTATCCTGTCTGTGTGCAGGTATCAATTTTGTAGTTGAAATTATGAACATTTGCTATGTACTTGTATCTCAATGTGTTTGATTCCAAGTATCAGAGTAGCAGCCGTGTTAGTCAGTATTCGCAAAAAGAAAAGGAGGACTTGTGGCACCTTAGAGACTAACCAATTTATTTGAGCATGAGCTTTCGTGAGCTACAGCTCACTTCGTCGGATGCATCAATTTATTTGAGCATGAGCTTTTGTGAGCTACAGCTCACTTCATCGGATGCATCCGATGAAGTGAGCTGTAGCTCACGAAAGCTCATGCTCAAATAAATTGGTTAGTCTCTAAGGTGCCACAAGTCCTCCTTTTCTTTTTGCGAATACAGACTAACACGGCTGTTACTCTGAAACCTCTCCTTACAATGTGTATGATAATCAAGGTGGGCCATTTCCAGCACAAATCCAGGGTTTAACAAGAAGGTCTGAGGAAGGGGGGGACGGGGGTAGGAAAGTGAAGCATTTGGTCAGCTTCTTGAGAAAGGAATTTGCAGATGAAGTGCCCAATCAAGAAACACTTAACTGACAATGGACCTTGGAAGACTCCAATCCACATGAGAAGTCTTCCTGGGAACGTTCAAGGTAGCAGGTGAGCAATGGCTGCGCTTTCTGTAAAGAACTGAGTCATGCATGGACATGTGACTTGCCCATGTGACTCCAAACTCCATCCTGCTACTGTGATTTTCCACAGTAAGAACAAGGGGGGTCTCCTTCCATATGGCAGAAGATACAAAAGGCCCTCAAAACCCCTCCATTTTGTCTTCAATCCTGCTTCTTATCTCTGGAGGGACTTTGCTACAAACTGAAGCTCTGAACAAAGGACTGACAGACCCATCCCAGCTGGGGATGTTCTCCAGAGGCTTGATTTGAACCGGCCGTTTATTCCATCACTGCTACAAGCCTGAACCAAGAACTTTGCCACTGCTCTGCGTCAGTGATTCCATTTCACCAGTTTTAGCTCTCATCTATATTTCTTTCTTTTTATGAATAAACCTTTCGATTTTAGATTCTAAAGGATTGGCAACAGCGTGATTTGTGGGTAAGATCTGTTTGTATGTTGACCTGGGTCTGGGGCTCGGTCCTTTGGGATCGAGAGAACCATTTTTCTTTTACTGGGGTATTGGTTTTCATAACCATTCGTCCCCATAATGAGTGGCCCTGGTGGGGATACTGGGAAACTGGGGTGTCTGTGGGAATTGCTTGTGTGACTTGTGGTTAGCCAGTGCGGTGAGACCGAAGTCCTCTCTGTCTGGCTGGTTTGGTTTGCCTTAATAGTAAAGGAAGCCCAGCTTTGGGCTGTGACTGCCCTGCTCTGAGGAATTTGTCCTGAATTGATACTCCCAGTAGTGTCCGGCCAGAGGCAGCATCGTTACAGGCACTTACGTCAGTGCTGTGCGGTGTAGATGCACCCCACTTCCAATGTCACTGAACTGGTGCAGGTGCGTGGGACCCGCAGGGCAGAGCCGGCCGGCTACCTGGCCGCTCTCCCCGGCACGTGGCCAGTTGACTGCAGCAGCCTGTGGCATAGGGGAGGCTATAAGGTTCAGGTGCTCTAATGCTGCCCCTCCTGATACCCCCTCCCCTCTGCCCTGCACCACCCACCCTTCCCGAGTCAGTTTGCTGGGGACCCAACAGTCGAGTGGGCTTGACCTGCATCTGGCATCTCCACATAGGCCCTGGGCTCGCTGCCTGTGTGCGTGTGTGTCCCCCCGTTACTGCTACCAGGCCCCAAGACAGGCACCGTTGCAGGCCGTAGCTAGCGCCTCCATGGGTGATGCCCAGGCGGCCCCCGGGCTGAGTGGGTCTCAGGTGGGAGTCGCCTCCCTCTGACCCAGCCCAGCTCACTGCCTGCTTTTCCACAGCCAGCAGCCCGGTGCGGTGACCCTGCTGTGAAAGTAGCTGCACTGGAAGGAGGTTTCAGTCAACAAGTGAACGAACCCTTTGCTGTCCCAGCTGCAGAGCCCTGGGCCTGAGCAAAGCCCCGGGAACGAGCTGGGACATATGGGTCCCGAGCCGACGGGGAGAGGCGCAGAAGGTGAAGCTGCAGCTGCCAGGAGCCACCATCAATGCGACGGTTAAGGACTTTCCATGTCGTCAAAGGCCAAGGACGGCTGTAGTCGGCAAGACAGTCAAGAGCCCTGATTCAGCCCGGCCCGGTGGGGTCGGTGACACCTGTGCAGAGCAGGTGCAAAAGGAACAGGGCCAGATTTTCAACGGCTCTGCGCCCAGCCGCTCCCACCGGGACACTGCGAGCTCAGCAGCACCCAACGGCTGGGATCCTGGGGGGATCGGGGCGGTCACCCCCTGCGCTCTCTCAGCAGAGGAGTGAGCGAATCCACACGGCGCGAGGCCAAGCACAGTTCCAAGGGAGGTGGAGAGCAAGAACAGGCAGAGTTCTCACATCTAACATACACGTGAAACCTCCTGCATCGGGACATACGCCCATCTCTGCCTCGGCGGCTGGGGTGCTGCGACACCACCCATTGTGCTGAGTGGAATTGGCTCATTGCTTCCTCAGGCTCCCTGTTGTCCTGGGAGCGTCCTCAGGCTCCCCGGACTCTTGGTCCTGTGTGTGTACAGCACCGTGCACACTGGGCCTAGGCCATGGCTGGGGCTGCAAGCGGCTCTAAATAGCTAATAACTATCAGAGATCAGGATAGGATCGCATGTGGGGGGCAGATTAGCCCACATTTGCCACTGGGGGATTTCTCCGAGAACCTCCTGCCAGCTGCTGGCAGAGGCAGGACCCTGTGCCCGCCATGCTGGCAAGGGCTGCGTTCCTCAGGCAGCTCTTCAAGCTGATGCTCTCGAGTTCCCCTGTGCTTCCTCCCTCGCTTTCCTTTTATCTTATCGGAATCTTTTTATTTTAAGCATTCGCACAAATTCCGTTCCCTGCCTGCAGCAGGGCCCGGCTCTGTGCCTGGCGGGGCTGGTAATTCCCGCCTCCTCCCGTCATGGTTCGGGACTTTCCCTGCCTTACGAACGTGATTAAGGCTCCGTGCTACCTAGTAAATTACCGGGAGATTAGCAGTCAGGGGGGCAAAATAAATGATATTTAACATTTTGTAATAACAACAATTAACCAGTAAATAATGTCTTTTAAACTGCAAAAGCCCAAGCAAATTAATTCTTCTAATTAGCTGTCAAGTAATAAAAAAAAACAACCTGCAGGTTCTGTGTGTTATTGTCGGCATCTCCCAAATCCGGGCAAAGCTCCCCTCCAGCCTCCCAATCTCATTACAAGGGAGCCCTCTGCACTGGCTGGCTTGCCCCGTTCACTGCTAATCAGCGCTTTAGGCTCTGTGTTCTCCAGTCACACGGCACGTAGTTAACACAGTCACACACACACACACCACTGCGCGCACACGTAGACCCAGCACACACACGCACACACACCCAGACACAGCCCATGCACACGTGTGCACACAGCCACTCACACACCCCCCGCTGCACGCACACACAGATACAGCACACATGCATTCGTACGCACTGCTGCACACACACACCCAGACACGTGTGTGTAGATGGGCATAGACTGCATGTGCACAGAGTCACACACGCAGACACTGCACGCACACGCCTACGTACCCACACACACAGAGGATGCACAGAAATATACACACCCAGCTGCTGAAAGAACACAACTTGCCCAAATTGCGGCCCAGTACAGTTCCTGCCAAGCAGCGGCTCCGAGCACGCGTTCGTTGCCTTGTTCCGGCTCCCTTTCTTAGGGAATAACTGTCCGTGCTGGAGGTTGGGGCTTTTTAAAAAACCTCCCAATAAATGTCGTCTTTGGCGACTCTCCCGCTCCCCGTATCATGTATCAGCCACCGGCTGCCACGGCGCACGGCTCTCGTCAGCACCAGCCTTAAACACTTCCACTCTCGCTGGCACCTGCTGGGACTTTAAAGCCAGCAGCCCCGTTCTGGCCCACGTGGGTCAGCAGCCTGTCCTCACCCCGTGGGCACAGAGCTACCCGGCAGCAGCCCCCCACCACACAGCCCCCCATTGCTGCTCAGCGGATGAGGGGAGGGGGCCCATGGGCGCAGAGACCACATGTGGCCCATGCCCTTGACCTGATCACGTCCACCCCCCACCCCTGCTCCAAACCTGCCCCAGCTCTGCGGGCCCTGCGAGCTGGATCCCAGCGCTGTGACTGGCCACCCTCAACAAGGAGACAAACCCGACCCTGGCTCCCACGCCCCCAGGCACCAAGACCTGGGAGTTGTGCAGCACGGCCCCGTCTCTAGCACGGTTGCAAAGTGCGCCATTGCAAACCCCAGCCTGTGCTGAGCAGGGCACAGCGGCTGGCTGTGTCCAGAAAGCCCAGGCATCGCATGCCCCCCGCTGCCCAGCCTGGGCAGCCCCAGCTGGGACTCCGGGTGCCATGACCTCGGGCTGGTGCCATGCAGGGTAAGGGACTGGGGAGGGCAGCGAGGTTTAGCAAACGAGGCTGCCTAATCCCTAGCACTGACTTCCGCTGAATTCCAGAACTGCTCCCATCCTTTGCAGACCTCCCCGCTCCGAGCTGCCCTGGGCCCGAAGCACATTCCCTGGCTGCTGCAGAGAGGGGAGGGCTCCAGCCCCAGGCCCCGGCTGTCTAAGGATGCACGCCGCATGCCCCCCGGGCCGTCAACTTATCGGCGGCCCCCTTTCCCAGTCACAGGCAAGAGGAAAGCGAAGCTCAGCGAGGCCGGTAACTCCCGTGGCAGCGTCGCCCGGGCCCCGGAGTTCCGAAGGGAGCCACGACGCGATGAGAGCGAGGCGGTGCAACGCTCCGTTCACAAGGGCTGCCGGGCTCGCAGCACGGGGCTGCAGTCTGTACCCCATGCAGGGGAGGGCAGCCCACCAGGGCAGCCTGCGTCCATCCCCAAGGCCGGGTGGGATTGGAGGAAGGCACCGACTCACGAACTATGGTTCTGCCCCAGTTGCCTTGGCCTGCAGTCCCGGGAGCCTGCGGAGGAGGAGGAGGATGCCCGGCACCCCGGCTGAGCGCGTGGGCGGTAACGTGGCTGAGGGGGCCCAGCAGCAGTGGCTTGGAGGGGAACCCCCTTGGTGCGGCTAGTGACGAGGGACACGCTGCTAGAGCACAATGCACAACGCAGGCCGCGTCCGCCACCATCACGCCTGGGCATGGCCTTCAAGCCTAGAGCTCCAGTCAGCCCGCTGCCTCGTTTCACCATCTGAGGGAGCTGCTGGAGGGTCTGAGGGACCCAGGCAGCCGGCTGCCCTCGTGTGGTGCGGCTGGGCAGGCCTGGGCCTTCCCGTGAGAGACTCCAGGAGCTCAGTCTTTTGAGCTGGACACAGAGCAGGTTACAGGGTGGCTTGATCCCCGTCTGTAAGTACCAACCTGGGGAGCAGATATTTGCTACTGGGCTCATCAGCCCAGCAGAGAGAGGTCTGACAGGACCCAGTGGCTGGACGCTGAAGACATTCAGCCTGGAAGGAAGATGGACATTTTTAACCTTAGGAGTAATTAAGCTCTGGGACCATTGATCAAGGGCCGTGGTGGAGTCTCCATCCCGGACAATCTCTCAGCCCAGCCTGACAGCTCTGCCCTAACAGCTCTGCCCTAGGAATGCCGTCGGGGCAGGTCTCTGGCCCCTGCTATCCAGGGGGGTCAGACAAGGTGATCACAGTGCTCCCTTCTGGCCTTGGAATCGACGGGTCGGCCGGCACCCTGGGCAACCAGCCCCTGCCAGCTAGCTTTGGCACAATGGGCCCAGGGTGTGAGGGAGCCAAGCGCACTGGGATTGGGGGGGCAGGACAGCAGGGGTCTTGCTGCCAGGCCTGGCTCACCGTCCAGCTCTTCTGGGGGTCTGCATCGTCTAGGCTGGGCCCCTGGGCAGTGCAGCCTGGGCAGGCAAGTGAGAGCCCCAGCAAGAGACATGATCTCAGCTCACCCCTGCCCCAGCTTTGGGTGGGTGAAGGAGAAGGGCCAGGCCTGGCATCCTCAGCCCCTCCTCCTGTGCTCTCTCTCATCTCTCTCTAGCCTGCACTGCCTTGGCCTGCTTCCCACCTGCCCCCACACCTTCGTGCTGCCGCCTTCCTTGTGCTCCATTTCCTCTCGCTGCCCTTTTCCCCTCCTCCAGTTCGCTGTCTCTGCCCATCGCTGTCTCCTCCCCGCTCATGCAGACAGCTAGCCGGTTCCCCGTGCCACGGCTGAGCCACGCACCTCGCTGCAGCCCTGACCCAGGCGGGCGCGTCGCATGCTGCAGGCAGGAGGGAGAAAAAGGGGGGCTCCCTGCCAACAGAGCTGGGCTACATGGCTCTGCGCCCCCCAGGTCAGCCAGCTGCTAAAATACCCTGCCAGGCTGCAGCTGGCAGCTGCCGTGCCCGGAGCGGGTTGAGCGGAGAGACACTCCCTGACTTGCTGCAATCGGGGTGAACCCTGGGAGCAGAGGGAATGGCTCCAGCTGTGACAAATGGGGAGGAGACCACCCAGCATTTCTCCCCTCCCGCGGGGAGTCAGTTTTTATGGGAGCAGCGCAGGAGAGAGGCATAAATATCCCGCGCCCTGGGCTGCCCAGAGGTGGCGATTTTATCCTGGCAAGCGATGAAAAGCCTTAAATCCAGCTGCCAGTTAAGCCACTGAAGAATTATAGTGAGGATAAAAGCAGTGTCCCCTGGCCCCGGCAGGTGTGCTGGGGCCCCCTCCCCCATGGTGACTGGCGGGTGGGGAGACACATGCTAGCTGAAGGGATTTCCAGAGCAAGGGCTCCCCCGAGCTGTGACAGCCAGCTCACGGGCAAGCGGGCCTGACCCTCCCTCACATGTGCGGCCAGGGGTGCCAGGGCCACCCTGCTGCTGTGGAGGGACGGCATCTTAAGCAGCACTCCAGGAAGCATCCAGGAAAGCTGGCTGGTCTCTGGGGGCAGCCCCACGAGGGCCCCACCCTCATCACCCCCCAACTTCAGGGGCCACAGAGGGCCCAGGAAACCTGAGGCAAGGAGTTCCCAGAGCCACCCGAGCCGGTGGCTCCCCTGCAGCAGATCAGCACTTACCCCCGGCCCGTGGCTCAGTGTGCCGAATGATACACAGGATCCAACCCAAACTCTCGCCCCAGGAACGCTGCTCCCCGAGCTCCTCCCTCCAGACTGCTCAGCCCACCATCTGGATCCTCTCCCGTATACCAAGCCCCCTGCCTGAGGCGCCCCCACAGGACACTCCCCAGTGTGATCAGCACCCATAGCAGGGTGGGGTGTCACTGGCCCATTACAACCTGCCAGTGCCCTGTGATGCAGGGAGGGGCTAGCTGCCTGCAAGGCCCGAGACAAAGCACCTTTTACACCAAGAAGCACAAACCCTGAATAAGGAACACAAGGGAGCGGGGAATGTCTCAACGGCTGGAAGGTTCCTCCAGTGGCTGAATGAAAAGATTAGTGGCTGATTAAAGGCAAGATGAAAAGTGAAGTGCCGGCTGTCCAGTGCAGCGCAGCTCCTCGGCTGGTGCAGTGAAATCATCCTCATCTCCTGGACCTTAATCAAGGGCAAGGTTCAGCTTCTTACAAGCAGCCCTTTCATTGATTTGACATAGTGCCTTTGCCAAGCAAGGAGAAAGCGTTATGTTCTCAAGTGCTCATTAAATTTTATATTTGTGACATGGGGCAGTGCATTTACAGACACAGGCTGATTGTAAAATAAATCAGCGCAAAGCAGGGAAACAGCCTGATGAAAAGGAGACCGAGAGAGGGGGGAAAAGAAGCGAAGGGAAACACAGGGAAGGGTTTGTGCCGAGTGGTGTGAAGAGCCCGCTTCCCTCTCGCTCCTCGGCTGAGGCTTGACTTTTCCCCCCTGCCTTTTCCTTTTCCCCCCCTGCCCCAAACTCCGACAGTCGGGTCTTCTCTGGGAACACCTCACTGCTATGGCTGAGCGTCACGTGTCTGACTCTGTGCAGAAACCTGGCTTGGAGGGAGCTCTGCTTCTCGACCTGCCCCAAAGGGTGGTCAGGGGAAGGCAGGGGCCAAGGAAAGAATCAAATCAAGGAATCAAACGGAATTCAGATTGGGCAAGCACCCCCCCCCCCCCGCAGCTCTACCTGGCCCCCGGGAGTGCAGGGAGCCTGGGCCCCACAGGATCAGCCCTGGATTCCCGAGTGGCGCTGATGTCCCACAGGAGAGTCACCAAGACGTGTCCTGGCCCGGCCCTCAGGTGACTGGCAGAGTGCCCAGACCAGGCCGAAGCGTGGGGCATCCCACAGGCACGGGGAGCCGGACCCTCAGAGCCTGCAGACAGCACCATGCCGAACCCCCTTGCCAGAGGGCTGGGAGGAGCCGCACGGAGCGAGATCTGCCCTGCCTGTCCCACCCAGGTGGAAGCCGCCTTCCGCAGGCTGAGCCAGAGCCCAGGGCAGCTGCTTGCTTCGGAGGGACTGCCTGCCCTGCCACCCTCGCTCCAGCAGCTTGTAGCCAACACAGCTGCACCCAGAGCGTGAGCAAAGGCCGCTGGGCGTGCCATACGGACAGCCCAGGGCCCACGAGGCATGAACACCCCTCGAGACGGCGTGAGCGGCACCTTGCCTGCCCCAGCCCCCGTCGCCACTAAGCTATTCCCAGTGAGCATCAGCTCCTGCCCTAAGTAACCCCGGCCGCAGGAAGGTCCCTCCCGGTGGCTGCACTGGATTCCCCACAAGGCTTCAGGTAGCGAGGGGGTAGGGGAGAGAAAGACCACAGCTGCTGCCAATTGCCCGCAAGCCCAAACCTCCGTTAGCAACAGCATTGCCCCAGCAAAATGGACTGGCCCACCCTCTTGGTAAAGGAGGACTGGAGCCCGGCAGAAGCCGGCCGGGGAATTTCAACCCTGGAAATACAGGTAAAGAAGAGACCAGGTGCCTTTGTGTTTAGCCAGTGCCTTGCCCAGCAGGCTCCATGGCACAGGACTGGGGCTCTGAGGTGCCACCACCAAACACATCCTCAATAAGAAATGTGAGAGGACAGGCGTGAGATGGAGCCAAACAAGGGACCCACAAATAAATGGCAGACAAGTCCCATGGGATCCCACACAGGTAGCCCACGCCTGGGGCGGCCAGAGGTTGGTTACTGGCATGGATCTGGGTCAGGAACAATCCCTTCTGTCCTGCCTTGGGCCTTGACAGTCACTTTCCCAGGCCGTGCGACCGCCTTTTGCCCGGCGCGGTTCTGCTCCCCATCGTCCCAGTCGTCCAGGGGGAAATTCCCCCTTGTGCCAAGACCCCGGCACTAATTAAGTCCCACAAGGCCTAGGCACCAACTAAGTTGGATCCCAGAGAGCTAAAGCCTAGGTCTTGTGCTGTAGGTCTGCACTTAGGTAAATGCCTCCTGCCCACGCACCCTCTCATCTAGTAAACAGAGCTGGTTGAGGGGCTTTTTGGCCAAAAGAAAAAATATAGCTTTGGACACGGACCCCATGCCAGCTTTTTATCCAAAACCGAACTGCTCTCATTTTTGACTCATTTATCCAGTGGGTTTTTTAAAATAAAAACCCCATTTAAAAAAAAAAATCAAATAATTGTTTTCCGCTGACCTAATTTGCCGTGGGAACGTTCAGTGACTTTCCCCCCCCGAGGTGATAAATCCCGGGGGGGGGTTATCATCAGCTCTAATATCAAGGAGAAGATTGCCAAGACGGTAGGGAAGGGGAGGCGGACCTGGGTTCTCTTTACCGTCTGTTTTAAATGAGAACCCCTGCTGCGGACTCTTGTGACTTTATCCTGTGTGTAGGTTTCAGAGTAACAGCCGTGTTAGTCTGTATTCGTAAAAAGAAAAGGAGTACTTGTGGCCCCTTAGAGACTAACCAGTTTATTTGAGCATGAGCTTTCGTGAGCTAGCTCACGAAAGCTCATGCTCAAATAAACTGGTTAGTCTCTAAGGTGCCACAAGTACTCCTATCCTGTGTGTAGTGATTTTTTGGGGTGTTCTTAAAGGCCCCAGTGGCTGGAATCATGGTATTACCTGAGAAACTTGGCTTGCATTGAAAAAAGAGAAAGTTTCTAGCTTTCATGGCTGCAGAAAAGCTTGAAAATGTGAAAGTCTCCACCAACCATAGCCAAACAAAAAGAACCCTACTCGGATTGTAAATAAATTTATTATAAAATCGTCATCATCACAAAGTAACCTCCTGCAGGAGCACTTGAGTGCCAAACAATAAATAGTGTTTTAATAAAAGAACACCCCCACGCCGACAGAATTACGTACCAGGTGGGTAACCAACCAACAACCGTGGCAGTTGTGAGGCTGGCAGCCAGGTGCCGGCTCATGCCAAGGTGCCCGTGTCTCAGCTGAACACGGACACCTACAGAGCTCAGGTTTCAGAGTAGCAGCCGTGTTAGTCTGTATTTGCAAAAAGAAAAGGAGGACTTGTGGCACCTTAGAGACTAACCTATTTATTTGAGCATAAGCTTTCGTGAGCTACAGCTCCCTTCAAGAGCTGGAATCAGGCTGGCTCACCTGGGCGTTAGTGTTGCTGCCGTAGGATGATCAGAGTGTGTTTAGTGTTTAGACTCTGTGGAAGGGCTGCCAGCTGCCGTGCGCATTCCCCTCACTTACAACATCTGCATCCCACGCTGCCAGGTAATACTGGAGCATTTGCCTTGCAAGCCTCTGTGTGTGAATCACCAGACGGGGGGAGCCATTAACTAGTGTGAAGTGCTGGCCAGACAAGGAAAGGCCATTGACACCAGATGGGCTAGAGCAGAACATTAAAGAGAACAAAAGACTTTGTTATCCCTCCCCTCCTCCGCACAGGAAGATGAGTCTTGCAAGGGAATTCCTCTCATCAGCTCAGAGAAGAAGGGGGGAAGGGAATAAAAAACCCTCTAATAAGGAGGAACTGAATCTTTATGCAGCTTGGACTCTGGGGAGCAAAGATTACTAGGCGTAAGCAGCTGACCCCCCACTGCTCAGCCTGGGTAAGCCCCAAGGGGCACGTAGAGCTTGCTTATCACAGAAGCTTCAATTACCTTTTGAAACTTAAGATTGTAACCATTTGTGTCTGTACATTTACCGGCTTTAACCCTGTCAATAATGCTCGTATTTCCTTTTCCTACATAATAAATCCGTGGATAGGTTTTTACAGGACCGGCTAGGAGTGTTGTCATTGGCATGAGAACCAAGGTGCAATTGACCTGGGGTAAGTGACTGGGCCTTTGGGCCTGGGAGTAACAGGAATATTGCTAAAAGAACAGGAGGACTTGTGGCACCTTAGAGACTAACCAATTTAATTGAGCATAAGCTTTCGTGAGCTACAGCTCACTTCATCGGATGCATTCAGTGGAAAATACTGTAGCTCACGAAAGCTTATGCTCAAATAAATGTGTTAGTCTCGAAGGTGCCACAAGTCCTCCTGTTCTTTTTGCGGATACAGACTAACACAGCTGCTACTCTGAAACCTGTCATTATTCTAGGAATATTGCTGTGATCCTTGGTGAAGGGACCATCTATCACAAAGGCAGGCTCACCTGGGCGGTGAGACCCATTGGAGAGCACCCAAGGGACTATCTGTGGCTCCTGCTGGGGCTGCTATAGCACCTGAGGAGTTCACACCTGATAACTAGTTGATGAAATCTACCTACAGAACTCAGGGCCAATGGGGGTTGGGCTCTGGTTCCTAACAGTCTGCCCTGAGGTTGGAACTACTCTGGATTCAGAGTAACAGCTGTGTTAGTCAGTATTCGCAAAAAGAAAAGGAGGACTTGTGGCACCTTAGAGACTAACCAATTTATTTGGGCATAAGCTTTCGTGAGCTACAGCTCACTTCATCGGATGTGACTACTCTGGAGCCACTGCCAGACAGACTCCAGCGAGAGACTGCTGAATTGGAATTAATTTGCAAACTGGATACAATTAACTTTAGGCTTGAATAAAGACTGGGAGTGGATGTGTCATTACACAAGTAAAACTATTTCCCCATGTTTATCCCCCCATCCCCCACTGTTCCTCACACGTTCTTGTCAACTGCTGGAAATGGCCCACCTTGATTATCACTGCAAAAGTTTCCCCCACACACACCCCCAGCTCTCCTGCTGGTAATAGCTCACCTTAACTGACCACTCTCCTTACAGTGTGTATGGTCGCACCCATTGTTTCATGTTCTCTGTGTATATAGACAGGTTTCAGAGTAACAGCCCTGTTAGTCTGTATTCGCAAAAAGAAAGGGAGTACTTGTGGCACCTTAGAGACTAACGAATTTATTTGAGCATAAGCTTTCGTGAGCTACAGCTTATGCTCAAATAAATTGGTTAGTCTCTAAGGTGCCACAAGTACTCCTTTTCTTTCTGTGTATATAAAATCTCCCCCCTGTATTTTCCACTGCACGCATCCGATGAAGTGGGCTGTTGCTCACGAAAGCTTATGCTCAAATAAATTCGTTAGTCTCTAAGGTGCCACAAGTCCTCCTTTTCTTTTAGCTTGCCAGTAGTAATTTACAAAGCCTTACAGTGTAAATCTCATGATTTTGGGGGCCTGTTCCCTCTCTGAGCACAGGGGCTGGTGCTGAGAACACAGCACCCAAATTCTATTGGTGGCTTGGCAAACCCCAGTCTAAAGAGCAAAGCCACTCCTAGAGCAAAGCCACCCGTGTGCCCCCCACCCCACCCCACCGACAGCTGGCACTGCTGCCGGTCACAGAATCATAGAATGATAGAACTGGAAGGGACCTCGAGAGGTCATCTAGTCCAGTCCCCTGCACTCATGATGGCAGGACTAAGTATTATCTAGACCATCCTGACCAGTGTTTATTTAACCTGCTCTTAAAAATCCTCAATGATGGAGAATTCACAGCCTCCCTAGGTAGTTTGTTCCAGTGCTTAACCACCCTGACAGTTAGGAAGTTTTTCCTAATGTCCAACCTAAACCTCCCTTGCTGCAATTTAAGCCCATTGCTTCTTGTCCTGTCCTCAGAGGTTAAGAACAACAGTTCTTTTATGTACTTGAAAATTTATGTCCCTCCTCAGTCTTCTCTTCCCCAGACTAAACAAACCCAGGTTTTTCACTCTGGCCTCATGGGTCATGTTTTCTAGACCTTTTATCATTTTTCTTGCTCTTCTCTGGACTTTCTCCAATTTATCCACGTGTCCGAAAGTGTGGTGCCCACAATACTCCAGCAGGACCAGGGATTTTCCTACACCCCCCTGAAGTCTCTCATTCCCCCCGACCCGCCCATGGTCAAACCAACCAAGATGAAGAACATACCAAGGGCCAAGAGGAAACCAACATGTCATCTGAAGGTTCACGGAATTGACGCACAAATACAGCTACCTACTACAACCGGAAGGCCGTTCCCTACGTTTGCTGGTCAAATGCCTTCCATTTATTGAAGTTACAAAGATGGCAACTGGTGCACTTCTTCCAAAAAAAGCTTATGAAGAAGGAAAGCTTCCCACTGCTATGCTGGAGGAGCTTCGTTGGCCAGACCGATCAGCAAAGCCAATGCTGACAAACTATGTGAAAAGGCTGCGAAACACCAAGCCTCTGGACTGCTTCGACATGCAGAAAGCCTTGTAAACCAGTCACTGTCCAAGCCCATTTTAGAAGTACTTGATGAGGCTGTTAAGAATGCTGGAGACCCAGCATAATTTACGTGAACAAACATGGCAGTGGCATCATACTTCCTATTTAAGCAAGAGAGCCCACATGCTAGAAACTGGAGGCCAATGGTAAGCGCATTGTCATCTGCTAATGCTGAAGTTGGACACTGGTTCCAACCAAGACCAGCAAACGCTCACTCTCTTTCTGCAAGAAACTCAGCTGCCTGGTGGGAAGCATGCGGTGCGACAACTCTGCCGCTGAAAAAGTGCAGAACTCTCTCACCGCATTCAGAAAATTAAGTCGTTGCGTACGTTATCTTGATGTCAGTGGTAGGCCAGCAGATGAATTTCTAGATGTTCAGGTTATAGAAGACACATCGGCTGCATCTCTCACACCCACATAAGAACAGGTCAGACCAAAGGTTCATCTTGCCCAGTATCCTGTCTTCTGACAGTGGCCAGTGCCAGGTGCCCCAGAGGGAATGAACAGAAGAGGGAATCATCCAGTGATCCATCCCCTGTCGCCCATTCCCAGCTCTGGCAAACAGAGGCTAGGGACACCATCCCTGCCCATCCTGACTACTAGCCATTGATGGACCTATTCTCCATGAACTTATCTAGTTCTTTTTTAAACCCTGTTATAGTCTTGGCCTTCACAACATCCTCTGGCAAAGAGTTCCACAGGTTGACTGTGTGTTGTGTGAAGAAATACTTCCTTTTGTTTGTTTTAAACCTGCTGCCTGTTAATTTCATTTGGTTACCCCTTGTTCTTGTGTTATGAGAAGTAAATAACACTTCCTTATTTACTTTCTCCACACCAGTCATGATTTTATAGACCTATCGTATCTCCCCTTAGTCATCTCTTTTCCAAGCTGAAAAGTCCCAGTCTTATTAATCTCTCCTCATATGGCAGCTGTTCCATACCCCTAATCATTTTTGTTGCCCTTTTCTGAACCTTTTCCAATTCCAATCTATCTTTTTTGAGATGGAACGACCACATCTACACGCAGTATTCAGAGTATTATACAGAGGCAATAGGATATTTTCTGTCTTATGATCTATCCCTTTCTTGATGGTTCCCAACATTCTGTTCGCTTTTTGACTGCCGCTGCACATTGAGTGGATGTTTTCAGAGAACTCTCCATGATGACCACTCAAGAAAGAGATCTTGGAGTAACAGCTAATTTAGACCCCATCATTTTATATGTATAGTTGGGATTATGTTTTCCAGTGTGCATTATTTTGCATTTATCAACTTTGAATTTCATCTGCCACTTGGTTGCCCAGTCACTCAGTTTTGTGAGATCCTTTTGTAGCTCTTCGCAGTCTAACTATCTTGAGTAGTTTTATATCATCTGCAAATTTTGCCACCTCACTGTTTACCCCTTTTTCCAGATCATTTATGAATATGTTGACTAGGACTGGTCCCAGTACAAACCCCTGGGGGACACCACTATTTACCTCTCTCCATTCTGAAAACTGACCATTTATTCCTACCCTTTGATGCCTGTCTTTTAACCAGTTACCAATGCATGAGAGCACCTTCCCTCTTATCCCATGACAGTTTACTTTGCTTAAGAGCCTTTGGTGAGGGATCTTGTCAAAGGCTTTCTGAAAATCTAAGTACGCTATATCCACTGGGTCCCCCTTGTCCACATGCTTGCTGACCCCCTCAAAGAATTCTAGCAGATTGGTGAGGCCTGATTTCTCTTTACACAATCCATGTTGACTCTTCCCCAACAAATTATGTTCATGTATGTGTCTGACAATTTCGTTCTTGAGTATAGTTTCAACCAGTCTGCCTGGTACTGAAGTCAGCCTACTGGCCTGTAATTGCCGGGATCACCTCTGGAGCCCTTTTTATAACTTGGCGTCACATTAGCTATCCTCCAGTCGTTTGGTACAGAAGCTGATTTAAATGATAGATTACAGACTACAGTTAGTCGTTCTGCAATTTCACATCTGAGTTCCTTCAGAACTCTTGGGTGAGTGCCATCTGGTCCTGGTGACTTATTACTGTTTAGTTTATCAATTTGTTCCAAAACCTCCTCTAATGACACCTCAAATCTGGGACAGTTCCTCAGATTTGTCACCTAAAAAGAATGGCTCAGGTTTGGGAATCTCCCTCACATCCTCAGCCGCAAAGGCTGATGCAAAGAATTCATTTAGTTTCTCTCCAGTGGTCTTATCACCCCTGAGTGCTCCTTTAGCATCTCGATCGTCCAGTGGCCCCATTAGTTGTTTAGCTGGCTTCCTGCTTCTGATGTATGTAACATTTTTTTTTGCTATTCTTTTTGAGTCTTTGGCTAGCTGTTCTTCACATTCATTTTTGGCCTTCCTGATTGTATTTTTACACTTCATTTGTCAGAGTTTATGCTCCTTTCTATTTTCCTCACTAGGATTTAACTTTCACTTTTTAAAGGATACTTTTTTGCCTCTCCTTGCTTCTTTTACTTTGTTGTTTAGCCACGGTGGCTCTTTTTCGGTTCGTACTATGTTTTTAAATTTGGGGTATACATTTAAGTTGAGCCTCTATTATGGGGTCTTTAAAAAACTTCCATGCAGCTTGCAGGGATTTCACTTCTGGTGCTGAACCTTTTAACTTCTCTTTAACTAACCTCCTCATTTTTCAAAAAGAACAGGAGGACTCGTAGCACCTTAGACACTAACCAATGTATTTGAGCATAAGCTTTCGTGGGCTAAAACCCACTTCATCGGATGCATGCAGTGGAAAATACAGTGGGGAGATTTTTGTTTCAGGTTTGGGGGCTGTCTGTAAGCAAGGACTGGCCTGTCTCCCAAGATCTGTGAGAGTGATCTACAATGATCTACAACCTATCCTGAAGGACGACCCATCACAAGCAAATACTCACCAGCAACCACACACCACACAACAGAACCACTAACCCAGGAACCTATCCTTGCAACAAAGCCCGTTGCCAAGTGTGTCCACATATCTATTCAGGGGACACCATCATAGGGCCTAATCACATCAGCCACACTATCAGAGACTCATTCACCTGCACATCTACCAATGCGATCTATGCCATCATGTGCCAGCAATGCCTCTCTGCCATGTACATTGGCCAAACTGGACAGTCTCTACGTAAAAGAATAAATGGACACAAATCAGACGTCAAGAATTATAACATTCAAAAACCAGTCGGAGAACACTTCAATCTCCCTGGTCACTCGCTTACAGACCTAAAAGTTGCAATTCTTCAACAAAAAAACTTCAGAAACAGACTCCAATGAGAGACTGCTGAATTGGAATTAATTTGCAAACTGGATACAATTAACTTAGGCTTGAATAGAGACTGGGAGTGGATGGGTCATTACACAAAGTAAAACTATTTCCCCATGTTTATTTTCCCTCCCCACCCCCCACTGTTCCTCAGACGTTCTTGTCAACTGCTGGAAATGGCCCACCTTGATTATCACTACAAAAGGTTCCCCCACCCCCGCTCTCCTGCTGGTAATAGCTCATTTTAACTGATCACTCTCCTTACAGTGTGTATGGTAACACCCATTGTTTCATGTTCTGTGTGTATATAAATCTCCCCACTGTATTTTCCACTGAATGCATCCGATGAAGTGAGCTGTAGCTCACGAAAGCTTATGCTCAAAGAAACGTTAGTCTCGAAGGTGCCACAAGGCCTCCTTTTCTTTTTGCGGATACAGACTAACACGGCTGCTACTCTGAAACTCCTCATTTTTGTGTAGTTCCCCATTTCTGAAATTAAATGTGACAGTGTTGGGCCGCTGGGGTGTTTTCCCCGCCACAGGGTTGTTAAATTGAATTATATTATGGTCACTATTACCGAGGGATCCAGCTATAGTCACCTCTTGGAACAGATCCTGTGCCCCACTTAGGACTAAATCAAGAATTGCCTCTCCTCTTGTGGGTTCCAGGACTAGCTGCTCCGAGAAGCAGGCATTTAAGGTGTCAAGAAACTTTATCTCTGCATCCCGTCCTGAGGTGACATGTACCCAGTTGTGACGAAGTGGGACTGTTCTTAATGTTTCCTCTGAATAGTGCGGGGGTGCCTCAGTTTCCCCTATGCAGTTCTTAAGTATCTAGGTGATGGGATAAGGGTGTATGATCCTTGCAGAGCCCTAGAGGGCAGGTGTGTGCAGGGGTCTGGACACAGAGAATGGCCGACACCCTGTTTCCTGGCGACTGATGACCTGGCCCTTCCCCCCTGCCAGGTGAGAGCTAAAGGGTTGGAGAACAAAGGAATCCGGTGACCTCCTGGCCTGGGAAAGGGACAAAGCCCAGAGGAGGAGGGGCTGGAGGGAGTTTCAGTTTGGGGCTGGCTGGGACATGGAGGGAAGGGCAGACGTGGTTGTCTGGCTCACTGCCCCCCAAAATGGACCCAGCTGAGGGGTCCTGTTCTCTGCACCTACAAGCTCTGTTTTAGACCATGTTCCTGTCGTCTAATAAACCTCTGTTTTACTGCCTGGCTGAGAGTCCCATCTGACTGCGGAGTTGGGGGGCAGGACCCTCTGGCTTCCCCAGGACCCTGCCTGGGTGGACTGGCTGTGGGAAGTGCATGGAGGGGCAGAGGATGCTGAATGCTCCGAGGTCAGACCCAGGAAGGTGGAAGCTGGGTGAGCTGTGTGTCCTGCAGACAGGCTGCTCACAGAGAGGAGACTTCCCCAGAGTCCTGCCTGGCTTCGTAGGGAGCAGTTCCAGAGCATCGCCCGGGGACTCCGTGACACCAGTCAATATGGGGATAGTCGAAATCCCCTATTATTATTGAGTTTTTTATTTTTAGAGCCTCTCTAATCTCCCTGAGCATTTCACAGTCACTAGCACCATCCTGGTCAGGTGGTCGGTAATATATCCCTACTGCTATATTCTTATTATCCGAGCATGGAATTACTGTCCGTAGAGATTCTATGGTACAGTTTGGTTCATTTAAGATTTTTACTTTATTTGATTCTACGCTTTCTTTCACATCTAGTGCCACTCTCCCACCAGCACAACCAGTTCTGTCCTTCTGATATATTTTGTACCCTGGTATTACTGTGTCCCATTGATTACCCTCATTCCACCAAGTTTCACCAATGCCTATTACATCCATATCCTCATTTAATACGAGGCACTCTAGTTCACCCATCTTATTAGTTAGACTTCTAGCATTGGTATATAAACACTTTAAAAACTTGTCACTTTTTAGCTGTCTGCCATTACATGATGTAATTGAATGGGATTTTTTTTTCATTTGATCCTCCCTCAAGGGATGTCTCTGCCTGAAGGATGTGCTCCTCTGCACTTGTTGGCTTTTCCCCAGCCCTCAGTTTAGAAGAGTTAAATGCTTGTAAATTGAACCCCAAAGAGGTGGCTGCTTGTGCATTTGATGAAGCTGCAAACTTCTCTGGAAGACATGGTGGAGTACAAGCTTTGCTCAGAGAAAAGCGTAACCTTGATCTGCAGAGGCCACTGTAACTTCAGTACCCGGAAAGATAATGGACAAATAATTAAGCAATCAATTTGCAAACACCTAGAAGTCGGTATGGTGATAAGTAACAGGCAGCATGGATTTGTCAAGAACAAAGGATCCCTGACAGGCTTGTACTGGGGGGCGAGGCCATGTCCTCACTGCCACGCCAGCTACAGTAAAGCTAGCCCAGGTGTGCTTACCTGTGCGGCACTCACTCCAGCACTCGCTGTGCAGAGGTGCCCACAGTACAAGGCTGGGATCTGGCGCCTTGGACACGGGAGTCTTCCACCCGCACTCAAAGCTTCTCTTGCACATTTGCACCCGCTCTCATGGCTTCCCTCTTAGCTGCACATCGACTGCCTCCCCCTCCAGCCACTCAGCTCCTTCCCCTCCACCACCAAACTCTCACATCAACAGCCATTTGGGGGCAGTTTTCCAAAACACCAGATCTGTCAGTCAGGGGAGCAGGGGTTGTGAGCCAATGATCCGTTCCTGGAGCTGCTCTCTTCTCCGTTCTTTAAA
This sequence comes from Chelonia mydas, assembly GCF_015237465.2. Taxonomy (NCBI): domain Eukaryota; kingdom Metazoa; phylum Chordata; order Testudines; family Cheloniidae; genus Chelonia; species Chelonia mydas. The sequence continues at coordinate 1,902,955 of NC_051257.2, forward strand.
CCCCTCTGAGCGCTGGCCACCATGCCTGCGCCTCCCCGGAGGCCTTTGCTTACTCTGACTCTTCTGTATTTCTATATTATTATTACTGTTATTTGCAAAATAAAAAAGAATCATTCACAAAGCAAACTGTTGACAGCTGCATGCTGAAGCCCTCTCTCTGGCACAGGGGAATATGCTGGGGATCAAACACAGCTTGCAAAACCCTTTAAATGTATTATTCATTGCACCAATGAGATGCAATCTTTTCATTTTTTTTAATCAAAAAGAAAGAACAACCCCCACACGTACACTGCACAGACGCCAAAGCGCTTGGCTTCAAGGACCTCCGGATTTGTGTGTCTGCAAAATTAAACAGTTCTTACTACCCCCCAAATTATAGTGTCATAGCTAACCACATAAAGTTACTTTAAACTCTGTAGGGCCCTAAATCAAACTGTTTGCTCCTGGAAGGAAAAAAAAAAGGGCTACAAAATATTTTATGGACATAATAAATTGCAACAGAAAAAAATGCTTCCCGTGAAACAAACTGCATGCTTTGCTAATCTGCAGACAAATGTGCTTTCATAGATAAAATGTGAGAGTTACAAGCAGCCCCTTGTAAGGGCCCTAACAAGAGCAGACAACAAAACAGTGGGGAGGGAAAGGGAAAATTTATTGAAAACAATTTTCCGTTACATTTATACCACCCACTCGCTCTAATCTTTCATTATTCTTTTCATCGCTAGATTATCAGTCACCTTTCCATTTGCAAGCTCACCCAGGGGGTTTTTACCCCGCCCCGTTCCCTTTGAATGCAACATAATTCAGGTGACAGAATAAGGCCAGAACTGAAGCACAAATGTGAGCTGCTTTGAACATCAATTGGTGTCAGTGGCTAGAACCTTGCAAACAAACAGATAAATAAATGAACCCAATACAAATAAAATAGCACCATTTCCCAGCCAGGCTCAAAATCAACTGGCCCAGTCTTTATCCCCATGGGAAAGCAAGGAGCTTCTCAAAAAACCCGGTGAGCTGGGACTTGCCCTGGCTGAGTAGCATTTGCAAAGTGCCTTTAGGGTCCTTTCCCTGGTGCAGATGGTTAGCCCAAGGCCGGAGTCTCAGCCTCATCATCCTGCAGAGACATGAGCGATTTCCACATGCAGTGAATCAGTGGCAAGGCTACGAACAGAACCCAGGCAGGCTAGCACCCAGTCCTGCCCTAGCCCCGGCACCCGGGCTCCCTCTGGAAAAGCTAGTCCCGGGGACCTGTGGCACAGTCTAGCCCAGCAGCCAACAGCACATCAAGCGACCCAGAACCCAGGCAAGCCTGTTCCTCCCTCACCAGAGCGGTGACAGCAGAGGTGGGAGATGCTGCGGCTCAAGCGCTGTAATCCCGGCCCTCGGCTAATCGGATGGAGTTGCTCGTGGAAGAAGAGGTTTGAAGTGGCTGTGGGAGATGGCAGGAGATACGGTAGATGTGGAATCTTCCTTCTTGGCTCTGGGCATGTCCAACCAGCAAAAGAAGGCAGCAAGGTGCAGCGTCTGGGGCTGCAGCCTGGGGCTAAAAATACCCGTGTAGATGCTCAGGCTCGGGCTGGAGCTCGGGAGGGGGCTTTCAGAGCCCGATTTCCAGCCTGAGCCCAAACACCTACATAGCGCTCGTTAGCGGGAGCCCGGGGCTGGAGCCTGGGCTGGCGACTCATTGCTGCCGGGCTTTCCTGCCATGCAGACATACCCGCTGCCACATGGCTCTTGTGCGGCTCGTCCCCTCACACAGCAGCTCCTCAGACACACGAGGACGAGCCCTGGCCTGTGGTCTGAGGAGAGCCGGGAGCCAGGTGCGCCAAGCTGCCAACCCGGAGCCCCGGTGCGACACCAGGGTGCGTAAACAGGGGAATTTCGAGTAGGAGCAGGGGAGGTTATTTTCGCACATGGCACTGGCGCACCCGCTGCTGGAATCCTGTGCCCAGGTCCGGTGTCCATGATTCAAGGGGGCAGTGGGTAAATTTGAGAGGGGTTGGAGAAGAGCCATGAGAATGAGTGAAGGATTAGCAGCCCTGCCATATGGTGACAGATGCAGGGAGCTCATAGCAAAGGGCTGTGACCTGATCCCAGCCTACAAGTGCCTACTGGGAGACAAAGATTTAATAATGGGTTCTTTAGCCCAGCAGAGACAGGTCTGACTCGAACCAGCGGCTGGAACCTGACGCTAGACAAATTCAGACTGGAATGAAGGTGTAAATTGTTAACAGCGCAGGTAATTAACCATTGGAACAACTGATCAAGGGCTGTGGGGGAAATCTTCATCCCTGGCAAGCTTTAAATCCAGACCGACTGCTGTTCAAAGAGATCTGGGAGTTATCGCAGGCAGGTCTCTCTACTACACGGGCTCAGACGGGATGATCAGAGTGGGCCCTTCTGGCCTTGGAATCTATGAATCTCTGTACCCTCTGCAAGTAACTTGGTGTCTCTGCGCCTCAGTTTCCCTGGGTGTAACTGGGAGTGTGCTCCTTGCTGGGTAGAGGCTGACGAGGAGAAGCCAGCAGGTGTTCGTGGTGTTCTCCGAATTGGATCTGAGCAGGGCTGTTGCATGGGGAGATGTGAGCTGCCCAAGGACACACTGCTGGCTCCCCAAGGGCTCCAAGGCTGGCTGAGAAGGGGCCTGCACTCAGATGCTTTAGGACCACTGCACGTGCCAGGTCCTCTGGCCAGCATGCCTGCTGGGGGTAGATGTTGATCGATGTTTGGCTGCATGTGTGTGTTCCTTCTGTGTGCCGCCCCAGCCCTGCGCAGACAGCTGGAACAGCAGACCTTGAGCGAACCGCCCAATGACCACAAGATCCGTTAAGGGACGAAGGCACCCAGCCAGGTTTACTGTCGACAAAGCACAATACTAGTATCCCACAGACTCTACCAGACCACTAATACATGTATGCCCAAAGAAATGGACCAGCTCAGTGAACGGCGGGACTTTCCGTTCCTCCCTAAGGCCAAAGATACTCCCTTTGAAATACCTCTTTATACCCCAATACAAACAAGTTAGTACTACCCCTCTGACATAGTTAGTTACTGCCCCCTGGGGTGGCTAGTTATCACCCGTCATCTTGTACATGCTGGTTCAATCAAAACATCTCGATTACATACTGTCATCCTGATCTTATCTTTGAGGAGGGGTCAGTGTGTTCCTGTTATCCTTGGGGAGTGTGTCTGTATCATCCTGGCTAGCGGGATGTGTTTGCGTGAGTGCTCTGTGACTAGCACTTCTTAGGAATATGCATTTCTGCAATGTCAGCCCTGTTCTTGCCACATTCTGTGAGCAGGTCCAGCCTCATACCAGGCCTTTGATACAAGGGCTAATGTCTCAGGCTCTCTTCCTCCTACACCCCCTCAGGCTGCTCAGTGCCAGGCGTATTCAGCAAACCCCCCAGAGTGGGACCAAGACCCCAGGCAGGTCCAGCACGGCCTGTGGCCTGCACCCAGGGGACACCAGCACCCGCAGTGCTGCAGTCCGCAGTACTAACATGCACTGCTGGGCCTGTCCATCACAGCCCGTGTGGCTAGGCAACGCACGTCCCTGTGCTGCAGACAGCCCATCCATCTCACAGGGAGCAAACACAGCCTGCCAGAATGGGGATGGCCCCCAGCAGCAGATATTTCCAGGGTCGCCGGTTATCCCTCTGGCACCTCTTTGGAGGCCATTCGGAGGGGCTCGAGAGGGCTAGGGCAGAGCCAAGCTAAAAATACCACAGCTGCAAAGCAGGTGATGCAGGGGAAGGGCGCCAGAATGCCATTAGGATCAAATCAGCTGCCTTGCCGAGGAGAGACCAGAGTGGCCTCGTTTGCAAGTGTTACTGCAAACCTGGGGCAGGCAGAGGAAGGCAAAGAGCCAGCTTGGCGGGAGAGTCTTCAGCCCGTAGGCGCCAAACCCCCGGGCCAGGTGGCCTGCCTCGGGGAGCAGAATGCCATGGCATGCACACACACACACGTGAACACACACGCACGCGCTCGCACGGGAGCCTGCGCGCTCGGAGCTGGAATTTCACCCCTCGTGCGGCGGAAGGTCCCAAGCGGGCCCCGCTCAGCTCACATCAAAGCAGAGAAAACTGGGGCTCAATTAACTGGTCAGTTTCAAGGGCGCAAAGAGAAAGCGGCAAAGTACCCGCGGCCGACAGGCGCTCTAACCGGAACGCAGCGCGGCCCGGGGCGGCTGGTCGGGGCCCACTGAGGAGTTCGCAGCCTCCGAGCCACGTGTAAATACAATCAGCGCAGGAAGGGGAGTGGCGCAACGCAAGCCGGGGGAGGTGCGTGGCTGCCGAGGGGGGCTTTAGGGTGCCGGGGAAGAGGCAGAGGCTTCCTGGGGCTCAGCTTCTTCCTCCCCCTTCCTCCTCCATCCTGCATCACAGCCCAGCTCCTTCAGAGCCGCACCAGCACCCGCGCCCAGCGGTCACTCGGCTGCACGTGCCCCGCTGGTGGGCCGGGAGGCGGGGCTGTGGGCGGCAGCTGGGAGGAGAGCCTTTGTGCGCTGCAGGGCTCTTTCCCGCAGCAGGCGGTGGGATGAGGACCTGGCAGATCAGCTGTCAGGGTGTGTTCTGGGGCAAAGCACAGCGCACAAGGCAGCACCCTCGCACCACACCCAGGTGTGCTCACCCCTTCACTGTAGGCAGGGCAAGAACCCACACTAAGGGGCACTGCCTCCACTCCCCCGGGCCACGAGGGACGCCCCCACCGGCCTCACACCCCAGCACGCGGCTGGCCCCTGCACTGCCCCCCTCACGAACCTGCGTGTGTGTGCGCGGGATGTACACACGCTGCACCACACAACCGGTGACACCGACCCTCAGCGCTGGGCCGGCCCCGAGCACCATCAGCCTTCGTCCCGCTCCCGCCCGGCGGGCGTGTGGCCTGGGGAGCTCCTCAGAGGCAAACGTCCTTTCCTGCCCAGACATGCGCTCTGGAGGCAGGCCTCAAAACCCGCCAGATTAGCTAAGTATCAAGAGATTTTTAAAAGTGAATAGATGGGGGACGGGGGAGCGCTTTGTCATTGTCCATGTTTCAGAGCCTTTAGGGTTCGCAGCTTCTCTCCGCAACCATGCGGGCTAGAAACATGCCTTAAGACCAGCTGAGAGCCTGACCTCAGTCCCCTGAGCCCAACAGGTGGGACTTGAAGAAATGCAAAAACTACTGAGGCCCATGCTAAAAGTGTGTCGTTGGCAATACGCCCGCGCACCTCCGGCTCCCGGGCGTGCGGGGATTCTCCGATCAGGGATTCAGCACAAGTGCGAGGAGCCGATGCCTTTGCACAGAGCAGAACTCCCTCTCCCCTCTCGGCAATTAAACCCGCACATGGTCAGCAATACAAATTGGAAAATTACTTAAAGGCAAATTTCTGAACACAGTAAAACATCTCGCAAGCCAAGCCGGCGCGGGGTAAACAGCCGTTCATTTGCTGTTCAATTATGTTTCCTAGCTGACTCCTTGGAATGGGTGGTTATTAAGATGTTGATGTGTAAACACAGGGAAAATGACTTTCCTCACCCCCCCCCTTCCTTACTACAATTAAACCTCCAGGAACAAAATTAAAATCCACTTGGCGATTTGCAGCGTCTCCCCCAGGAGCCTGGCAGCCCCAGCGTGGCCAGGAACAACTCGGGGAGAGCACAGCCTCTGCAGGGACACCCCAGATTGGTCGCGACCCTTGAGCCTGTCCTCGATGTGCAGCTTGCAGGAACTACAGCTCCCAACATGCCCTGCTCCAGGGAGCCAGGCTCAGGGCATGCTGGGGCCTGGTGGGTTTGGGGGGTCGCCCACTAAGGAGACAGCGCAAGGGGTGCTCCGTGGCGCACGTTCACAGGCGCTAGCAAGTGCCCTGCAAATTGAGCGCGAGGCCTCCGTGTCATGCAGCCCAGGCGTGGCCCTGCTGGGGGGGCAGCCCCCTGGCAGGCGGGAGTGAGTCACACCCCCCCAGGCCACCCAGCTGGTGCGGACAGCAGCCAGAGCCAGGCTCCGTGTGCACTGAGCTGGGTGGGTCTCTGCTCCGCACAAAGGTGCTGCTGAGGGGCCCCCAGCTGGCGGCTTGAGCTGGGGGGCCGCAGAGCTGCAATTCCCAGCTGCTGCGCAGCCTTGGGGTGGGAGCCGGCCTGCGACTGCCTGCCCTGTACCCGCTTGGTGGGGAGCCGGGTCCTCAGGGCTCCCCTGTCCCCACAGGAGGCGGCGTCGGGGGAGGAGGCCCCACCTGGCTGCTGTGACTCTCCATGGCAGGGCACCAGGCTCTTCCCTTTGGTCCCAGCGACCGCCAGGCTGCAGCTCTCTTTTCCCCGCCCCCACTTTGTACCTCAGGAATCTGCTCCGGCCCCTTCCCCAGAGCTTTGGTCACACTCGCTGCCCAGCCCGGGTCTTCTGAGCCGGATCCTCCTGGAGGCAGCTTGGCACAGCCGCCCGGGACCCTGCCCACCGCGTCCCCACAGCCCTTCTGCCAGAGCTGGCTGCAGGAAGCCACAGACGGACGTTTCAGAGCCTCACGTAACCCACAGGCAAGGGCAGTGGACGGGGCTCCCTGCCTGCGGACCCCCCCGCAGCTCCTGGAGCAAGGCGAGTCCGGCCTCAGGCCCACGCACTGATGCCATCGGCACAAATCCACTGAAATCAGCAAGTTCCCACGGGGCAGCAGGTGCCAGGCTGTTTTTAGGGGACTCCTTAATATAGCACCAGGAGGATCCTGGGCTCATCACATCTGGAGCCTCTGGCTGAAAGCAGCTGGATCCCAGACAAGAGGCAAGGCCAGGAACCGGAGGAACCACCCAGCGTCAGGCAGCGGGAGTGGGGGAGAGATCAGCAAATTAACATTTTTACAACCACCGAGCAAGTCATCTGCAGAAATTATCCTCCCCGCGGTCTTTCATTTATCTCATTATCTGGTTCCTAATGTGCTTTCTCCCCCTTTTCTTTCTCTCTTCTCCACACTTCGGGCAAATCTTATTAGCTGCTTTTCACAGGCCAGGGTTTCAAACTCCCCGCCCCCCATCCATTTTTCATTAAATTCTCTAATAAAGGCAATCACAGTTATTACGTGTTCAGAAGTATTAAACGTCTGCATGTGCCGGGCCAGCCAGCTCACAGTGGAGCTGGCCCTGGGCCAGGCACAGGCTAGCGCTAAGGACAATTACAGCCAGTGGGCAGAACCCAGGCATGGGACAGGGCAGCAGACTGTCAGGAGTCCCTGAGTGGAGCTGCGGATCCAACCCGTTTCGACAGAGATCGGCTCTGACCCCAGGAACTGCCCCGTTTGGGTAGCTGGACAGGGCCCTGACTCCAGCCCTTTCTGGAGATTTACAGGACAGTCATAGAATCGTAGACGATCAGGGTTGGAAGAGACCTCAGGAGGTCACCTAGTCCAACCCCCTGCTCAAAGCAGAACCAACCCCAACGAAATCATCCCAGCCAGGACTTTGTCAAACTGGGCCTTAAAGACCTCTAAGGAAGGAGATTCCACCACCTCCCTAGGTAACCCATTCCAGTGCTTCACCACCCTCCTAGTGAAATAGTGTTTCCTAATATCCAACCTAGACCACCCCCACTGCAACTTGAGACCATTGCTCCTTGTCCTGTCGTCTGCCACCACTGAGAACAGCCGAGCTCCATCCTCTTTGGAACCCCCCTTCAGGTAGTTGAAGGCTGCTCTCAAATCCCCCCTCACTCTTCTCTTCTGCAGACTAAAGACTTCTCTCAGCCTCTTCTCGTAAGTCATGTGCCCCAGCCCCCTGATCATTTTTGTTGCCCTCCGCTGGACTCTCTCCAATTTGTCCACATCCTTTCTGTAGTGGGGGCCCCAAAACTGGACGCAATAGTCCAGATGTGGCCTCACCAATGCCGAATAGAGGGGAATAATCACGTCCCTCAATCTGCTGGCAACGCTCCTACTAATGTCAGTATTCCCTCTGTCGGGAGGGAGGTTAGACTGGCCGTGGAGGCGGGCGAGAAGCCAGCCAGGGCTTGTCGGACCTTGGCAGGAGTTTGGGCCTTGATTCCCATTGGTGTTGGTAACCCCGGCCCTGGGCTTCCCTCGGGGGTGTCTCTCTGCAGGCATGTGCCTGCCTCAGCCCCAGAAGCTGTGACACCAGGTCTGTTTGGGGGTGGGAGGAGCAGGGCTGATGGGCAGGCTCTGTCCGGGGCGCATGGGAATTTCACTGGGGAGACAGACTCTGGCAAAGTCAGGCCCCCTGGGCTTGTGAACTAGGCCAGAGAGCTGCAGCCTCCTGCCCAGTGTGGCACACCTCCCTTACCGGCACAACCCCAGCAGGCAAGGGCAGCAGGCGAGCTGTTGTATTTCTCTGGCCCCCAGCACCACGGTATCAGAGCAACTCCCAACACCCCTGTGAGGCAGAGCCAGGCAATCATCCCCATTGTACAGAGGGGAAACTGAGGCACAGGGAGGCTAAGTGACTAGCCCAAGGGCACATAGGGAGTCTGTGGCAGAGCAGGAAATTGAAGCTAGGTCTCCCTAGGCTAGGGCCCTAACCAGTGGCCCATGCTTCCTCCCCACTGTCCTGCACCTGGCCTGGGTAACACTGCCTGCCCCCAGGGTACAACATCTCACCCTGTGTGAGCAATGGGGAATTCGCTGCAGCAGCATTTCACGCTCACTCACACAGGTGCAGCTGGCTACACACCGCAGGGACTCAGGTTCACACACTCTGCACTTTTCCCTTCAGACCCCACTGCCCCAGTGAGAAACAGGGTGTGCCAAGCCACACATTACCTACTTCTGCCCTGGTGCTAGCAAGCTGCAGGCTGAGAGTCTGGCCCAAAACACCCCCGCGTGCTGGCCAGGAGTAAATCTCCAGTGCTCCAGTGGCTCGGTTCCCAATCGCTGGAGGCTTGTGGCTCTTCCCTGCACCTCGGTGAGCCCGGGACTGTTTGGGAGGGCGCTGGGCTGGATTCATTTCTTGCACAGTTAGTGCAGGGCTTCCGGCCACGCAGACTCATGGCTGGGGGGTTCTTTTAAATATATTTCCCAACCTTTCTCATAAATCTCCCTCTTGCTCTCGCTTGTTTAGGGTTTTTTCTGCCTTGGCTTTAGTTTTTTCCTGGCTTTCCCGCACGTCTCGATGGTATCAGCCCCTATAAATCAAGACTGGGAGAAAACTTTATCTGCTGCTGAGGATGGAGGAATCTCCTCAGCCAGGAGTGGGAGCCGGCCCTTTCATTTTCTGTGTTGACGTTTATAAATGCAGCCTAGAATATCGGCGAGATCTAAATAAATCAAATTGTTTCAGAGCGCGAGCCTGGGCGGGCTGCCGGGGCTCATACAAATTCCCTCCCCGCTGTCCCAGGGCCCTGCATGGGACTCACTAGATTTCTTCATGTTCACCCTTCCACGCCTCGCAGGCCATAGATGGTGCAAACCGAGAGCAACCCCAGGAGGCACCAATGCATATGGAAAGCAGAGGGAATTCCCACCCCCACCCCCTCCCTATTCCCCACAATGGTGGTGTCCAGGGCGACTTCACAGGACGCCCCAGCCCGGCCTGCAGTGTAAAGAGGTTGGTGTGGCACACACAGTGCCCGCGCCCGACCATCTTCTCAGCACGTCAGGGAAGGGCGTGACGGGGGGGGCTCTGCCGAAAGCTGAGAACTTGCTGATCATCACAGTCATTGCCAGAGGTTTGTATCGGAAACAATTTTAGAGCCAGGGGACAGGCAGGTGGCCGGGGTCCAAATCTGGGGAGCGAACCGTGTCCTGTGAGCAGGGCCAGTCTGTGAGCTGGCCTGGCTGCCACATCCCTGGCTGAGCCAGTCTGGGGTGGGCCGGGCGGCTCCTTTACAAAGACAAAAGAATCCCAAGAAGAGTCGGGATAGGGCCAAGAGGCTGGAACCGTGCAGGTGGGGAAGGAAGGATCCGGTTCAGCGGGGTGGGTCCCAGCTCTCTGGGCCAGACTAGCGCTGCCAGGACTGACCAGTGGGTCACAGAGGAAAGTCACCTGGTCACAGGTATAGGCTGGAGATCACGTCTGATGTTTTTCCTACCTGTGATGTCCAGATCCTTGGGCTGGCTTTTGTCCGACTCGAGTGCTGCTCCTTGAATCGGGCTCTCCTCTCGACTCGTCTAAGGACCCTGTGCCAAGGGGCGGTAAGCTAAGGTACAGACAGCGGCCGGGTGGCCCATCAGGGGCTCCAGTGGGGACGGGGCCCTCGAGTGTAACAAAGCAGGCCGGTCCATCGGGAGCCGGCAGAGATGAAGAGCTGGGTTCGTGGTGCATGTGTGATGGGAGAGCTCCCCCAGCGGGCGCAGACCAGGCTCCCCCCCGCTGTGAGTGGGTGGCAGGGATTCACCCCGGACACCTCGGCTCACCCCGAGAAGTGTTGCAGCTGGGGCCCCCCTCGCAATGCGGCGCTAACAGATGGGACGCGCGTCCTGTCAGCCCACAGTGAGTCCCCGGGGGAGTGGGATGCAACACAGGCCTAGGAGCAGGAAAGCATCCCTGGAGCAAGGCAGCCCCTAGCAAGGGCAGAGGAGCCCCACTCCAACAGACAGCGACGGCTAGGCCAGGCAAACCATCCGGGGGAGCCAGGCCCTGGCTGCCCCCACAATGGACACAGAGCTGAGCACCGGCCCTGGTCATGCTGCCCTTGCTCCTGTCCCCCGTTCCCAGCCACGCTAGCGCCCCTGGGGCCTCTGCAGACATGGGGACTGCATGCTGCTCCTGGCAGTGTTTGCCAGCCCTGCTCTGGGCAGTGTCTGGGGCTGGGACACCCTCCCCGTCCCCGGTGGCTGGGAGGTGCCAGGCCCTGGGACCCGGGGGGTGTGAGAATGACGCACAGTGCCAGGCGCATGCACAGCTCTGGTGCCACGCTGGGGATCCGGCCCCTGCCGCGGTACCGGGTGCAAAGCAGATTGGTAGCAATCCCCCCTTTGTTTCCATGCAGCCGCTTTCATCCCCCGGCTCTCCCCAGAGAGCGAGCATGTGTTCACCAGCTAAAGAGGGAAGAAGGATCTGAGGCAAGAAGTGACTCAGCGTCTCCAGGGAAAGACGGGACCAGGATACGCAAACAAGCACCTGCCAGCTCTGGGCCAGGACAGGGGCCCAGCAGAAAGCCGGCGGGGCCAGAGGCTGGGTCCCCAGAGGGCAGCTTTGCATTGGAGTTGGAAGCTGAGGGAGAGAAGAAGGTTGGTCTTGTGGACTTGGCTTTGCTTCCTGGCTGGGCCCCGGTTTCCTGTGTGTGACTTTGGCTGTCACTTCATGTCTTCAGGCCCCCGTTCCCTCTGGGAAAACGCTGCCCCGGGGGAAAGGCGACCAGCTGTGGGCTGGGCAGATACCACAGCAATGGGGCCATAGGAAGGCCCAGCTAGACCAGAGACGCCCGGGGCAGGATGGTCAGGGCCTGCTTTCCAAGCCCCAGAGCCTGAGAAGAAGGGCCAAGGTCCAGAGGAAGCCGGAGGGGCCAGTTGAGGTGCTCTCCGAGGGAGTGGGCTCGGCAGGCCGGGAAGGAGCCCTGCTCTGGGGAAGACGCATGCGGGTGGGTATTATCCAGGAGCTCCTCAGGCGGACTACAGAGCTGTCACTGGGGGGGTCTCTTCCACGCTCAGCCCCAGCGAAGAGACGCTGCAGCCTCCGGCTGTCCGCGAGAGAAAGGAGCGACTCAAGTGGAGTGCTGAGAGCGTCTCTGCACAGCAAGGCCCACTCTGCCTTTTCATCTCCACCCTGCCGGCCTTTGATCACCTCCCTCCGCGCGGAGGAAAGCAAGAGGGAAGGGCTAAGACTGGAAAACACAAAGCAATTAGACTGAGCCGTGCTGGCTGCTCCGTGCCAGGGGAAGGCAGAGCCCCAGCCAGACGCTCCAAGTGGGGCACTTGCCGAGAAGGGCGGGGTGGCCCCCTCACCAATGGGTTTTGCAGGCAGGCAGCGCTGGGTTCATTTCTAATGACAGCTGAAGAGCTGCTCAGTACGTTGGGTTGGGGAAATCACCTCCCCTGGCGCAGCACCATCTGTCCAGAAGACGAATTGCAGCAGTGAGGTCTCAGTGCTCTGCTCTGCTCGTTCCCTCTGCAGCAGGGCTGGCTGCGCGCCCCCCAGCTCACAGGCCGGGGCGTGGATCTTGGCCAGGGGGAAATAAGCATCCCCAGCACCAACAAAAGCCGAACGAAAGCGCCCCGGCTCAGCGCGAGCGGTGCGATCCCTATCTCTGCCCGGTTTAATGGCAGGCATACCATTGAGTGACGCCGGGAGCCAATCCCCCTCCCACGCCTCGCTTTGTCTGTCAAGCGTCAGCCCTGGTACAAGGTAGATCTGAACCTCTGCACTCGGCCCCCCTGCTCCCTTTGCCCCATATCGTCGTCAGCAGACACCAGCCCTTCCTCCTGCCTGGGCTGCCGACGGAGAGCACGGGGCTTTGGCGGTGACATGCGCAGGGATCTGAGTGCACTTCGCCCTTGGGGAAATCATGCCACAACGCTCCACCCAGCTCCTGGCACCCGGTGCAGATGGGCAGCGCCGTGGCTTGTCGGGGCGGGGGGGGGGGGGGAGACTGTGAGTGCTTGGAATCTCATCCCCTAGCGAAGGCAGCTCTGCGCTTGCTCCACTCTGCCAGGAGTCCACTCAGCTCCCCCAGAATCCAGCCCCCTTTGTGCCGCAGGGCCTGGGCCTGACCCACCCTGGGTTCACCCCACTGATGGGGAGAGCTGCTCCTGGGGTACATGTTGCAGCAGAGGCCAGTTACTGAGAGCTGTGGTGTGGGGTTTGCTCTGCACCCCGCCCAGCCCCGACAGGCACCAAAGTGTGGGGTTGTGTCCCGGCCCAGCCTGGCTAATGGTCATTGATGGACCATCCTCCATGGACTTAGCTCGTTCTTTCTGGAACCCAGCTGTACTTCTGGCCTGCACACCATCCCCTGGCAAGGAGTTCCGCAGGTTGGCCACGTGCGGTGGGGAGACGAACTTCCTTGTGTTGTTCTAAACCTGCTGCCTAGTCACGTCATTGGGTGACCCCAGGTTTGTGTGTTATGAGAAGGAGTAAACAACACTTCCGCATTCACTGATTTCATAGGCAGTTGCCGCCCCCGTCGCCCACGCCGAGCGGTCCCAGTCTCTAAGCTCCCCTCCCTTGCAGGCTGCTCCAGGCCCCCAGCACGGCACGCAGTACTGCAGGGGTAGGCGTACCATGGGTTTATATTTACTGTCTTATCTCTCCCTTTCCTCATGGTCTCGGCCCGCACTCTACTTGCACGGCCCCCGGCCTGGGCCCAGCCCACCCAGCCCCCGCACTGCAAGCCGAGACTGCACTTGACAAATGGTGGGGAGAGACCCCGGAACTGCCTGGCTGCCTCCGCAGCGGCTCCTCAGGCCGGCTCCCCCATTCGGCGCGTGCTGGGCACGTTTCCCAAGCCGTGCGGGCTATTTAACAGGAGCACTGGAGGCGCCTCGCAGCGGCTCCGCGGAGCCGGGGTCGGCAGTTCCACGTATTTACGTGTCTGGCGCTCTCGGTTCAGGGTGCCTCGCTATTTCCCCGCTCCGGCGAGTTTGCCACCTTGGCCGGCTCGGCGCGATCAGCCCTGCAATATTACACAGCCAGCTCTCTCCTCGCCCGCGCGCCTGCCCCAGGACACAGACTGCAATTGCTGAGACATAAGTGCCGTGATGTGCAGTTTTTTTATTGCTATTATTCATAACAAGAACTGGTGTAAAAATGTAAAGAGAAAAAAACCCCTATATAGCTACAGGCTCCTCTCCACAGCTTCCTGCCAGGCTGCAGCAGCGGGAGAGGTGAATGGCTCAGAAGTCATGTCGATTGGTTTCCTTCTACGCCGCGGAGGGCAAACCGGCCTTCCTGCATTGGTTAGGTTTGCAATAGAGGGCGCAAAAAAAGGGGAGGTTGTTCTACCTACGTATCCAAGCAAAACGAGAGGGGAAGCTACGATTCGGAGCTTCTCCCCGATCCCGCTTACGTGTGGTGCATGACATGGGATGCCACTCGCTGCTCTGGAGCTGGAGGGCAGGGGAGGCAGAGGGGACCAGCCCAGGAGCCTGCTGGCTCACTAGGGAGAAGTACGCCGCTCGGAGTGGGACTTGAGCAGAACACGGGCTTTGTGGCTGGAGTGGTGGCAGGTCTCTCTGGACGGGGCCGGTTAGGGCTTTGCATCACCCGCTGCCCCCAGCAATCCCACACTCATCCAGCACCTGGCGCATGAGGATTTCAAAGCGCTTCCCAAACACTAAAGGCCGTCCACCACATGCCTGGGGGGAAATCGTAGCGAAGTCAGAACTGCTTAGGATTCCCCACTCCCCGCCATGTATGGGCCAGTGCTGAAAGCACAGTCCCTGCCAGTTTAGGTAGAGGAAAATCACCATCAGCTGCTAGCAGTACACGGCCAATGACACAAAGTCCGGCAGTTCCAGTTCTGCTCAGGGGAGGGCAGTGATGCACGCACAGCAGGCTCTGAGGCAGAGACAGCTTTTGTTGATGTGGGGGGCCAGAGCTCAGGAATAACGGCTGTCGAAGGCCATTATAAACGTGGCCACGTCTACTCTAATGAGATAATGGTGCCTCTCTTCCAGACTCAGTGTGTCTGTTCTAGGCACTCCCCCCTTTTGCGGGGTGGGGTCACAGCCCCTCCCCGACCCTCCAATTGCCTACGTCCACCCAGCCAGCACACACTACACACAAGGAGGCGAAAACCCTGCCGTCAGAGCACCTCGTGCGGCAACATCTCCCAGCAAAGCCGGGCTCACATAGTCCCACAGAGCACTGGAGGAGCCCAGATGACCGGGTGATGGGCACGGTGGGAATCTCTAGCTAGGTGGAAGTGTCCTGCCCAAAGTCAAGCAGCAAGACGCAGGAGCTCGAGATCATCCAGAGCCGCCAGCTCCACAGCAGCCGGGTACCGCGGGAGGGGTGGGACGCACGCGGCCCACACCCCAGCCGCGCGGCCGGGCTGCCTGACTCCTCGCAGCACCGCAGGTCAGGACTCCCAGCCCCACGGGGAATATCTGGCCAGGGGCTGCGGAGGCATCTACCCCCAGGACGTGGGGGAAGCCCCAGTGCTTGGGCCTAGAGCGGACGAAGCTCTGGAAGCTGCACAGAGGCCGTGATCCGGGATAGAGGCAATTCAGATCCTAGGTACACCCGGAGCTGCAAGGGCTCGACCTCACCCCCAGCTTCAGCTCCGGATGCAAGCAGCTGCTAGCCCGGCACTGCCCTGCTCCCTCCCAGACGAATGCGGCTCCGGGGTTACCGGGCGAGCGTCGCCAGTCGTTGCAGGGCAGTGCGGAGGGGGGGGGACGCCAGCAGCCTGGGGCCCTCCCCAGAAGTGTCCCACACTCCCCACCTTGTGGGGGCCAGCGGTGGGGCTAGGGGGGCTGGTTTTACATCATCTAGCTCATTTTGCCCCCGCTGCCTGAGCAGCCGCGGGCAGGGCCAGTGGCCCATGCTCAGAGGAGGACGCTTGCTCCGGGCCATGGTCGGGGCAGCAGCCCCGTGCTCAAGGCACCCGCAGTTAGCTGGGCCTGCTTCGCACGCGGGGAGGTGCCAAGAGGCAGGTCCGGGGGAGCCAGCAGAGGGAGACACGGCTGCATGAAGCCATGCAGGAGCTCCGGGCCGGGGCGCTGACCCGCTCAGGAGCTGGACGGTTTCTCCAGAGAGCCAAACCGCAGTGATTAACGATCAATAATGCAGGTGCGTTTCCACCGCCTGCTGTTAGCCGGGGAAGGAGACTGGCCGGCTAATGAATTAATCCAGCACGTCACAGGCTGGCCACAGGGTGAAGGAGCAGACGCCCAGGCCGGCTCCTTGCTCGGGTAAGCTGGCGCAGCACCGCGGATGGGCAGAGCGATGCCACTGATGCCAGCCCGGGTCTGGCCCTCATGCCCCAACGGGCTGGAGAGCAAGTTAGTCAGAGGGTGTCACGGCGTCCCCGGGCGATGCTCTGGAACTGCTCCCCATGAAGCCAGGCAGGACTCTGGGAGTCTCCTTTCTGGGAGCAGCCTGTCTGCAGGACACAGCTCCCCCGGCTCCCACCTTCCTGGGTCTGACCTCGGAGCATTCAGCATCCTCTGTCCCTCCGTGCGCTTCCCACAGCGAGTCCACCCAGGCGGGGTCCTGGAGGGGGCAGAGGGTCCTGCCCCCCAACTCTGCAGCCAGACGGGACTCTCAGCCAGCCAGTAAAACAGAGGTTTAATAGACGACAGGAACATGGTCTAAGAGAGAGCTTGTAGGTACAGAGAACAGGACCCCTCAGCTGGGTCCATTTTGGGGGGCAGTGAGCCAGACAACCACGTCTGCCCTTCACTCCATGTCCCCAGCCAGCCCCAAACTGAAACTCTCTCCAGCCCCTCCTCCTCTGGGCTTTGTCCCTTTCCCGGGCCAGGAGGTCACCGGATTCCTTTGTTCTCCAACCCTTTAGCTCTCACCTTGCAGGGGGGAAGGACCCAGGCCATCAGTTGCCAGGAGACAGAGTGTCGGCCATTTATGTACACTGGCCCTTTGCTCTGCAACAATTACATCCCCTTATCCCACCACCTAGAGACTTAAGAAATGCCATGGGGAAACTGAGGCACCCCTACAGTATTCCGAGGAAACATGAAGAACAGTCCCACTTCGTCACAGAGGGCAGACCAGCCCCGTGGGGATGTACCCAGGGCTGCAGCAGGTGTGCACAGCCCTGGCCACCGCGTCCTGCCCTCTCCTTTTACTCACAGAGCCAGCCACAAGCTAGCACAGGTCTGCCCAGCCGAGCTGCGGCCGCACGCTGAGTGCGGCGCAGACGGGCCCTCGGTTGGGAGCTGCAGGGAAAGTAATCAGCCACGGGTAGAGTTAAGAGTAAGAAGGCTCAGGCTGGACTAGCAGGGGACTGCAGGTCGGGATTGAGGGGCAGGGTAGAGCTGGGGGGAACTCAGGTCTGGGACAGAGGGGACTGCGGGTCGGGACTGAGGGGCAGGGTAGCACTGGGGGGACCTCAGGGCTGGGACAGGGGGCTGTGGGTCGGGATTGAGGGGCAGGGTAGAGCTGGGGGGAACTCAGGTCTGGGACAGAGGGGACTGCGGGTCGGGATTGAGGGGCAGGGTAGCACTGGGGGGACCTCAGGGCTGGGACAGGGGGCTGTGGGTCGGGATTGAGGGGCAGGGTAGAGCTGGGGGGAACTCAGGGCTGGGACAGAGGGGACTGCGGGTCGGGATTGAGGGGCAGGGTAGCACTGGGGGGACCTCAGGGCTGGGACAGGGGGCTGTGGGTCGGGATTGAGGGGCACCGGCAGAGCTCTGGGGAACTCAAGACTGGGACAGAGGGCTGCGGGTCAGGATCGACGGGCAGGGTAGAGCAGTGCACGAGGGAAACTTGCCCAGTTCTCCCCAGCTTGCTCCCAGGGATTCCCTCCCTAGGGTGACAGGAACCGCCCCGCCCTTGCAGATGGCGCCCCAGGGACTGAGCTCACTGGGCTGGGGCCAGAGCTATTTGCATGGCATGGCTGCGAAGGAGGCAGGAGTCCTGTGGGTTCCAGCAGCCGAGCAGTGCCCGGGGACAGTCCCTGGCAGGACAGGCCTGGCAGAGGCCACATGATGCCCTGGTCAGGGATTGGGTGGGTGGGAAATGCCCAGTGCACTTTATGCCTCCCCCAGGGCTGGGCTGGGCTGCTCCAGGCTCCGGGGCAGGGGGAAGCAGCCGGGGGCCCAGACCAGCCAGCTGGGACACATGCCAGGGAGCCAGGAAGCCCCAAGGACTGGCGCTGGCTACTGGAGGCAGGCCTGGAAGTCAGCTCCACACAGTTCCCCACCTGACTGAACTTTGCTCCTGGCTCAGGTCCCAGGCCCCTGCAACGGGAGAAGGGCTGAAGATGGCAGCTGTGGGCGAGCCCCACAGCTCCCTCTACGACACCATCGTGGTGGGGGCCGGGATCCAGGGGTCCTTCACTGCTTACCACCTGGCCAAGCGGGGCAGAGACACCCTCCTGCTGGAACAGGTACCACCCCCCACCCCGACGCGCCGCTCCGGGGAGGACTGCAGGGCAGCCACAGCCCCACAGGCTCCTGCCGCAGCCCTGGGTGCACACAGGAGCAAGCCAGAACGCGCCCTCCGGCAGCCATGCACCGGGACCCCGCAGACACCCGGGCTCTGCCTGGCGACAGCTGGCCGGCAGGATGGACCTTGTCCCAGACACAAGCTCTGCACAGCACTGCTCCACCGCAGGCTCCAGCCCAGGCCCCAGAGCGGCGGGGATCTAAGCCCCTGCGCCCTCCTCTCCAGGCGGGGTCCCTGCAGCTGGAAGGCACGCGAGGCCCCCCTCCAAGGCCCAGTTACAGCCTGGCAGCCAGGAACCGCTCGCCGCATGCCCGCCTTGCCCCCAGGCAGACGTGGCTCCGTTCCCACTGCACACAGCTATCCCAAGAGCCCAGGGCTGCCCGCTGGGCCAGGCACAGAGCCGGCTCTCCCAACACCCCCGACCCCCTGGGCTCGGATCCTGC
This sequence comes from Chelonia mydas, assembly GCF_015237465.2. Lineage (NCBI taxonomy): Eukaryota > Metazoa > Chordata > Testudines > Cheloniidae > Chelonia > Chelonia mydas. The sequence continues at coordinate 1,921,382 of NC_051257.2, forward strand.
CGGGAACATCCCCATCAGCAGCTCTCAGCGACTCCCCAAGTTGCAGGGAGAAGCAGCGTGGCCTGGCTGGTCTGCTCCTGGTGCAACGCACGATCCTCCCAGCCATCGTGCGCCTTGCACACGCACCCCAGAGCGGCCTCGCCCCACGGCTGAGCTAAACACCCCTCCCCTCCCCACGGTGACAGAGCGTGATGATGCCCCCCCTCCTGCCCATGCAGCCTGGAGTCTCCGCCCCAACACCCCCGCCACGCCCCACGCAGCAACACGCCCCACCACCTCTCCTGGAGCCCCCGGGAGCCCGGGCCACCCACCGCAACATCCACCAGCCGCTGCGACACGGCCGCCCGCTTGGCACAGAGCTGCCACGCCCCCACCCGCCCCCCGACAGCCCTTCGGGGGCAGAGCCCCCCATACGCCAGGGGCTCTCAGTAGCGAGGACTTGCCATCTGAGAGAGCAGCGGCTGGCGCTGTGTGACGCTCCACACGGGGGACCTGCCATAGAGATCAGTGACTGGAGTGGCAAGATGACCCCACCTGGCACCTAGGACCCCACCTGGCTCAGCACTGGCCAGAGGTGCCAGGACGAATCACTGCATTCCCCGCGGAGCGGGCAGCACCCAGGCAGCCCTCGCCCTCGCAGCCCCCCCTGAGCAATCGCACCAGCCAGGCAGGGTCGTGTGGCCCAGCTGTGCCCAGGGGGTGCCCCACAGCCAGGGCAGAGAGCAGCTGGAACCCAGACCCTCAGGAAGCGATGGCAAAGAGAGGGGAAGGTGCACCATTAATCCAGGTACCTCTGCCCACCATGCCTGGCTGCTGCCCCCAGCCTCCCCTGCAGCATGGGCAGAGAGCACAGCTCCAGGAGGGGGCTGCCCTCAGATGTCCAAGGTGCCCTGAAGAGCCCAGGGGCGTGTGCCCGAGGCGCGTGCACCCGGGCAGCACTGCAGACAGGGCAGGGAGAGGGAACCAGCATCCCCACAGCAGGCCGGGATCCCCAACGAACCTTCCCTTTGCCCCTCCTGTCCTGGCAGTTCCCCCTGCCTCACTCCCGAGGCAGCTCCCATGGCCAGAGCCGGATAATCCGCCACGCCTACGCCCAGGAGCACTACACGCAGATGATGGCAGAAAGCTACAGCCTATGGGAGCAGCTGGAAGCCGAGGCTGGCACCCAGCTGTACAGGTGAGGTGCCGTGAGGGGGAGGGGGTGCTGCCCGCCGGGGACTCGGCTCCCTGGCAAGGGGGGCTGCTGGAGACAATTCAGCCCTGACACCTCAGAACCGAGGGGCCGGGAGGCACAGGGCCCCGGCTGCCCCGCTCAGCGGTTATTGGCGCTGCTGGGCCCCAGCCGAACAGCAGCCGGGCCGATGCCAGGCCAGCTGGCCCCACGGCTCACCCTTAGCACCACGCATGCCAGGCCCCGGCCGACAGGGCCACCAGCCTGGTATGGGAGCCTGGGGAAAGGGCAGCCAACCACCGGCCCTGGCCCCCGGTGCCCAGCCGGGTTACTCACCCCCAGGCTCTCTGGCCAGACATTACAATCAATGGAAAGGAAGGGCCCTGGCTGCCCCTGAGTAGCCGACACCAGGGACCCCTTTGGAACCAAGCAGAGCATTAAGGGGTTGTTGCCGGAGTGGCTCAGCCCCACGTTAGGGCAGGGGCAGGATTTTACCACCCCGGAGATTCAGCAGCGTCTCCGTTCTCTGCGGGGCCTGCACCGCAGTTACAGCCGGTTGGTGGGTGCAGATTGAAACCCCCCCCAGACCAGTCCCCCCAGCCGGCAGCCTTGGGCCTGGCCCACGAGCCCAATGGGAAAGAGATGCGGGGCTCTGTGCCAGCCCGCCCGAGGCATGCCGAGTGCAGGCCACCCCGGCCAAGAGGAGAGGCTAGTAACCCCTCCAGGCTTCGGCTGCTGTCAGCACACGGAAGGGAGCCGGGTGTGGGAGACACAGGACGGCGTCCGGCCAAGATCCAGGAGCAGGGATGGGCCCGGCCCCGTTGCAGACCAGCGAGCGCAAAGGGGCCCAGCGAAGAGCAGCAGAAGGGGCAAAGTCCCTGGCACTGAGCACGAGCCACCAGCCGCCATGTCTGAGCGATAACAAGCCCCCCTGGCCTGGGCCCCAGACAGCGCGACCCTGTTTCCTTTGGCCGACCGCAACAAACAGGCGGCGCCGGGGCCAAGCGAAGCAATCCCGATTGGCAGTGCCACCCGGACGCAGGCTGGCTAAGTGCACGAGGGTCTCGCGGCTCCACCAGCCACCAGCCCCCAGCCCCGCGCGGCTCCGGTACCCGCCTGAACCCGAGCAGCCGCGGATCTCCGGGAGTGGTACCGCGCTGCCGCTGGCCACGTGCTCTGAACGGGACGGTGCCCTGCCTGGGCCCAGCCGGCTCCCGGGGCTCAGAAGTGCTCCCCTAGGACAGAGCCTACAGCTCCTTACTCCCCTGTACAAGCCTGGCTTCGGCTCCAGATCCGTTTACACATTGCCAGCAGCCCCCATGAGCCTCCCCCAGGTGACGCTGGGGAGCTGAGCACTGGAGGGGTCATGGCGGGACCCCCTCCCAGAGGGGGAGTCCAGCAGCAGCCCCATGCTAGGCCATGTTAACAGATAGCGGGAAACAAATGATCAACTTCCATCCATCCCCGGTCCTTGGCTGACTGCTCAGCTGCCGTCAGAGAGGTGAGGCTGCCCCCCACCCCCTCCTTCTGGGCCACGGCCCCACAGGCCAGGGGACTGGTAGGGGCTGGGAATGGACGGAGAGCCCAGGAGGGAGGTGGCAGCCCACCTGTGAACATTGGCACGGGGCTGCCAGCGGTTCAGAAACCCCTTCCCCCACATGCCAGCATGCAGAGCCCCCACTGCAGCCAGGGAAATCCCTGGGGCAGAGCCCACAGGGCGAGCCCCTACACCACTGCAGGAGCCTCAGCATTCGGGGAATGTGTCCCAGTCCCAGAGCCTGCCCCCAGGAGCCAGCCAGCATGGCCCAGGGCTGGGCTGCAGGGCTCGGCTCCAGCCCACAGGAGCTCTCAAGCCCAGGGCCAGCAGAGCCCTGCAGGAACCCCTGGACCCTCGGGCTTGCACCAGGACTCACCGTGCTCAGCCCCCCACTCACCTGCTCAGGAAGGGGTCTGCTCCGCTAGGTGCTGAGTAGGGCCTTGCCAGAGTGGCTGCACTCCCACCTGGCCTGGGGTGGAGCCACAAACCCCACCCCCAGCGCACCTGTGCTGGAGAGACAGGCCCCGAGCGGCCAGGATGTGGGGCAGGGGGCAGCCAGCAGCCAAAGACTGCTGTCTAGGGCAGAGCCAGGCTGGGCACAGCAGTGAGGCCAGGGGCAGCCCCTCCAGCCAGCCCCGGGAGGCTCTCGCAGTACCCCTAGGGCTCACAGCGAGGCCCCCTCCCTGGCCCCCCAGCACTCATCCCAGCACCCCCTTCTGTCCCCTTCACACCCTCCAGCCCCACATGTCTTGGCCTTCCTTAGGCATTGTGTAGCCAGGGCAGTCCCTGGCCCAGGTGCCCCTGTGCCGGCAGAGCTTGGGGAGGAGGCCGGGGGCAGGTCTGCTGGACAAGCCTGTGGACTCCCAGCCTGGCAGAGCCGCAGCTTGTGCCCCAGGAAGCGGGTGATTCAGCCAGACCCTGGCCCGGCCCAGTGGAGGAAATAACCTGCAGCAGGGGGGCCAGTGTGGCCTGTTCCCGGGGCTCAGGTCAGGGGCTGAGCAGCCCGAAGCTCAGGGATGTCCGGTCGCCTTGAATTATCAACTCCCGCACGCCCTGGCTTTAGACTTTGCCAGCCACCCGCAGCCACCTCTGGGGTGGGACATGGCAGCCACTGAACAGCATGCAGCAACACTGCCCACCTTACCCTGGGCTCCCCTCCTCCTACAGACAGCCCCCCCGCCCCCCTCCAGCACAGGGCAAACTCATGGAGAACTGGGACATACCCCACAAGGGAGCACGGGTGCCCTGCTGATGTCACCGCACAAACCGACTGCTCCCAGGGGCTGCGATCACGTGATCTACAGCACTCCTGCCAGTCCAGACCCGGACCACCTGTGACGAAGTGGGGCTGTTCTTAATGTTTCCTCTGAATAGTGTGGGGGTGCCTCAGTTTCCCCTAGGCAGTTCTTAAGTATCTAGGTGGTGGGGTAAGGGGGTATGATCCTTGCAGAGCCCTAGAGGGCAGGTGTGTGCAGGGGTCTGGACACAAAGAATGGCCGACACCCTGTTTCCTGGCAACTGGGGCTGGCTGGAGACATGGAGTGAAGGGCAGACGGGGTTGTCTGGCTCACTGCCCCCCAAAATGGACCCAGCTGAGGGGTCCGGTTCTCTGCACCTACAAGCTCTGTTTTAGACCACGTTCCTGTTGTCTAATGAACCTCTGTTTTACTGGCTGGCTGAGAGTCCCGTCTGACTGCGGAGTTGGGGGGCAGGACCCTCTGGCTTCCCCAGGACCCCGCCTGGGTGGACTCGCTGGGGGAAGCGCATGGAGGGGCAGAGGAGGCTGAATGCTCCGAGGTCAGACCCAGGAAGGTGGAAGCTGGGTGAGCTGTGTGTCCTGCAGACAGGCTGCTCACAGAAAGGAGACTTCCCCAGAGTCCTGCCTGGCTTCATATGGAGCAGTTCCAGAGCATCGACCAGGGACTCTGTGACACCACCCCATTACCCCAGCTCTGCCGGTGTCCCTCACTCCCGACCCGCAGCCCTGCACCCCACACACACTCCAGAAGCGCTCGCCGCAGACAGGTGCAGTGGCAGCCCACTAGCCATCAGTCTGGGAGCCCCAGACTCAGTCTCCCTGGGCTCCAAGCCAGGCTTTGTACTCTGTCCAGGACGAGTGTTTGGGGCAGCGACTTGCGGGGCCGCCCACGGTCCGCCCACCCCTTGCCCTTGCTCCAGCCTGCCCTGGGGGCACCCAGCACCGCGGTTGCGGGCTGGTTCCCAAGGCAGCAGGCCGCATGGCGGGCGAGACGGACTCCCGGTAATTTATCTGACTCTATAAAGGATGAGCCATTAAGGAAATAAACATATAAACGATTCCCCATCTCGCCAGGGTCAGAGCTAATGGAGCTATCAATCTCGTTAGGCGGGAGCCTGGCAGAAAGGCCCCTTCCGCCGTCCCCGGCTGACTGACTCCCAGATCCTTTGGCCTCGCCCCACAGGGCCCTGCCTGTTCCCCACACAGGGGCTGGGCTGTCCCGTGGGCTGGCAGTGCTCAGGGATCTCCCCTGATGGCGTGGCCCAGGGGAGAGACTCAGACCCAGTCTCTTGTTGGGGCAGCAGCAGCTGCGGTTCCCGCCCCGCCCCGACCTGCTGGGGGCAGGAATCGGCACTGCCCAGCCGCCGGGAAGGGTGGGAATCGCCCCCGTGGCCTTTAGTGACGGGAGGGATCCAGGCCAGGCTCCCTGCGTGGCCACGGGATGACCTGCTGCAGTCCCAACACCCCCCCCAGCTATCAACATGGCCCCCCCAGCTCTGCCAGTGCCCTCATCCCCCTGCTACTCCAGCCCCGGCTCCCCCAGCTAGCAGCTGGGCCCTGCAGGTTCCCCCCTCACTTGCTCCCGGTGGGTGCCGCTTGGCACCATCACGGCCCGGCCCCTTGGCCCCTGACCCTTGGTTTCGAACCACAGCCGCCCGCAGGGGTGGCAGCCTGCCCACAAGCCCAGCGAGGCTGGAACATGACAGCGCTGTCTCTGCAGTCAGCTTCCCTGGCGGCATGGGCAGGACCCGGAGCCTGGGTTCTGTCCCCTGCCCTGCCACCCACCTGCTGGGGGCCCCTGTGCAAGTCGCCGCCCCACTCTCTGGCTCCGCGACCCAGACCGCCGGAGCTGGGCTGGGACAGGCAGGGCCGAGAGGGCTCGTGGCACCCAGTGGCACGCCCACGCGGGACCGGAGCGGGCCGGGACATGGGCAGCGACTGCCCAGTGCCGTAACGCTTTGTTCCCCGGGCCCATCTCCGCAGGCAGACGGGGCTGCTGATTCTGGCAGCCAACACCAACCCCGAGTTCCAGCGCTTCTGCCAGTCTTTGGCACGGCACCGCATCCCCAGCGAGCTGTTCACCGCGGAGTCGCTGCGCGGGCGCTTCCCCGGCATCCAGCCCTACTGCGGGGAGGCGAGCGTGTTGGACCACACGGCAGGGGTCCTCTACGCAGACAGGGCACTCCGGGCTGTTCAGGTACCGGGCTGGGCCTGGGGCGCGTGGCTTCTCTCCAGCCAGGGGCCGGGGGCTCGGCCCCAGGAGATGGGGGTACTGACAGCATCGCCTCTAGGCCCTGCAACCCCCGGGACAGCTCCGGCTGGGCCAACAGCCACGCTTGCCACAGACACGGAGTGGGGCTCAGCTGGAGTCCCTGCACCGGCGGGGAACGCCTAGCGCTCTGCCCCTGCAGCTCTCAGCCACGCCCGTGGGTGCTGCCATGTGGTGCCCGGAGCTGCGTAGCTTGGCCTGGCGTTTGTCATCCCCGGCATGCTCCCTGGGGGTGGCTCGCCAGGGGCAGGCATGTGCCCTCTGCACCATCTCTGCAAGGCCATGGGCAGCCAGCAGCCCGGGTGGGGCCCCAGCGCACTCCTGGCTTGGCCCTGTTGCTGCCTTCTGGCCCCAGGAATGAGGGGTCCCTGGCCGGGCTCCCACCCACCGTGCAGGGGCTGAGCACCAAGCTGCACCTCTCGACCCCTGGGGCCGGGCCCAGCCGGCGTTGCTCCCCCGGCCCCAGGCTGAGTGGGCTCCCTCCCCAGGACGCGTTCCGGCGGTGCGGGGGAGCCCTGCGCGACAGCGAGCAGGTGACTGACATCCAGCCGGGGGTCGTGGTTACAGTGACAACCAGCGGAGGGGTGTACCGAGCCAAGAGTCTGGTGATTACAGCCGGCCCCTGGGCCAATAAGCTTCTGGCCCCGCTGGGCCTGCAGCTGCCTCTCCAGGTAAGGGCTGGCTCCGGCTGTGCCAGGGGGACGTGGGGCAGTGCCAGCGCGAGCACAGGATTGTAACCCAGAAAGCACAGCTCACTTCCACCACTGGCTCACGCCTGGCAGTGCACGTGGGGCTCCGTGTCCCTGCGCACGCCTGGCAGTGCACGTGGGGCTCCATGTCCCTGCGCACGCCTGGCAGTGCACGTGGGGCTCCGTGTCCCTACGCACGCCTGGCAGTGCACGTGGGGCTCCGTGTCCCTGCGCACGCCTGGCAGTGCACATGGGGCTCCGTGTCCCTGCGCACGCCTGAGGGCTCCATGCCTGTGCAGACAGGGCTGGGAGGAGCGAGCGCACCTTCCCGGGGGTTGCTGTGTGGTTGGTCAGAGCCCTGCAGTCGCTGCCTGGAGCTGCTCTGAGACGTGGCACCAGGGTGGGGCGGGGAGGGGGGCACTGGCCTAGGAGCTCAGCTGGGTCAGGGTAGGCATAGGGGCACAAGGCGCCAGGCGCCAGCCAGGAGGAGACCTGGCCTCCCACCTGCCTGCCAGCTCTGCTGCCAGTGCTCAGCGCTTGCTAGTGGGTCTGGCCGGCCCCACGGCCCGCTCACTGCACTGCCAGCCCCCACCCCCAAGGGAGCCGCATCCCTCTCGCCCGCATCCCCCCCCGCCCCCGGACTGGCCCGGCAGGGAGGAGAGGACTGATCCATGTGTGCCCTGCCCTGCAGACGCTGCGTATCAATGTCTGCTACTGGAAGGAGAAGGTCCCCGGGGCTTACGGGGTCTCCGCGCACTTCCCCTGCTTCCTGGCCATCTGCGACCCCCATCACATCTACGGGCTGCCCTCCAACGAGTACCCAGGGCTGGTGAAGGTGAGATGGGGCAGCAGGGAGGGTGGCCCAGCTTGCGCACCCGCACACACATACAGACACACACATGTACATACACGCACCCCCCCGCCCTTGCACACACCTCCACACACTTTGTTGGGGGGGAAGGCAAGATATGGGCGCTTCCCGGCCTGATGCAGCCCTTGGCTTTGCCAACCCTGCCCTTGCGGGGGGTGGGGGCGAGTGCAGAGCTCTGGGGGGAGGGAGCCTGGGGGCGGGGGCGGTGGGCGGGAGCCCAGGGGTGCTCGGCGGGGGCTGGCTGGGAAGGAGCAGGGCTGGCCTGACCCTCCCTCCTCAAACCGCCCCAGATCTGCTATCACTCTGGCAGCCCGGCAGACCCTGAAGAGCGCGACCGGCCGCCCGAGGCCTCAGGCCTGCCTGACATCCAGCTGCTCCAGGACTTCGTCAGCAAGTACCTGCCAGGCCTGGTGCCGGAGCCGGCCGTGGTGGAGCACTGCATGTACACGGTGAGGGGCAGCTGGGAGACCTGGCCTGAGAACTCCCCTCCCCTCCCCGGGCCTGCCAGCTCAAATGGGCACTCCTGCCTGGAGCTAGGACCAGAACCCAGGAGTCCTGGCTCCCAACTCCCCCTGCCCCCCCAACCTGCTAGCCCCTACGCCCCTGCCAGGGCCAGGGCTAGAACCCAGGAGTCCTGGCTCCCCAGCAGCCTGGCCTCTGCTTAGACACCTGCTCCCAGTTCATGCCCCACATGGGTGGTGATGGACAGGCCAGGTGATGGCCCCCGAAGTCACTCGGGTGCTCCCAGACCCTCCCCACTCCGGCAGGAGCCTGGGCACCAGTGTCCCCCTTGCCCACCCTGGGGACTGTGAATTGGTGAGGCTCTCCCCTCCTTGACACACGCACTGGCTCCCCACAGAACACCCCAGATGAAGACTTCGTTCTGGATCGGCACCCCAAGTTCAGCAACATCGTCATTGGGGCGGGGTTCTCAGGTAAGAAGGAGCGGGGCAGGATGCGGGGGGGGGGGGTCTTGGGTAAGCAGGAGCGGGGCAGGATGTGGGGGGCATCTCGGGTAAGCAGGAGCCGGGCAGGATGTGTGTGGGGGGGGTCTCAGGTAAGCCGGGCAGGGGCTCAGCACCTGCTCCCAGTGCCAAAGCAGCGCCACGGACGGCTGCCTAGGACCGGGGTGTTCCCCATAGGGCTGGGACGGCCCAGCAGTCCCCCTGCCCCATCCCTAGGCCCCGTTCAATCTGCTGCCACTGCTCAGCCCTGCCCCAGTGCTGGTCCCACGCCCCGGGGACGGGTGTGGTGCAGACCCCCCTCCCCCAGCTGCAGGGCCCCCCAGGCATTCCCAGGGACACTGGCTGGGGTGGGGAGTGGGGGGTGGCCGAGCCCCATGCCAGCCCCCGGGGGCAGGCGAGCATGGGCAGTGCCCGCGGCACAGGGCTCGCTCTCGGGGCAGCCGTTCCCAGCTGACTGGAGTCTCTGCACTTCTGCCCACACAGGCCACGGGTTCAAGCTGGCGCCGGTGGTCGGGAAGCTCCTGTGCCAGCTCAGCGTGGGGGAGGAGCCGTCCTACACCATGGAGCCGTTTGGCATCCGCCGCTTCCCAGCCCTGCCCCCCGCTGCCCTGTAGCCTGCCCTGCGCCGGGCCCAGGGGCTTCTGCTACCAGCGTCACTGGCCCCCAAGCTCTGGCTGAGCCCGGACGCTCAAGCTGAGCGTGGGGGTCACCCCCTCGGCCCGGGCTCTGTTCCCCTGTTTGTTTGGGTCTCAGCATCCCCCCATGCTGGGCACACACAGCCCCAAGACAAGGGGAACACGGGGCTCCCCACTCCTGTTCCAACCAATAAACACCTGGCAAGCCAGCCACCGTGTGCCAGCTCTCTCTCTCACCCGCGGCCGGCGTGGAGGGGCCAGGGGGCTCCCTAGGGCCCAGCAAGTTGAACAAGCCCCACCACGCTGGGTGAAGGTTGGCAGACGGGTGGGGGGGTCCCTGGCTCACTCGGAGATCGACCAATGGCGCCATGAGACCCTAACGCCCACCTTGGCCCCACTTCGCTCCATGCCCAGCCAGCAGCGAGCCCTGGGCGCAAGGTGCCTCCTCCATGGAGCTGGCCCAAGCTTGCCCTGGAAGGGAGCCTGAGCTGCCCCCCGCCTGGCCCCACACGAAACGGCCTCCTCAGCAGGAGCGACGTGGCTGGTGCCCCCCCACCCCGCGCTCGCTGTGCAGGGGCGCCACTCGGCCCAAGCTCATCACGGCGTTGTCAGGCTCATGAAGATGGAGCTGTCTGAGCGGGAGCGACACACTCGCTTAGGGGGCAAGTGAAATGTTTTAATGTTAAATGTGCCATTTTATTATCATTAGATCGCTCCCACTTAATGAAAGCGCATTAGTGCAGGGCCGGCTTTATGGTGCCGTGCGCCCAACCCGCCCCATTTGTTTCCAAGCGATCACGTGAGGCCGGGGCCTTTGCACTAGCTCAGGGCTGCTGTCACGGAGTGTGTGGGAGGCTGGGGCCTGCACCCCTCTTCCTGGGATTCACCGTGACTCTCAGCCAGCCAGTAAAACGGAAGGTTTATTGGACAATAGGAACACAGTCTAAAACAGAGCTTGTGGGTACCACCAGGACCCCTCAGTCAAGTCCTTCTGGGGAGCAGGGAGCTTAGACCCCAGCCCTGGGGTTCCCTGCGTTCCTCCACCCAGCACCAAACTGAAACTAAACCCCCCCAGCAGGCTCCCTCCTGCAGCCTTTGTCCACGTTCCCGGGCAGAGGTGTTACCTCCCCCTCCCTCTCCTGGCTCAGGTTACAGGCTCTCAGGTCTCCCATCCCCAGTGAAACTCCCCTGCCACGTTCCCAGGTCAACACTCCCCGCTGCGTCACAGCCACAGCCACCAGCCTGGACACAGCCCCATGGACCAGGCAGGTTGCAGCTGGGCCTGCCATGCCTGGCTGCAGGGACACGTGGTCAGGTCCTCGGGTGTCCTGGGTGTCCGGCTGAGGGCAGTGTGACGAAGCGGGACTGTTCTTAATGTTTCCTCTGAATAGTGTGGGGGTGCCTCTGTGACGCAGCAGGGAGGGGGGAGTGTTGACCTGGGAATGTGCCCTGGGGACGGGAGACCTGAGAGCCTGTTACCTGAGCCAGGAGGGGGAGGGGGAGGTAACACCTCTGCCCAGGAATGTGGACGGAGGCTGCAGCAGGGAACCTGCTGGGTGGGTTTAGTTTCAGGTTGGGGCTGGGTGGAGGAACACAGGGAACCCCAGGGCTGGGGTCTAAGCTCCCTGCTCCCCCAGAAGGACTTCACTGAGGGGTCCTGGGTGTACCCACAAGCTCTGTTTTGGACTGTGTTCCTGTTGTCCAATAAACCTTCTGTTTTACTGGCTGGCTGAGAGTCTCAGTGAATCCCAGGAAGAGGGGTGCAGGGCCTGGACTCCCCCACACTCCGTGACAGCCTCAGTTTCCCCTAGGCAGTTCTTAAGTATCTAGGGGGTGGGGTAAGGGTGTATGATCACTGCAGAGCCCTAGAGGGCAGGTGGGTGCAGGGGTCTGGACACAGAGAATGGCCGACACCCTGTTTCCTGGCCACTGATGGCCTGGGCCATTCCCCCCTGCCAGGGGAGAGCTAAAGGGCTGGAGAACAAAGGAATCCGATGACCTCCTGGCCCCGGAAAGGGACAAAGCCCAGAGGAAGAGGGGCTGGAGAGAGTTTCAGTTTGGGGCTGGCTGGGGACGAGGAGTAAAGTGCAGAAGTGGTTGTCTGAGCTCACTGCCCCCCAGAATGGACCCAGCTGAGGGGTCCTGTTCTCTGTACCTACAAGCTCTGTGTTAGACCATGTTCCTGTCGTCTAATAAACCTTGTTTTACTAGCTGGCTGAGAGTCCCGTCTGACTGCGGAGTTGGGGTGCAGGACTCTCTGGCTTCCCCAGGACCCCGCCTGGGCGGACTCGCTGTGGGAAGCGCATGGAGGGGCAGAGGATGTTGAATGCTCCAAGGTCAGACCCAGGAAGGTGGAAGCTGTGTAAGCTTCTTGCCCTGGGGACAGTCTGCTCACAGAGAGGAGACTTCCCCAGAGTCCTGCCTGGCTTCGTAGGGAGCAGTTCCAGAGCATCGCCCGGGGACGCCGTGACAACTCCAGTTTCACACCCTCCCTTAGGTCGGGGGTGGTCGATAGCACTCGCAGGCTGCATGTGGGAAGGTTTATGCGGCCCGTGCCATTTTGCCACCCCAAAACCCCCGGGGGTCAAACTGGGATTGGGTCTTCTCCCAGCGCTCCAGCCTGGAGGGCTGCAATTCGGGCATTCTTGGTTAAGAGCCCCCATCTTGACCTGGGCCACATACTGTTCACTTACAGAATCAGTATGGAGACATCCCTTTCTCAACAACCTTGTCTCCCCAACAAGCTGGCCAAACACAGCCACTTGGTTATCGGACTGTTTAACTTTCTTAACAGCTTTCACTCCATCTGAGACCTTCTCAAAGCTCTCCACACTGGATCCTTCAACAGGAAAGTCAGTGGATCCATTCACAACAGAAAATTTCTGGCTGTTAGGAACTGAAACTTTCTGGATTAACAAAAAAAAAAAGGAGTACTTGTGGCACCTTAGACACTAACCAATTTATTTGAGCATGAGCTTTCGTGAGTTACAGCTCACTTCATCGGATGCTTATGCTCAAATAAATTGGTTAGTCTCTAAGGTGCCACAAGTACTCCTTTTCTTTTTGCGAATACAGACTAACGGCTGTTACTCTGAAACCTTTCTGGATTAAATCACTTTCACACACTTCAGTTGCAGTAAACTGCTTGGACAGACGACCATGAGGACTCCTTTCCCCAGGGGCTTTTCCATGCTACAATTCACCCTTCACAGAAATTCTGCTCTTACCCTCTTCACCTAGGGCTTGCTCTAGAGGAACACTTTCCTGAGCAACAACAGACTCTTTCTGGGTCTCCCTTACATCCAGAATTACCTCTGGCCCATCCAGCGGATTCCTACACCATCCCCTTTCAGGCAAACTGACAGACTTCCTAGATAAAAGGTCAGAAGCATTCTCCTTCCCTTTGCCACACACAAGTTCAGGAATCTTTTCCTTCTTGCTACAGGTTTCCACACCCTCAGTAGGTAACACAATCACATCACCTTCCTGCTCTCCTTGTGCCCTGGCTAGGATCTCACCCTGATTAGACAGAGTTGCGACACCCTTTCCAACAACACACTAGCAACAGGCAAAATACAAGCAACAGAATTGTCTGGTCTCTGGGATTTTACATAGACCCTAACTGGATGCGACCTAGTTACAGGGCCATTCTCCCGAGCAGACACAAACTTAGGACCCTTCCCCTCCTGGGCTTTAGCTGAATCCAGAACCAGCTCTGAGACAACTGCACTACCCTCAACCATCACAGGCTGAAAGGCCCCTTCTGTCTGCTCCACAGACAAAGAAAAGCTGGACACACTTTCTCCTTTCCTAGACACACAGCTTGGGATCTCTTTCCCCTGGTCCCAGCACACAAGGCTGTTCACAGACAACTGCCTGGAGATCGGGGTAGCTCCCTCCATAGGCAAGTCAATACCCCTGACAGACACAGGCACATTTCCTTCACTGTCACAATTCTCCACCCAGCTAACAGGTAAGGTCCAGGGACACTCATCTGCCACTCTCCTCGCCTCCCCACCCTGCTGACTAGACAAAGCCATCAGCTCACAAGGCTGCCTAGGCTCATCCAAACTTTCCTCACCAAGCACCTTGCCACTCCCAACAGATGCCCTGCCCTGCCTGTGTCTCCCCCCACTCAGCTGGGGTCTCAGCTCCCACTGTGCTCAGCGCTGCCCTTGCTGTCCCAGTGGGGGTAGGCAGCGAGCTCGCTGCTTTCCTCACTGCATCAGAGCCAGCCTGAGCCCCCTCTCCGGTGTGCGAGGGGGCGGGAAGCGTCTCTCTGTCCCACCCAGCCCCAGGGGTCTGGTTACAGGCAGGCAGGTAGCCTGAGCCTAGCAGCTCCTCCCCACTGCCAACCATGTCATCTGCATTTTCACTGACCATTTCCCTCTCCACCAATTGGTTCCCTGGATTCAAATTCAAACCCTCGGCAGTTACAGGAGCAGGGCCTGGATCCTGTCCCAAAAACACACAGTCACCCCACAACAGGGTCTCACAGCTGATATCCTGGAGAACCCCAACGGCCAGCCAGCCCCAAACTGAAACTCCCTCCAGCCTCTCCTCCTCTGGGCTTTGTCCCTTTCCCCGGCCAGGAGGTCACCGGATTCCTTTGTTCTCCAGCCCTTTAGCTCTCACCTTGCAGTGGGGAAGGCCCAGGCCATCAGTTGCCAGGAAACAGGGTGTCGGCCATTCTCTGTGTCCAGACCCCTGCACACACCTGCCCTCTAGGGCTCTGCAAGGATCATACACCCTTATCCCATCACCTAGAGACTTAAGAACTGCCTAGGGGAAACTGAGGCATCCCCACACTATTCAGAGGAAACATTAAGAACAGTCCCACTTCGTCACAGATGTCCAACTCCCCTCCTGGTGGTGGTGAGCACTTCCCCCCCACTGAAGGGGGGCAGGATGGGGGGGGTGAGGGCCCAGGCTCTCAGCTCAGTGACCCGTCCAAGCACAGGGCAGAAGCTGGGGGGCCCTGCAGCAAGGTGGCGGGGCAGGAAGTGAGGAGCAGCGTCTCCAGCCAGGCCGTGGGGGGCTGCTGTTGGCCTCTGGGTGCCCATTCCCAGCCTAGCCAAAGGCCCTCCAGCGGTAACGCTCAGGGAAGGGGCTGAGGCTGGGCCCGGCCTCCGCTACCCAGCATACACCAGGGCACCATGCTGCAGAGATTATGAGTGTGATTATGCAAATGAGCAGCTCCTTCAAATTACCATAACTTTAAATAATTAACACCAGCTGCCCGAGGGCTCCCAGACCCTTCTTCTTATCTGCATATTTATTACGATTTATAAATGATTCAAATGCCCTCCATAGAGGGCAGAGGGGCGGGACACAGAAAGTGGGGCAGGCCGGGAGTCAGGGGGAGCCAGGCTGGCAGGGCTGGGCCAGCTCCTCCCACCCATTGCACGAGGGCTGAGCTGCCCTAGCCCATGGCGGGTGGCAGGGTGGGGTTGGATCCAACAATGCAGGGCCATGGCTGGGCAGGGCCAGGGGGCAGCGTGCTGGGGGGGAGGCGGGTTGGACCGGGCAGGGCTGGGCTGGGCCAGGGGGCAGCATGCTGGGGGGAGGCGGGTTGGACCAGGCAGGGCCAGGGGGCAGCGGGCTGGGGGGGGCCAGGCAGGTTGGACCGGGCAGTGCAGGGCCAGGCCAGGGGGCAGCATGCCAGGGGCTGTGCAGGTGAATGCTGGGGGTCTTGGCCAGCCCAGCCTGCTCTGTCCCATGGGCTCGGACGCCGGCATGGGCCATGCAGAGGCAGCCCAGGGCCCCCGTCCCGCTCCCCCTGGGCAGGCGGCTGCGGTCATGTGCTGTGGCAGAGGCAATCGGGGAAGTGACGACAGCAGCAAGGGCGACTCAGGGCCCTGCCTGGGGGGGTGGGGAGCCAGCTGGGCTCCAGCCGGGGCGGGGGGATCACCGGCCCGGCATGCCGCCCACGGGGAGTGCCCCAGAGCCCGCAGGGCCAGGACGGGGTGGCTGCCCTCCCCTCGAGCCAGGCAGAACCGGGCTGGGGCATGCGGCTGGGCA
This sequence comes from Chelonia mydas, assembly GCF_015237465.2. Classification (NCBI taxonomy): domain Eukaryota; kingdom Metazoa; phylum Chordata; order Testudines; family Cheloniidae; genus Chelonia; species Chelonia mydas. The sequence goes on from NC_051257.2 coordinate 1,936,798, forward strand.
CGGCCTTAACGGGAGGAGCCCAGCTGGACACGTCCAGGAGCCCGCGGGGGATGGAAATGGGGTTGGGGGAAAGCAGCAGACGACACATGTTAGCGCGAATCGCTGTGGGCAGCAGGGCAGGCCTGGGCCTGGGAGGGGACGAGGGGTGGGCAGGGGAGGGCAGTAGGGCAGGCCTGGGCCCGGGAGGGGACGAGGGGTGGGCAGGACAGGACAGCGGATGAGCTCTGGGCCCCACAGGGCCCCAGGCAGACAGCCATGCTGGGGCAAGTGAGGGCCGGCCCAGGGGCCTGGAGCACAGCACCATGGGGCCAGCAGGCTCTCCTGGCTCAGCACCCCCAAAGCTGCAGCCCAGGGCACCACCACGCTCCAGGCCTGCCCAGCCTCCACCTCCCTCCCTCTGCCACGTGCCCCTCGCCTGCCCCATTCCCCTGCTCTGGGCCAGGAGGGAGCGGGGCAGGGCGTGGGGGGCTGTGGTGGAGCTGGCTTCCTTCTGCCAGCAGCTCTCGTGTGTCACGTAGCAAATATTCAGCAGAGGTTTTCTCCCAAGCATCCTGCAAAGGTGCCGAGCCATAAACCACGCGTGTGTGCAGCTGGGAGGGCACGTGCTGTGCTCTGCCCTGCCCTTTCCTGCTGCTCGCTTTCCGGGGGGCCGGGGGGGGGGGTTCGGCTAATTACCCCTTTACGGAGATGCCCAAACTGACTCCGAACAGCAGCCCGAGCAGGAGCCACGAGGCAGCAGGCAGGTTGGGGTGGGGTGACGGACCACCAAGGCCTCCCCTGGCGAGACAGTAGGCGAGCACGGACCGGGTGCTACCTTAGGGGCGGCAGGAAAGGGGCCCGGAATGCGCCCGGCTGCTGCTGGCGTGGAGACAAAGCAGGGGGGTTCGGGCCTGGGAGAAGAGCTGGGCTGCCCGTGCTGGGGAGAGAGGCAGCCATGCCCCAGGGGCAGGAGATGCTGCCGGCCGGGGCTCTTCCTTTGTCATGCAAGGCCCCAGGGATCCCACATTCCTGGTGAGACCCCACCCTGCGTTGTGGCAAATGCCCAGCCCCCAACAGGAGCGCGGGGATTATGGACGCACTGGAGGGGCCATGGCAAGGAACAGGGGAATCTGGGCCTGGCACAGGGTCGTTCAGACCTGGCCCAGCACCATTGTCTCTGCAGGGTTACCGCATCAGCAGGGATGGATGGCGCTGAGGCTGCCTGCTCAGGGAGTGGGTGCTGGCGCAGCGGGGGTGGGAGGGAGCCGTCGTGTGGGTGAATCGAGGGGGGCAGAGAGGCAGGCAAGGGCCACATGTGACTGTGAGAGGGGTACAAGGCCCTGTCTGAGAGGCTGAACCCCATGCCAAGCCGGCCTGGCTTGTGCACGGGCCAGAGGCTGGGGCTTCACTGCCGCGACTCCACTCACCGACTGTTCACGCCGGGACACGTCTCTCTGGGTGATTATGCTGAGCAGCAGACAGGTGGATCAGCCTGCGGCGCCCGAGCGCTTGGCACGCACCATCTGCTCCAAACAAGCCGAGATTTGTGGCTGAGATTTCCTGCCCATTCCTTGGGCACCTCTTCTGGAGCACCTGGCATTTGAAACATTGCAAGCCCCACGCGGCCTGGCCCCGGCTCCTCTCCCCAGCCACAGCCAGTGGGCTGGGGCTGCCGACCCGGAGCAGGGCGGAGCTGCACGAGCTGTACTAACAGCCGTAGGGTTGGAGTGGGCAGGCAGCTGCAGGGACTGGGGCCAGGAGATCATCCATGGCTGGGCCCTGAACTAACAGAGCCAGGGCTCCAGCACGGGACTGCTGTTCAGGACGGGCTTAGAGGGCCTCCGGGGATGGGAGCGAGTGGGAAGCAAAGCTCCAAGACAGCCACAGGTCAGCTGGGCCTGAAAGCCCTGCCAGAGCCTCGCGGCCCCTGGCCATCCATACCAAGCCTCAGGAGCTCCCAGCCTGCACCCCGGGCCCCAGGGAGCTCGAACGGCCGAGCAGCTCTGCCCTGGCTGCGGGCGGACTCCAGCCCCCTCACTAGTTGCTGGGAGTGAACAGGTCCGACCCTGCACTTAGCATCCGACTTCTGGGGGACTTGAGAACGAAGACACAAGACCTGAGCCAGCACAGATCTTCCTCCCTGCACCGCGGCACCAGGTTCAGCCCACAACCCCAGGAACCAGGCCGTGGCCACACTTTGTGACAGGAGTAGGGGGAAGCTTGGCTGCTGCCGGCACGGAAATGCCACGCTGGGTTACCTCACATCGCTGCACCCCGCATCCCTCCCCAAAAGCTTCACCCCTGCAGGCTCCGTGCCCTGCACAGCGTTTGCACTGCTACCCGCAGTAAAACCACCACTTCCTGTCCGAGTGCTAAACCCGGCCACGCCGGTGCACCCCCGCCCCCACCTCGCGTCCCCTCCCCGCACTGCAACAAACCACCCGAGGGGAGGAGCCAGCGTCACCAGCCATAAATGACATTTAATATTTAAACGGGTAGGAAAAGACGCACAGCCGAACTAGTGCAAACCAGACAGGCAGGGCCGGGCAGCTCCCCAGTGTCCAGTCCAGCCGCTGAGAAGTCAGCAGAGATGACCATACCCGCACAGCTGGCTCCGGGGACATGGGGCAGCCGCTGAGTCCTGGAGGCAGCAGCGTCAGTAGGGGGGCATCTGTGGAGAAGAGCCCTGGCACACTCCCAAAGTGAGCAGATGCAGTTATTCTGGATGTCCAGAGGAGGCGCCGTGGAGCTCCTGCCCAGAGGCTCAGCAGACAGTGTGGGTGTGAATGAATGTGTGTGCGCTGCAGAGCGCCTGCCGCATATGCTCTCCAGACACCGTGTGTGCGCGTGTGCACATGCGTGTGGACAGGGGCAGGCTTACATTTTATTTCAAACAAAACTGTGTGCTAGGCACAAGCCCCTGGAAAAAGAAATGACCCAAAATAAATCGCCATGCCTGGGGAACAGAAAACCATGTGCAAGGAAAGCCCACATGCAGCAGCAGAGTGAGCGTGAGTGTGCGAGATGCACACCCAGGCATGCCTGGACTGTGCTGTCACACGCAGATCCCCGCTGACAGCTGCACCCGGAAACCAGCTTCATTCTTCGCTGGGTTTTTTAAGCCAGATCAGAAAGTGTCACCTTTGGCTCAGGGGAAAGGGAAGGAGTGAGGGTGGAGACGGGTGCTGCCAGGCCCCTCCCGTTGGCGCCAGACACACACGGGCGGGGGGGGCGGGGGAGTGTTCAGTTATAAAATAAAAAGACAGCAGGCACTGAGGAGGAAAAAAGCCCCTGAAGACCAGCTCAGCTTCCCCTCCACTGAGAATGGAGCAGCAATGGAGGTGGCCACGGGGGTCGCAGGGGTGGGGCAAGCTGGCAGGAACTCGGGGAAGGAACACTGACCAGCCCCACAATGCCCAGTCTGGTCCGGAGGTGCCAGCTCACCCCATCCGAGGGTACTGCAGCTGCTGTCGGCCAGCCTTGCTGGTGCCTCGCCCGCGCGGACAGGGCTGCGGTCGCTCGGAGGGAGGGGTCGGAAGAGAGGGCTTCAGATGAACATTTTCCACCGTGCAGGAAATACTGGGTGCACACAAGACATCGGAGGTGGTGACAATCTGTAAACGCAGCATTTCCCAGGCAAGGCGCTTGCCGAGGGGCTGTCAGGAGCTCTCTGGAGGCTGGTCTGAGGGTCGCCGAGGCCTGGCATGGGCCAGCTCACGGATCTGTGAGGCAGAGTATTTCTGAGGCTGCGGAAAATGCGTCCCTCCAGGCAGCCTCCCGGGGCTATGCTGAGGTTTCCGCTGGCTTGCTCTCTGTGTCGCTGTCACTCAGGTGGCTCCTGGAGGAGTACCTGGACCTGTGCGTGCTTTCCAAAGGGGCTCGCTCCTCCTCCGATTTGTCGCAGGCTAACTGTCGGCGGTAGCCGGGGGGGCTGCACAGAGGGAACAAGGCAGTTGGCAAACAGGTAGGGAAGAGCAGACATCACCTTGGCACACACTCCCGCTGGGAGATGCATGTCAGACCCTGCCTTGAGCAGCAGCGCTCCCCGCGTGAGGCTGGGCTCCCTTCCAGTGCCCACCCCGGGGCTCAGATCCAAATCCCCAAACCTCAACATAAGCCAGCCAGAGCCTCAGCCGGGTAGCGGGGAGGCCAGGCCACGGCAGCTGCCTGGCCACGCTGCAGGAAAGTGGGTTGGTGGGGTGGAGGCCAGTTCCCAGTGACTGGGCCATGGTGGGCAGTCTCCGCAGGCACAAGGCCTCTTATCCTGGGAGGGGGCTCAGAGGAGCAGGCCCCCAGCTTTCCTCAGCACCCAGCTCCCTGGCTGCCCCACCCCTGCAAGGAAACGCCTCCTCTCTGACATGGGCACCAGCGCCAGGCAGGTAGGGCGGGGGGGGGCCGGCCCTGGAGGATTGGACCACACTGTGCTCCCAAGCGTCAGCTGTTCTGCCACCTAGGACTGTGCTGGGAGGGGTGATCCCTGCTCTGCGCTGGCTCAGCAGGCCGGTGAGTGCGGCCGGGGGGCAGGGCATGGAGGGTGGGTCTCTGTGGGGAGGTGCTGATCTGTGAGGGGGTGGGGGGCGCTGGGCAGTGGGGGAGGTTTGTGTGTTTTGGAGTGCTAGGCAGTGGGGAGTGTGTGTGGAGTGCTGTGTAGTTGTAGTGGGGGGGCCGTGGGGAAGGGCACTGGGTAGTGCAGGGCGTGGGAGATCTCCGTGCATTGGGGTGCTGGGCAGTTGTGGGGCTGTGGGTGGGGGAAGTGCTGGGCAGGGGTGGTGGTGTACAGGGCAGTTGTGGGCGGGGGGGGGGGGTGCTTGGCATAGTGGGTCTGGGGGAGGCTGGGCATAGGAAGCTGGGGGCGGGGACTGTGTGGTGCGGCATGGGCCCCCCAGAGGCAGCACAGGGCTGGGCAGGCCAGTGTGCCTCTCCCGGCTCAGTGCGCTATTGTCCTGTGCTGATGGCCACTCGAGCTCGCAGGCATCTGAACCCCTGCCGCAGCTCTGCTCCTGTGCACAGCCTTCTGCACCGCCCCCCTCCTCGTGCCCCCTTCGCCAACCCTGAGCGCGGGCCCCAGGCCCTGCAGCCAGCCAGGGGAGCCGAGCAGGACTGAGCCCCGATGAGTGAGATAGCGAGGGGGACCGTCCGTTATGGGGACACCGGCACAGCCTGCCCCCACCCCTGGAGAACACCCAGATGTTAGGGGATGGGCTGTGCTTTAATGGCCCAAGTGCAGTCTTGGGATTGGTCTCTGCCTGTTTCCCAGTTGCAACCGGGGGTACCAGCCATGGGGTGGGGAGTAGCTAACATTTGCAAAGGGCTTTAGACCTCAGGTCAAAGGGACTCCAGGAAGACCGAGCCTTACTACAGCTTTCCAACATTTACTTGGCACTGGGACACCTCAGCACAGCACCAGCAGCCCTGCCACCGCTCCCTGCCCTGCTTTGGGCCCGGGAACGGCTAAGCAAAGCTGCCAGCACATGTCCATGGCAAGTGGCAGCTGAGCATCCGACTGAGACAACAGCAAATACGCCCCAGGATCCCCCACTGCTCGCACTGCCATCTCTCCTCCACTACTCCACACAGGACCGAGACATCACCAGCGCCACACCAGGTGCTACCCAGACCCTGCTCGGAGACAGGGGCCCATTTTATAGATTGGGAAACAGGCAGAAAGGAGGGAACGGACTTGCATCCAAGATCTTTAAAAGAGCTGGCTGAGGAGCTTGCTAGATTTTGGATTTTCAGTAAGTCCTGGAGCACTGGGGAAGTGTCCAGAAAATGGAAGAAAGCATTAAAAGAGTAAATGGGATGACCAGGGTCATTATAGGCCTGTCATCGATCCCAGGCAAGATAATGGAGCCGCTGACACAGGACTTGATTAATGAAGAATTAAAGGAGGGTAATATAATTAATTATATGGAAAATAGGTCTGCTCAAACTAACTGGATATCTCTTTTTGACGCGAGTACAAGTTTGGCTGATAAAGGTCATAGTGTTGACATCATATACGTAGATTCTCTAAGGTGTTTGGGTTGGTTCAGCATGACATTTAGATTAAAAACCAGAAAGCTATAAAATTAAGACAGCACACGTTACAGGGAGTAAAAGCTGGCTACCTGACAGGCTTCCAAATACAAGTTGAAATGGGGAATCATCATTGAGCGCGTGAGTTTTTAGCAGGATCCTGCAGGGATCAGTCCTAGGCCTGCGCAATTTCACATTTTTATCAATAGAAAACATAAAATCATCACGGATAAGGTTTGCAGATGACACAAAACTTGGGGGAGTGGTAAACGAGGAGGACAGGTCACTGGTGCAGTGACCTGGCTCTGCTGGTAAGCGGAGTGCACGCAGACAATGTGTTGTACTATGTCTAATTGTAAACTCATACACCTGGCAACAAAGGCGGCAGGCCCTATTTACAGGACAGGGGACTCTACCCTGGGAAGCAGGGACTCTGAAAAGGACTTAGGGGTCGCGATGAAGAATCTGCGGAACGTGAGCTCCCAGTGCGACGTTGTGGCCAAAACAGCTAATGCGAGCGACCTGTGGATATGTAAATAGGGGACTCTCCAGTCGGAGCAGAGAGGTTGTTTTCCCTGTGTGCGGCACTGCAGTGATTACTGCTGGAATCCCGTGTCCAGCTCTGGCGCATGCAATTCAAGAAGGACGGTGATAAATGGGAGAAGGTTCAGAGAAGAACCACAAGAATGATGCCAGGATTAGAAAACCTGCCTTAGAATGCTGAAAGGAGCTCCGTCTATGCAGCTGAACAAAGAGAAGGTCGAGGGATGACTTGATTAATCTAGAAGTACCTACACGGGGAACAAATATTTGACACTGGGATCTTAAGCCGAGCAGAGACGGGTCTAGCAGGGTGCAATGGCTGGAACCTGAAGCGAAACAAAGTCAGACGGGCAATAAGGCGTAAACTTGTAACGGTGAGAGGAATTAACCACTGGGACAATTTACCCAGGGACAGGGCTGTGGGGTGGCGGAGGAAGAACTCTCCATTCCTGACCATTTTAAAATCCCGACTGGATGTTTGTCTTACAGCTCTGCCTTAGGAATCTTGTTGGGGCAGGTCTCTGGCCTGTGCTATCCAGTGCTCCCTTCTGGCCAGGGAATCCGTGAATTGCCCACAACACCCAGCAAATCAGCAGCAGGAGGTTCTGGCTCCAGCTGGGCCTCCTGCTGGACAGAGACGCAGGGAAGGCAGCTCCCATTGGAATGCAGGGGCAAGGAGGAGACGTTTAAAGTTTCTGTTGTTCCCAAAAGCTGGTTGTGTTTGTGTGGGTGTGTAGGTGTGTGGGTTAGTGTTTAAGTACTAGCATTCAGCTACGGATAATTGGGAGAGTTGTGCATTGGCATGGATGTTGGGTTCCCCCAGGACCGCCTCTGCCACAGCAGACTGTCAACCTGGCAGCTTTCTTTACGAGGGCTCATTATTCTTTTTTATTATTTTTAAGACATTTTCAGACCATCTGGAGCGATTTACTCTCCCCTGGAGTTAGCAGAGCTAAGCAAGTAATCTGCAGCAAATCATGCATTTGTTGAATTGCACCTCTATCTGCTCAGGAAGACTGTGAAATTGCAGAATTTGTTCATTATTTAAAGTTTTGTGCCTATTTTGTCCCTGTGAAAAGAAATTGCAAATGAGAAAATTCACTATCTGAATTTTGAACTTTGCGCTGGGTAGGCAGTTACCTAGGTCACGTGGGACCATTTCAGTTTCCTGATTGGATAACTGTTACTAAGCAACAGCGCAAATTTTAAAGAAGGGCTTTGCCTTCAGCAAATATTCACCCTGAAAATTTGCTTCCTGCGAGCGTCTGTGCTAGAGAAACTCGTCCGATCGAGGGTGTGTGGGGCGAGCGCGCCGACAAACCCAACCTCGTATTCCCATCCAACATCTACAGACATTTAAATCCCTGCCTATTCGCTCAGCTCCGGGAATCCAGCTCAGCCACCCAAGTCCAGGCGACCTAGCAGGAGCTGACAAGTGGATTTCACTTATATTCAAGGCGGCACATGGCAGGACCAGCAACAGGAAGGTGCGAGGCTACATTATCCGTCACTGCCTGTTAATTTGTCCTGCTCACCAGTCATCTCACGTGCACACCCCTTCCACTCTGCGCCTTCCCCCGCTTACGTCCCCTCGGAGCCCAGCCGCTGATTCGAACCCTTTAACGCCAGCCTTGGCCAGACAGGAGGAACTGCCGGCTCCATTTCCGTTAGGGCAGCTCCGGCGTCACACACGTTACAAACAAGCAGCGCGGCAGCCCCAGCTGCAGGGGATTGTTCTGGCAATTGAACACTTTAAAAGAATTGTTTAAAAAGCTTCTTTCCTTCTCAGATAATTCTCCCATTCAAAGCTGTCGGAAACAATTTAATACACAAATAAATTCCTGCCAGAAAAAACCCCGGCCCCAACCGCAGTCGCTTCCCTTCCCCCTCCCTGCACAGCCTTCCCAGAGCTGCCCTTCCTGACTGGCTTCTCCTGCAGATCTCTGACCTGGGTAAAACGGCGCCCACCTAGCCCCCCGATGCCCACCAGGACCGGCACCTCAGGCCAGGCAGTTCTCCCACTGGCTGCCGGACCAGTGACAGCCTAACACAACCTGCCGCCTGACCGAGGTGGGGAGCTAGCTGGGAATGCTGCCATTTCAATACCCAGATTGTGTCATATGCCAAGTGCCGGGCCCCTCCACCACTCCTCGGGGGGGCAGTGACCCCACACCACCTGCCCACAAGGAGCATTCAGCAGCTTGCAACCCACATTCCCCTAGTGAGCTTGAAAAGCACAGCTGTGCTGCCAAACGTGGGCTCCCGGGGCGTGATCCTGGGACCATTCCACACTCCCCGAGCCCAGCCGCTTCCAGCTCATCCCTCCACATCTCCCACCCAACTGCCTGCTTAAGAAAGAGCCAAAAAGTGACCAGAGCCACAGAACAAGGCCCTGGTTCCACCAGGGAGCCCAGCCAGTCAGCCAGAGCCTGGTTGCCCCAATTCAGAGCAGTGCCCCTCTCCCGCACCATGCCATATGTACCCGTGTGTGTATGGTAGGGTGTCTCTCTCTCTCTCTAGGTAACCTGCTGTCCCATAAATCCCAGAATAGTCAGGGCATGGGGATGGCATTGGGGATCTACACAGAGGAGGGCAAGTGAAGACTCCTATCCGACAGGGAACGCCCAGGGGCCCATGGCACTGCCTGCTTTCCGTGTGCAGCACGATACCGGGTTTGCTCATGGGACATACGGCCAGTTTGCCCTCCTGACTCTGGGGAGAATCACATGTCCCCATCCCCAGCGGGAGGAATTAACGGAAAGTTTTCCATTTCCAAGGGGAAGTGGCCAGGGCAGGGCCTGGAGCCCAGCCACTCCCACCGCGCCTTGCCCTTGGAGCGCCTCTGGCACAGGATCAGTGCTGCTCACTAAGCTGCAGTTACACACGGCTGCCCCCTGCCCACCCCCTTGCACAACACACACCCTGCAACGGGTGTGTCAGTAACTCCAGCCTGTGCACAGGGCTCCCTAGCAGGCCAGGGACGTCAGGGTGATTCATAGATATTAAGGTCAGAAGGGACCATTATGATCATCTAGTCCGACCTCCTGCACAATGCAGGCCACAGAATCTCACCCACCCACTCCTGAGATAAACCTCTCACCTATGTCTGAGCTATTGAAGTTCTCAAATCGTGGTTTAAAGACTTCAAGGAGCAGAGAATCCTCCAGCAAGTGACCCGTGCCCCATGCTACAGAGGAAGGCGAAAAACCTCCAGGGCCTCTTCCAATCTGCCCTGGAGGAAAATTCCTTCCCGACCCCAAATATGGCGATCAGCTGAACCCTGAGCATGTGGGCAAGATTCACCAGCCAGATACCCAGGAAAGAATTCTCTGTAGTAACTCAGATCCCGCCCCATCTAGCAGAAGGGTGATGCGCATGCCCTTCTGCTGACAGACTCCAGTCCTCGTCCCCACCTTTGCAAGCCGACAGTCCCCGCGCAGGAGGTAGGGGTGCAATCTAGCCCATGGTCCGGGGCGCTGGGAGGGAGGACAAGCCTGTCGGTGTGCACGCATAACCTGGCTCAGATGGGGACTCAGCAGCAGCAATCACATGGTGCGCGCCCCTGGCCCAGAGTGGGCCCAGGGGAGTCTCAAAGCACCCCCCAGTAAACCACTCTGCCTGGAATCACAAAGGCGGGGGAAAGAGCTCTGCGAAAGGGGACTCTATAAATACAGGACAGCCCAAGGGGGCTGGGACCCAGCCCGCAGAGCCAGCTCCTCCTTCCAGAGCGGAGATGACAGATGGCAGCACGCAGTGCACCGGCTTGATTGGAGCAGCACTGCATGCTGGGATGTGTAGTCTCTGCTGGCCACTCTCCATACCGGAGCTGATGATAGCTGCAGACGGTTCTGCTTTACACAGGGATGGCTCTGAACCGGCAGCCCTTGAGCTGAACACCCCTGAACTCTGGGAAGCCTGCACGGTCCACCTTGGTGACAAGCAACCTTGACTCTCACTGCGTGGTGGAGGCGCGGGGCATGACGTTACACAGCACACTCAGTGTGGGAGCTTGAGAAAACCACTGGCTCTGTGGCCAGCAGCCTCGTCTAAGGGTGCCAAGGAGCCCTCAGTTGGGGCCAGCATGGGTGCTTCTGGCTCGGAGTTAAAACACCTCAGAAGTTCTGGCCCAAGAGAAGCAGTCAGTGTGCTCAGGGCTTCCTGCAGGCCAGCAGGGAGAGAGCAAGAGGGCAGGGCATGAAGACATCTGATAATTTCCATGGCTTTTAAAAGTTTGCCCATGAGAATGCAGGGGGTCTGCAGCAGTGGGGTGTGGGAGCTGTCCACGCCATGGCAGGTTTATTCTGGCAGCACATGCTCCTCATTAAGACCTTTTTAAATACAGCCTGACGCTTTCCTGCAGTAACTAATCCCCAGTCTGAACCGGGAGATCCTGCAATGCACTGTGACCCATTAATTTCAGGAGAAATAAATACAGCCGCGTACTTAACAGTTTCTGAAAGGCCGGGAGGGATTAGTGCTTCTCAGTGTCCTGTGCATGCCAGCCGCTAATCCCTGGAAGGGATACACTAGCAGAAAAAACCCGCCTACGTCGACAAACCCTTTGTGGATCTTGCCCGCACTCTGCGCGCCCGCTGTCTTTGCCTGGATTGCATTGTCACGGGAGCGTATGAAAGCCAGAGGCAGGCCCCACGCCTCACCCCACAGCAAGTTACATGGGGGTGAGGCGTGGGGCTGCAGCGGCTGGAGTGGTGTCCTTTTCCAGCAGGTTTTCAAACGAGCCGGTCTCTGCCAAGCAGCCGCGCCGGCCAAACCCCACATCCGTGATGTGGCCTCATGATGAGCACAGGCAGCTTCACTGCAGCAGTGGGGTGGAGGGGGCTGACCGACGAAGGTGGGACCCATGCCAGGCTCAGCCCTGGCAGGGTTAGTAATTCAGGAAACAAGCTACACCACACAGGCCTGCAAACCCCAGAGTGCTTTGCCAGCGTCGGCAGCGCGGTGAGCCCCAATGGCCCACCCCTCTCGGAACAGTGCCAGGCTGGCGGGATTACAGCCCGCCCAGCGTGGTAAATCAGCTGATCCGCCCTGCCCAAGACTATTAGGGTTTCCCAGCCCTCTAGACTTGCAGTGTGATTGATTTATCTGGAGTAGCCGGCTTAGCTGGGATCTGTCCCACAGAGAGGCTCCGGCAGCTGGGGGCGGGGCAGTGAGTTCAGAGGCATGCTGCCGGATGGGTGGGGTGAGGGGTTAGGGGCAGCAGGGAGTGGAGGGTGAGGGAGGTTAGTGGCACACGGGCATGCTGTCATGCGGCACTGCACACCACTCGGCACCTACTGCCTTAGTCGCTCTCGGGCCGGTAGAGGTATTTCATCATCAGGCTGTCCACCTGCTTCTTCCGCTTCTTCTCCTCCTTCCTCAGGCGCTTGCCTGATTTCTCTGCATCCCGCCCCTCCGCGGCTCCCTCCCCTTCGGAGGCTGGGCTCTTCTTCTTGGGGCCCTTCTTGACGCTGGAGCTGCTGTGGTAGGAGCTGGACGAGGAGTCCGAGGAGGACTCCGAATCTGAAGGCAGCTTCTTCTTCTTCTTGGACTTCTTCTTGGCATGCTTCCTGGCGCTCTTCCTGCGCTCCTCCTCCGAGGAATCATCTTCGGAGCTGCTGCTGTTCCTCCGGCCCTTGCTGCCGTGAGGCCGGGAGCAGTCCAAGGCAGAGGCGGACCGGCGCAGGCTGCTGAAGGAGTGCTCCGAGCTCTCCGGCCGGGTGGCGCTCCTGGCGCTCCGCACGCTCCTCTTGTCCTCCTCCTCCGAGTCTGGGTCCAAGCTGGAGCGCTTGAACTTGATGGGCTTGTAGCTGAGGACCTCATTGATGGCAGCCTCCAGGTCAGGGTCCAGGTAGGAGCGGTGGCTGACGGGCCGGATGTCTGAGACCTCCGGCTGCACCTCATCGGAGGCGGAGGTCCTGGGCCGGGGGGGCACGGAGAAGCTGCGCCCAAGCGAGTGCTGGCTGTACAGGGAGCGGGTGTCGCTCAGAGCCACACTAGACAAGTCATCCAACTCATCCAGCCGGCTCCTGCTCAGGGAGAGCCGGGAGTCAAGCCGGCTGCCCAGGGTCGAGGTCTCCAGCCCCAGCTCTGCCCGGTGGCTCAGTGGGGGGCTGAGGGCACTGGAGACGCCAGCCAGCGGCTCGCTGAGCCGGGACGTGCTGCGCCGCAAGCTGTCCGGGCTTGACAGCGTGAAGCTCAGTGTAGACCTAGCGTCAGCCTCGTCACCCTCCAGCCCGCGCCGGGAGGAGGCAGCCCGGCTGGCCGGGGCAGACAGGGCAGAGGCCTGGTCAAAGTCAGCTGTGGTGACAGACCACCTCTTCTCCAGCCCCGTCCGGGCTCTGCTGCTGGCCTCCGAGAAGGCTTGGGAGATGACAGAGCCCCTGTTTTCAGGGTCCTCGCTGCCTGGGGATTTCTTCCATGAGCAGATGGAGCCGGTCTCCTCCTGGCTGCTGGCCGCCGAGCTGTGCTTGGCCTTGCGGAAAGACCTGTCTGGGGAGGCCGGCCGCTCGCTCAGGGTGGAGAAGAGAGTCTCCTCGTCCCCCTGGCCGCCAATAGAGTCCTTCACGTTGAGGCGTTTCCTGTAGCTCAGGGAGCTCATGACAGAGACCGGCCGCTCCTCGGCCTCTCTGCCTTCCTTCCTCTCCTTGGGGGCTAAGTTCAGGGCCGACCTTAGGAGAGCGACCAGTGGACAGCAGCAAATGGGGAGGGAGGGGGGAGAGAGAGATAGCAGGTGAGATCAGAGAGACACACCAGTCGAAGGAGAGAGGAAGGCAGCAGAGCAAACCCAGCTAAATAATTTGCCTCAGTGGAAAATAGCTTCCTGGGAAATGTCATGCAAATTAGGGTATTGTTCTATCCCATCGCTTTTATCCCCCTTTAAAACGTTTCATTCAATTATTTCATTGTCAACTACCTGGAGCCACTACCTTTGAGAGCCAACTTCCAAGAAGGTGGAATTATCCCCAAAACCAAACACTTGACATCTGCACCGCCGAATAAATTAAACCAATTAAGAGAAATAGCCTCGGCTCTTCCCCTGGCTCAGTGGAGGGGGGAGAAGCCCCTGGGATCCCTGAATCCATAGCAGGAAATTGCTTTTATACCAAACCAATCTGTACTCATCAGGCAGTACTTTCCCCAGGAGAAGCTGTTCCAGTCCTCTTCTCCCGGCTCCCGTGGCACTCCAGGCGAGGGGTGCCAGGCCTGCCCAGCCCCGTGGGCACTCCCCTGAAGCACAGGGAAAAGCCACGGACAGAGCCCTGCTCACAGCAATCCCACATGTTGAGCGAACCAAGGGACAGAGCAGTGGGAGCCGGGGGCTTGGTCGCGGCTCCAGCTCAGACGTCTTTGGTACCTTCAGATTTATATTTTTGAAATTCAATGCGCTTAGTTGCCATAGCAATGACTGCTCTATCCTGAAATCAATACACACTCCCGTGGGGCCCCGGGTCTTGGCCTCTCAGGGGTACAAAGCAGGGGAAGCCGGATACTTTTACTGCTCTGCCCACCAGCATCACGCCAGCCACCGGCCCTTGGCCCGGGACCCATGGCTCCTGGCCAGCTGTGGGAGCCATCACTGCAGGCCCAGCCCCGACTGGTCAGTGTTCTCTGCAGGGAGCACGTGGCTGGGGGTGGCCTGTGCTTGGCTGCTGGGGTGCTCAGAGGGTTACGCACCCGCCTGGATGGCACAACCGGGTTGAGCCCTGGCAAACCCTGCACCCCAACGGCAGTTCAGCCCGACCCTGCCCCTCTTGTGCGGGGCTCTGCCAGGCAAGCACCCGCTCTGTCTCCTGCTTGAGTGACGGAGACCAACTCCCTCCCCCATGGGGCCGCTGAGCCAGGGTCCCTGGAAGGGAAGTGCCATGAGAGCTGCCTGGGTGACAGCCCCAGTCCCAGCGACCGCCCCCACGCCACCTCCCCAGCCCCCGCCTGGTTGCTATGGGGAGAAGCGAAAGCAAGTGGCTGTTTCCCCGGGGACACTGACTGCACACTGACCTGGAGCTCTTCCAGCTGCCGTCATCGGAGACTGCTTTGGAGGAGCCTTTGTTCCTGGACAGCCACGATTTCACTCCATCCACGCGGTCCTCCAGCTCCGAGTCCACATCGGAGTCACCCTCGCTGCCAGAGGAAGAGATTCAGGCGGGGGGAGATTAGCACCCGAGGTTGGCAGCCTGACTCCCCTGCCAAGCGGGGTCTGCGTGTGCTGCCCTCCGTGCCCCCAGGAGAATGTTCCCAGCTCAGCCTGGAAGGGGAACGGGCAAGCATCTCACTGGGCTCCCAATCCCTCGATGTGGGCAGAGCCAGCTCGGCCCGGGGGCAGGGCCTGGCAAACACGTGGCCACCTCTTGGGGCAGGGATCCTACCTCGGACCCTGAGCCGAGTGAATCACTCCCGGCAAAGCCCGTCTCCCACACCCCAGCCCACCTGCGAGCTGGCCACGAGTGGGCAGTGCAAGCCGCGCTCTTCCCTGGCCCCGTTTGGTGCTGTGCTACTCAGCGACCCAAGCCAGATGGGGCCGGCTCGGCTCCCATCGACAGGTTCTGTGGCTATGTTGTAAGGACAAGGCTGTTGCGTGCAGGGAACAATGTGGTGTGCCATGAACGGCGAGAATGAGGGGCCGGCGTCAGAGCACATTGGGGATTCATGCCCCGGACCCCCACCCAAGAGCACGCCCCCTGCTGGGGCTCCAGGGACAAATGCCCTATGGCGTGGGCCCTGGCCCTCAGGGACTGTCCCTTTCTCCTACACCACTGCAGCAGCATCCCCAGACCTGGGCATTAGGGGCTCCACATTCACTTCCCCCACTGGCCAGGCATGGCCCGAGCTGGCTGGCTGATCTGGTACAGTGCTTCTGCATGGCTGGGGGAATGTCGTCATCGACTTCAGAGAGCTCCAACGGGCTGTGGACCTGCCCTGCCCACGTTGGAAACACCCACAATGGCATTGACGCCGCAGATCTCCTGGCACCAGGCCCACGTCTCGCGGGGCGGGGCAGTGCCCAGACAGGGACCGAGTGGGTGACAGAGGGACGAACAGCACCCAGGAGTCCTGGCTCCCTCTCCTGCGCCCCACTCATGGGCAAGTGTGGCCTCTGCCCGCCTCAGAGCTGTGTCAGACGCTGGCTGAGGTCAGGCTCTGTTTTCAGGGCCTGGCGCAGGGAGACTGGGATGTGAGGTGGCCTTCCCAGGCATGCCTGGGGGACCAGAGCACTGTGAATTAACGCACAGGCATTAAGCGCAGCAGCACTGCTTAGCAATACACGGTGCACCGAGCGCTGCTCCCCCCACGTTAACCAGCTCCAGCAGGGCAAGCCCCCTGCAACGTTCAAGGGGACGATGGGATTCCCATTAGCAGGCAGTGCAGTGCGCTGGCTAACTGGCCATGGGGGAGAATGGCGAGGCCCACACCTTGGACAGACACTTTTACTGAGCAGTTCTTACTGCTCCAGAAATTTCACATCTCCACAACTGTGCTCTCAATTAGACAAGGGAACTCTGTGCAAAGGGCTCGCATTAGTTTCATTTAAATACAGCTATATTATGAACCGGCTGCGCCCTTGGATCGATCAGAGCCCTGGGCTCAGAGCCAAGATCCCCTCTAACAGGAGACAGGCAAAGGGCGTTGAAGGAAAGGGAACTCCTCTTCCAAATGCTTCCCCAAAGGATAGCGGGGCCAGGCCTGCGGGGCTGTGTGTGCATAAGGCAAGGTTTGCAGAGGAGATGCTTGGTAGCACACACATCACCCAGCCATGTGGAACACCGATCTCTGCTCCAGACAGGCTGGGAGCGAAACAGCAAGGGCTGCTGCAGGGCAACACTGGGATGCACCAGCAGAGCTGCGGGGTGTGGGGGACAGGGCTAGCAGGGGGCTGTGGGTTGGGATTTGAGGGCAGAGCTGGGGGAGGGGGGCAGGCAGGAGCCCAGGGCTGGGCTAGCAGGGGGCTGTGGGTTGGGATTGGGGGGCACCAGCAGAGCTGGGGGAGGGGGGCAGGCAGGAGCCCAGGGCTGGGCTAGCAGGGGGTGTGGGTTGGGATTGGGGGGCACCGGCAGAGCTGGGAGAGGGGGGCAGGCAGGAGCCCAGGGCTGGGCTAGCAGGGGGCTGCAGCCTGTGTGCATGTGATAGAGAACACACACATGCTCAGGCTGCAATAGGGGATTGAGGGACACTCAGTTTCTCCGAGGGCAGCCAAACCAGGCCTCGGCTCAACTGGACCCAATAACCCCACATGCTGTGCGATTCTACGTGCCCTGGTGCAGCTGCCCCATGCACCGCCCACGGTCACTGCAAAGGCACCAGGACGGCTGCAACACGAGGCTCTGAAGCCGGCCAGTCAAACCCTGTGTTTTTCAGGCGGAGAGGTGACCCCAGCAGACCAGTCCTGGGACAGCAGGGGCAAGCCAGTGGGTTGTGCTCTGCAGACAGCTTCCCCCAGCAATTACACTGACAGTGGCTTGGGATGCAGGCTGAGATGCTTTGTATAAATTTAGAAAAATATTGTTCAAAATGTCCCTCACTGTGGATCTGCTGGGCTTCCCCCCAACCCAAGGGATACATTTCCTTTCATCCGTATCAGCAGGAGAGGCCCTTCTGAACAGAATTATGTCCCCGAATAAATAACAAAGGGGAGAAAGAAAAGCAAGAAACAGGCTGCAGTTCTGGGAGCGAGTGAAATTTCAAATTTGCAAAGAGCAGAGGATTGGGAGGGAAATAAGTGGGCTCATTTTATAGGCCTCCATCAAGTGCAAAATTACAGCAAGGAAGAGCTATGCTGATGTGTCTGGGTAAACAGGAGTTTAGCAGACAGAACGGAAATGACTCTGGCAGGCTGGGTGCCCAAGTGTGGCGGGCAGATTTACAGTGGCAGGCAAGCCCCTCCGTAATGCTAGAGCCGCCTGATTTACACACACACATAAAGAAAGCCCTATCTGGCTTAAACCAGCTAATTTATAACCACCGTTCATAACCCTATCGATTGCCTTTAGAAAGAAGGTGCTGCATGCATTGCAAAATCTCTCTCTCCATGTTAAAAGCAGTTCTGTATAAATCTCTGTTAATACATAACTGTTTACTGCTTTCATTAGGGTTATAGCAATAACAACTGTATCTATAAGTAAATCGAAACGTTATTTTTCCTCCCACCTCACTCGGCTCAATAACTCTGCCCTGGCTTCCCCCAGCACTAACTGGCTGGTAAAAGCGAAGGAAGTCTCTTGGGAACCCAAGGTAACTTTGCTAGAATTGCAAGTGTGCCTGGGAACAGATATATAATGTGATCTTAAATGAGCATTTTATCCGCCTAGCCTCAGGGCTCTTCTCTGCCCGGGGAGCATGGGGCGGCATCACACAGGGGACGGGCTATTATAGACCCGGAATACGAATTCTCCTTGTTCAATTCAAAGCAACGGGCTGGACCCGATCCTGCAAACATCTCCCTCCTCTGCAATCTAGCGCAGACAACACTTTGTTATTTTCCTTAAAAACAACGAGCCCCATAAACAAACTCTGGGGGCAGCCGAGGTTTTAAATCGTCAGAATTAAACTTGATGTCAAACACAATTTATGTCCAGACTAGCGTGCCATTAGTTAACTGGGATCCAAATCACAAGGGAACAAACAAACGGGGACTGAGCTGCGGAGGATATTAATTGTGTGTGACAACAAGGCTCCAATGGCCCTCTATCACTGTTACACACACTTACATTTATCATTAGTTGTTATAGATCCTTCCACAGCCAACGGCCCCTCCTGCCTCAGGAAAGAGACCTCACTGGCAAAGCCAGTCCAGAGACACTCAAGCCTCGGGTTCCAGGGGACGGCACCTGACTCCTCGTGTTCACATCCAGGGCATGAGGAAGGCTCTGCAAGCCACACAGAGCCGGGCACAGCACAGAGCCCCCCAGGGATCCTTCCATCGGGGCAGAGCAGCAGCTAATGGCAGTGGTCCACATGCTTCCACGCTTAAGCCCCAGACGGACCAGACGTTCCCAATGGCACCATTTGCGATCACTAAACCTCGGGCTTCAGGGCATCGCAGCTGGGCACTGAAGGGAATCACTCACTCTCACCCACACGCAATTGCTCCACTGGCCAGGTGCACAGTGGGGCTTTACACTTTCCTCTGAAGCATCAATCATCAGCCAATGCCAAAGGCCGGAGACCAGACCAGCTGCTCTGACCCAGCATGGCATCTGAAACTAAACGGCCAATATACGCTCCCCACAAATCCCCACTCCCTGCCAGCTGCGGCACTGGGGCCTGCTCCCCCACTGGGGGCGCTGTTCTGGCTTTGGAGAGGTCAGAAGCCACTGAGAAGGCAAACAACTGGGGACCTTCTTTGCTATCTGTCCTTTCCCAGGTAGAACACACTGCTTATCTGATGGGGCTTCAAGGACAGGGAGCCTGGGGGAGCAGTCACTCTGGGGGGGGGCCTGGGGGGAGGGGGCACTTGTCCTAGGTTTGCACAGCTTTGCCTGTTGCCTTGTGAGGAGAAGGGATGAGTTATTGTCTCATCATATTCCCAGGACATCCAGATTTATAATTGATTTCCTCTCCGTTCCAGGAGCGGCTACGGAGGACTCCCGGGGGAGAGACGCAGCCTGTCAGTTGCGCGGGCAGCGTTACCTGCGGACCCTGGTGTGATGCGAACAGCTGCTCCAGGCATGGCTGAAGTGAGCTGTGGGCTGAATGCTCACAATGCAGCCCCTGCAGACTGCCAATCCCAGCATGCAACAGTGCCATCCCGAACCATCCAGCCAGGAGCTGCAGACGCCCCCCACCCAGTGACACAGCCCCCTCCAGATACGGGCATACCCGATGCGGCTCCAGCACTGGTCCCTCACGGCACTGAGAGGCTCCCGGCCCGCCCTCTCCCCAGGTCCCCAGCCCCTGCTGCCAGCGGCTGAGCGCAGTGGTCGGGACACAGCCCGGTGGCTGCTTATTAGAGGGTTAGGGCTAGTGCACATGCATGGAGCGCGCTGCGGGGGGGGCGACATGCAGGGCCCAGCGGCGGGCTCCTTCCAGGCATGCTCGGGGTTAGGAACAAGGGGTTATTTAATTGCAAAGGAGAGTTGAGATCCTCACAGTTTATTCTTTCTTTTCTGATACTTTGTCACCACGTCCTGCAAACTGAGAATGGGGGGTGGAAGGGGGCAGGAGGACAAAGAAAATAAATGAACTTAAAGAGGCAAAACGGAACAAAACCACAACAGAAACAAACCGAGGCAAACCAAAGAGCAGAGCGGGGGAGGGGGAGAAGGAAGGAGGGGTTGGTGGACAGCAGCGCTGTCTCCTGTGTGGAGAGCCCAACGCACTTCCCCACACTTGCAGATTACAGCGCGCCGGGGCCAGGACCAGAACCCAGGGCTGCTGAGTGCTAGTCCAGAGTCCTCGCGGCTGGGCCTGGTCTCAGCGCACAGCCCTAGCCCGGTGCCCCAGCCACCTGCGGCTGGCACTGGAGTTGCTAGCGATGCTTTCTGATGCTGGTTCCTGGGGTGGCTGTACCCCGACATCGTCCATGTTTGTGGTGCAAAAGGCAGTACTCAGCTGCTCCCCCTGCTGGGCGGGGGGGGCGGGGTGCAGGCGTGCCCCATCATAACACCTAGCTCAGAGAGCATTTTCCATCCCCAGCTCTCCACGCTCTTTCCCAAGGTCAGTGTCATTACACCCATTTAACAGGTGGGGAAACTGAGGCACGGAGGTGAAATGACTTGTGCAGCGTTCCCCAGCAGGCCACTGGCAGAGTCCCAGTCTAGTGCTCTATCTACTAGCCCATCCCACCTCCCAGCCACTCTCGGAAGGTGCAGACGCACCCAACACCACAAACAAGTGCCTGCTTTGCAAGCGGCAATGTGAGGCCAAGGCGGGCCAGGCCGGAATTCAGGCAGCTTTTGTCACGGTCAGAAAGCAGGGACTCCCCAGGAACACACTGGCTCGTCCCATAAATTTCCAAGTCTCCGGGAAACAGAAGTTGCTCTCCCATTTTATGGCGAGGGGAAGTGGGAAGGAAGAGCCTGAACTGGAGCAGGGGGAGATAAGATCCGACCTGCCTGAATTGCTGCAAGGAACCAGCCCCACCAGGCACAGAGCAGCTCTGCACCCAAGCAACCGCTATCCGGGGTAGGGGGGTGGGGAGGGGGTGTGTGGCTGACTGCAGCATGTCCATGGGGGACCCCACCAGCTTCGCCATGGGGCAGCCCTGCCCAGTCTATTGGGAAGGAATGAATAGGACTGGGAGTTTCCCGGGCCCTGGCGGGTGAGGGGCAGCGGGGGTCTCCGGTAGGTAACCGTGCGGCTCCCACCTGTTGATGAGGTCCTCGTTGTCATCGCTCTCCATCTCGTCCTCGATGGCAGCCTGCAGGTCCCCGATCCGCTTGAACGCCAGCTTCAGGTCTGACTGCAGGCTTTGGTTGGCGGCCTCCAGGCTCTCCAGGTCCATTTCCTTGGGGAAAGCGAACCCAGTGAACGTTGGCTGCAGCCCCATGCCACAGAGAGGCAGCCAGTGCCAGCCTGGAACTGCCAACCCAGTGATGCGCTGTCACCCCACAGAGGGGCCAGGGTGGCCACAGCTGGAGCACAGCACCCAGTCCCGTCCATCGGCAGGGAGGGACCAGAGGTGTGCCCAGCATGTCACAGGGCAGTTACACCAGAGCAGATTTGCCCCCTCTCCTCCCCGAGGCAGTTACACTGGGGTGGATTTAGCCCATCTCCCATTTTTAAAGGGCTATTCTCAAGATGCCCAGCTCCCCGTTTCCCCTGCCAGGCTCTGTTTATGGGTAGGACCTACGCTAACCAGCCTAGTTTCATAGAGATGTTTGGGGATCAGTGGCATGACCCATATATTTAAGGCTGCACATTCGACCCCAACAGGGGCATCCCGGCTGGTCCCTGCTCCCACCCCTGGGCACACTGGGGGCAGCGCTCCCCATAGCTAGTCGAGGGCACAATCACATCAGCTAACAGTTCAGCGGGGTGGAGGGGGGGCTGGCTGCCCCTGCCTCGCCCTCTGACCAGGCTTCCTCACCAGCTCATGCTTCTTGCGGCTGGCCTCAGTTTCCTTCTTGGCCAGCTCGCCCATCTCCTCCTTGGTGTCCCGCAGCTGGCGCTGCAGCCGCTTGTTCTGCTCCTTCTCCCGGTTCTCAGCGGCTGCACGCTGGTCCCGCTCCTCCGTCAGCTTCTCCATGTTCTCCTTCAGGCGGCTGGCCAGGCTCTGGGGGCGCAGGGCACAGTCAGGCAGGTCACAGTTACCCCAATCCCCAGACAGGGCAGTGGAGGTGGCTAGGGTCACGCAGAGCAAGGGTGGGGAATAGAACCCAGGAGTCCTGGCTCCCCTCGAGATCAGCAGGGACATTTGGGCCTTCTAGGGCCAGGCCACCTCAACAGCCAGCCCTGCGGGATGTTAGCCAGTCATCAAGGCCTTGCCAAGCCACAGGGGCTCCTGGATGCCCTGCCCAGAACAGGGCCGCTGAGTCCCCATGCTGGCCCCCTCCCACACCCCCCTTCCCTCTCCGCCCAGCCGCAGCAGGCGACGGGGAGACGGCAGCCCTGACAGAATCAATATTCACTCGTCAAGAATAATCGCAGCAGAGAATGGCAATTACCCAGCCCGGCTCAGGAGCGAGCGCCGCCCCGTCGCTTCCCACTGAACGCTAATGGAACAAACGAACCCAGAGCCATGCATTTACATGAGGGGCTGGGGCGGGGGGAGAACGGAGGAGCCGCTTCCCCTGGGCGAGGGAGGGGGCAGAACAATTGCGGGGCTTTGGCGAATTGGAAAAATAGATTTAACTTTGTGTGAAGTAATTACAGCCTGTAACGCTGAGAAAAAATAGACTCGATCCTTCCCGGCAGCTGAGCCATCCGCTGCATATTTATGGCCCCGCCAGCGAGAGGGGAAGGGCAATACGGAGAGGGAGAGCTGAGCGCCTCGCCTCTCGCGGCAGAGAGGGGCTGCGAACGCAGAATATAAAGCAGGCTGCACTGAGCGGGAGCAGCAGAGTCTATAATTTCACTAAGTCAAGAGCAGCACTTTGCCGCGCACCGGCTGGACGGCCAATGATTGTTATCAGTACCCGCGGATAACCGGCCCAGGCAGGCGTGGAGCTGGGGGGGTCAGGGGACAGGGCCCAGCAGGATGCTGACACAGGAAGAATCAAGCCTGGTCCAGGTAACAGGCCGTGGGCGGCGGAAGGCCCGGAGAGCTGCCTAGCCGGTGTCCCCAGCCCAGAGCTCTGCACGGGCCACTCCAGGCGGCGTTAACGCTGCACCAGGAGCCCTCAGCCTCCCCGGTGGCACCATCAACCCTGCCCAAACCCGCAGCACCTGCTCTGGGACAGGGGCGCCCTTCGGTCCAGGCTTCGCACAGTGCTGGCACAGACTGGCCGAGAGGCTGCTGTGGGCTCCCCTGCCTGGCCCCACTCACAGCCAGTCCCACAGAATGACTGGAGCAGCAGCTGCCAACCTCCCTTGATGAACAGTCCTCCACCGGAGCTCGTGCCCAGCTGTGGCTGGGCTGGAAACGAGGAGTGGGGCTCAGATCACCAGATGCCCAGGGAGCTCTCAGCCAGCGTGCAGACCAGGCCAGGGGCCACTGGCAGACATGCTTGTTGAGGAGCCTGCTGCACTGATGGGGCTGCCCTGCTCCCCACCATGCGGGGCCAGCAGTGGAGTTGGCTCAGAGGAGTTCCGGCTCCCCTCCTCCCCCAACAGCGCGACCTGTGGGGCCAGGGCACCATCTGGAGCTCCCTACATTAAAGAAGTATGGGCTGGATGAATGGACGATAAGGTGGATAGAAAGCTGGCTAGATCGTTGGGCTCAATGGGTGGTGATCCATGGCTCCATGTCCAGTTGGCAGCCGGTATCAAGTGGAGTGCCCCAAGGGTCAGTCCTCGGGCCGGTTTTGTTCAATATCTTTGTTAATGATCTGGAAGATGGTGTGGATTGCACCCTCAGCAAGTTTGCAGATGACACTAAACTGGGAGGAGAGGTAGATATGCTGGAGGGTAGGGATAGGATACAGAGGGCCCTAGACAAATTAGAGGATTGGGCCAAAAGAAATCTGATGAGGTTCAACAAGGACAAGTGCAGAGTCCTGCACTTAGGACAGAAGAATCCCATGCACTGCTATAGGCTGGGGACCAAATGGCTAGGCAGCAGTTCTGCAGAAAAGGACCTAGGGGTTACAGTGGACGAGAAGCTGGATGAGAGTCAACAGTGCGCCCTTGTTGCCAAGAAGGCTAACAGCATTTTGGGCTGTATAAGTAGGGGCATTGCCAGCAGATCGAGGGACATGATCGTTCCCCTCTGTTCGACATTGGTGAAGCCTCATCTGGAGTACTGTGTCCAGTTTTGGGCCCCACACTACAAGGATGTGGAAAAATTAGAAAACGTCCAGCGGCGGGCAACAAAAATGATTAGGGGGCTGGGGCACATGAGTTATGAGGAGAGGCTGAGGGAACTGGGATTGTTTAGTCTGCAGAAGAGAAGAATGAGGGGGGATTTGATAGCTGCTTTCAACTACCTGAGAGGTGGTTCCAGAGAGGATGGTTCTAGAATATTCTCAGTGGTAGAAGAGGACAGGACAAGGAGTAATGGTCTGAAGTTGCAGTGGGGGAAGTTTAGGTTGGATATTAGGAAAAACTTTTTCACTAGGAGGGTGGTGAAGCACTGGAATACGTTACCTAGCGAGGTGGTGGAATCTCCTTCCTGAGAGGTTTTTAAGGTCAGGCTTGACAAAGCCCTGGCTGGGATGATTTGACTGGGGATTGGTCCCGCTTTGAGCAGCGGGTTGGACTAGATGACCTCCGGAGGTCCCTTCCAACCCTGATATTTTATGATTCTGTGATACCTCCAGGCGTTTGACTTGGGTCCTCTCGAACTCTAACCGCGTCTCCAGCTCCCGGATCTTGGCTTCCTGCCGGCTGACTAGAGACTTGTCCACCATGGACTGCTCGAGGAACTCCAGCTGGCTCTGCAGCCCTTGTAGCTGGGGACAGGACAGGCAGCAGCTCAGATCACGCCAAGAAAAAACCAAGGCTTGGCCCCATCCTGGTTTGGGAGAAGAGCCAGACGGGCCAGCACATCCGGCTCAGCTGCAGACAGACCCAGCCCCTGGGGGCCGGCGCAGTGCCTTGAACCAGCACCCTCAGCAGCCGGGTGCTCCCTTCTCTCCAGCCCCCTGGTGACGGGGGTGGGGACGGGCACTGCAGGCCATGCGCCTGTTTGCCCAAACGGCCTCTTCCCTGGGAGATCGGCAGGTGCTGGGGCCTTTGGGCAGCGCTACCCTGCTGGGGAGCCAGGCTGGGGCCATTGACGAGGGAGGTAGGGGCTCTCTGCAGGCAGTGCCCAGGCTGGGTGGCTGTCCCCATGCTTGCTGCTGGGGTCTGCCAGGCTCTCCAGACTCACACATGTAGCGTGGGCAGCTAGGGGCCAGCGATTTCCCCTGTTTGGCCCTTGCAGAGAGGATCAGGCTAAACCAGCCTGGCTGTGGACCTGGAGCGGCACGCGGATCTCCGCCAACGGCTGGACTCGTGTCGCTCGCGTCCCAGATTGCAGCGCAGGGGCCCAGCCCCTCCCAAACCCAAAGGCCGTACTCTGGGTGTGCTCCCCCCCGGCACAATGATGACCCAGGACCACCCTGCTACCTTCTCCTGCAGCTCCTGCTTCTCTT
Source organism: Chelonia mydas (assembly GCF_015237465.2). Lineage (NCBI taxonomy): Eukaryota > Metazoa > Chordata > Testudines > Cheloniidae > Chelonia > Chelonia mydas. The sequence continues at coordinate 1,962,003 of NC_051257.2, forward strand.
TGTTGGCGTCTTCCAGCTGGGACTGGAGGTCGTTTATCTGGGCCAGATCCCGGGAGGCCTGTGGGCAGAGAGTGTCTGGGCTGATCAGAATCCAGAGCCAGGCCAGCTGCCCTCTGCCAGCCCCAGGGCCACGGGCGCAGCGCCCCTACGGCAGGCCGTGGGACTTGCCAGCCTCCAGGACAGCCCCCGGGCGGGCTCACAGCAGGGGAATCCAGCAGTGCCCTTTGGGTGCCAGGCCTGCTCTCCAGCTGGGACGCCAGGGTTAGCCAGAGCTCAGCTGAGACTACAGAGCGGGGTGAAGACACCTTCTAGCGGCTCGCCTCACTTCCAGCCTCCACAGAGAGGTGCCTACGAGTGTCTGTGGTGCCAGGCTGGGCTAGCATGGTGTGGACGGGGCGCCTGGGGGCTGGGCTGGGGGGCATGCTCAGGGTGCTGGGGGGGGGGGGGGTGCCAGCAGCACACAGGACTGGTGGAGCTGGGCACAGGTGGCATCACCTGGGCCACTGATGCTTTGTGCTTCTTCATCAGTTCATTCATGTCCTCCTGGTCCTCCTCCAGGCGGCTCTGCACCTCGTTCTTTTCCCGCTGCAGCCGGCTCAGCTGCTCCTCCAGCTGGGGGGGAGACGGGAGAGAGGTGAGGCTGGCCAGTCCCATGTACACTGCTGCCCCCCAACCACTGCCCCCAAGGCTCCCCCCACCCACCCGGCACCAGCAGCAGGCACCTCTGTGCCCCTCCATCCTGCCGTAGCTGGGCACCAGACAGGTTCTGCCTGGGGTGGCCAGAGCCCGTGACAATAATGGACCTTCCAGCGCACCAGACCGCCGAGCCTGGGCTGGACGCAGACCAGGGATGGACTGGCTCTCGGGGGTGGGCTCGGGGTCTTTCCCCTGCGCAAGCAAGATTGATGATGAGAGCTCGGAGGAATTAGCTCGAGATGCTCATGCCCACAGGAAGCTGGGGCCCGAGGGCAGGGCCAGGCCCCCTTTGCCTGCCATAACCATAAGGCTCTATGCTGGCCATGATCCATGGGGCTCGGAGCAGCCTGGCAAGCCTGCTGGGCAGGGAACCGGCTCGGCGCAGGCCATGGGGGAGCGGAGCCGCGCGGGCAGGGAACCGGCTCAGGCACTCACGGCTGCCTTGGCTTTGGAGATGTCCTCGATCTGCAGGTGAAGATCCTCGATTTCCACCTCCATGGACTTGCGGGCCTTGACTGCCGCTGCGCAGGTGAATTCAGACTCCTCCAGCTGCAGAGAGAGCCCGACGCGGGGACTGTCAGCACCGGGCATGGGTCATGGCATGGGTGACGCACGCAGCAGCCTGGGGGCAGCCCCGGGGGTTTCTGTGGGGAGGGGCAGGGAGTGGCGGCTGCGGTAGCCTTGCCTGTCCAGGAGGCAGCAGCACTGGTGACGCCAAGGAGCCATTTCAGGAGTGGCAGGCACGGCCAGCACACGCCGTGGGGAGCAGGGAAGAGGGGGGGTGGCAGCCTAGAGCACAGGAACCCCCCCCAAGGGCCCGCCCTGAACTCCCCCAGCTCTCCCTAGCTCAGATCAGCTGAGTGACCAGGGCTGGGAACCCCCCTCGGGAGACACGGAGGACAAGGCCGGGCCAGGCACAGAGCACGCACGGTCCCGGCGGGCAGTGCAGACCTGATTTCTGAGCTGAGCGATCTCCCTCTTGCTGGGCGCGTTGTTTTTCAGGTGATCCAGCATGATCTGGGCATCCGCCAGCAGCGCCTTGGTTCTCTTCAGATCCTTGCGCAGACGCTTCTCCGTCTCAAAGTCCCGCTGGCTCACCTGGGCATGGGGAGGCCATGCAGGGGCTTGAGGGCACGCCCGCCCTACGCTCTCCATCCCAGAGCAGGCCCCCGCCCCCTCAGCAACGGGCATTGGCTCCCTCTAGAACCTGAGCGCCACACCTGCGATGGGCAGAACCCCCAGCCCCAGGGCTCTGCTCCACCCCGCCGGGGCTCAGCTCCTGCAGGGGATGGTGACCCCCGGGCACAGAGTGGGCGCCGCACTCCCTCTGCTCCACTCTAGCACGGCCCTTCGCCCTGCACCATCGGGCGCATGCTCCCTCCGCGGAGGCAGCTGCTCGCTGCGGCCAACCTCAGCCTCTGACCTCCTAGCCAAGGACCTGTCTGGTCCCCAGAGCCCGCTCCACCCCAGACAGCGGCAGGCCAGAGGAGTGCTCCTGGGGCAGGGGCAGCGGGGCCCGCTCTGGTTTAGGAACTAGCCAGCCAGGGGTGCCCACGCCCCACTCTGCCATGCTGGCTTCAACCTGGGCCAAACCTCCTCCTTCCAGCAGTGCTCCCGGGAGGAGAGACTTTCGGATCTACCTGGGTTCAGTCCTGGCCATTAACCCCTGGGAGGTCCAGCTCCATGCTGCACCCCCCAGCGGGGTCTCTTGCCCGGGCGGTACCTGGTCACTAGCCGCAGACAGCTTGCTCTCCAGCTCCCGTTTCTCTCTCAGCACCTTCTGCTTATCCTCGTACTCCTCCTCCAGCTGCACTTCCATCTGCTTCAGCTGCGCCCGGCACCCCAGACACAAGAGCAAGAGGTTTCCATGAGGCACACTCGGGCCAGGGTGGCCGGGAGAGCGGTGTGCTGGATGTGGGGGGCCGGGTTAGCAGGACGGGGGGCCGGGCAAGCAGGCCAGGGAGGGACAGGCGGGGCTGGGCGAGCAGTGCGCGGGACGGGGGCAGGGCAGCGAGCACAGGAAGGACCCTAACCTGCACTAGCCAGTCACCTACCGGCTGGGGGGCCACGCGACGAGCCCTGGGTCCCAGTCCCAGTCAGGCCCCCAACCCCGTCTCTTAGCTCCTGCAGACATGATCCATGAGGCAATTTGGTGATACTGACTGTCCCTGCGCAAGAGAGACCCTAGGACTGGCACAGTGGGGGCTATGAATCCGGATTGAGGGGCACCGGGGTTACCCCATCCCCAGCCTTCTGGGGAAGTGGGGAGATGCTGGCTCCAGACCGCCCCGGGTCCCTGTGCCATGATTTGAGAGGAGCAGCGCACTGCCTGACCCAGCTAATGCAGGCAGAGTGAGCAGACAGGGAGAGCGACTGGTTAAACTCGTCAGGCCAGGAGAGCGACTGGTTAAACTCATCAGGCCAGGGCCGAGCCATCTGCCAGCTAAGATCTGCGTGGGGAGCCAGAGTAACACAACCCGCCAATCACATCACAGGGCCCTACTGCCAGGCCCACAGCACGGGGTCTTCGGGGCTCGGGGGGACACACGATGCAGCAGGCCAGGGATATCATGGGGAGTGGAACAGGAGAGAGGGGATTCATCTCTAGGAAAGAGCCCCCCCTTCTCTCCAAACTCAGCCCACCCCCACTCTCCTGAGACCCTGCCCATACCCTGCAGGTGGCTGCTCCAGAAGCTGGTGCCCCGGCTGTGCCCTGTGCCATGGACAGCAGCTGGGCACTCAGCATCCTGCCCCACCCGCACCCCTCTTGCCTAGTGTCTCAGAGAGCAGCAAGCCCGCCGCCAAGCGGTTCGCTCTGCGTCCCAGCTGACAACAGCATGGCCAGGATGAACTGGCTTGCCCGGCCCCCAGCTTAGTGTGGCAGGGAGATCACGACCAGACATGGCAGCTCCTCCGAGCAAGGAGCACTGCACCCCTGCCTTGCTGAGCCCTACGTCGCTTGGTGCAGCCCCTGACACTGCCTGGCAGTCGGTGCCCAGTGTTTTCTCATGGCAGCATTCAGCACCAGGTCACGAGCAGCCAGGGGCTGTGTGCGCCCCACACCCTGTGTGTCCCGAGGGGGCTGTCCCCCACTCCATCCGACAGAGAGCACGGGCCAGCCCGGCAGGCACCAGGGCCGCTGTACCTGGGACATGGGTCCTCTGCCAGGCACAGCAGGCCTGAGGTACGTGGGTGCCAGGCAGCAGGGAGGCAGCTGGCTCTCCACTGGCCCAACCCTGGCTCTCCACTGGCCAAACCCTCGTGCCCCTGCCCAGCAGCTAGGGCAGAGCGACGCTCTGGCCCTACCTTCTTCTGGCACGACTGCCTGATCTCCTCCACCTCCTCGTCGCGGCTCTCCACCTCCTTGGAGTGGGTCTGCCGCAGGCGCTCCATCTCCATCTCCAGACGCAGCTTGGCCTGCGGGCGGAAAGCAGCCCTGGTCAGCCCGACGCCAGGGGCCTGGCCACCCCACTCCTGGCAGAGCAGCCCTCTGCTGATCACTTCCATCCTGCTGAGCCTGAATGCAGCCAGGCAGAGCGAGCGTGGGCCAGAGCATGGTCACTAGCCCTCAGGGGCAGCACACGGATAGGGCCAGCCCAAGGCCTGTCGGACCTGTAACCCTCAGTCCCCACCGCCCCACACACTAGACAGGAGCTGTCTGCCCCGGTAACATAGACGCCCCCTCGGCCAGCACGGTGCAGAGCAATCGGCCTGCACCCAGGGAGAGGTCCTGTGTTACCCCGGCTAAGAGCTGCCAGGGAGCGCAGGGACAGGGGCACCCTTGTGTTGGGGAGCCGAAGTCACAAACACTCCCTGCCGATCGCCGGTGCTTGGCACCAGAGACGGGAGCCCCCCCGCTCCCTGCCGAATGCCGGTGCTCGGTACCAGAGACGGGAGCCCCCCCGCTCCCTGCCCATTGCTAGGGCTCGGCGCTAGAGACGGGGGCCCCCTGGTCCCTGCCCATTGCCAGGGCTCGGCGCTAGAGACGGGAGCCCCCCCGCTCCCTGCCCATTGCTAGGGCTCGGCGCTAGAGACGGGGGCCCCCTGGTCCCTGCCCATTGCCAGGGCTCGGCGCCAGAGACGGGAGCCCCCCCGCTCCCTGCCCATTGCCAGGGCTCGGTGCCAGAGACGGGAGCCCCCCCGCTCCCTGCCCATTGCAGGGGCTCAGCGCCAGAGACAGGGCCCCCCGCTCCCTGCCCATCGCTGGGGCTTTTCACAGCGATGACACTCACAGTGCCACCAGTCCAATGCCCACGCTGCTGCTCTGCCAGCCAGCATCTTGGCAGTCCTTGCAGGCCACTGCTCCGTGATGGAAAGGCAGCATTACTGTCTCTCCGAGCCCCCAGAGCAGGCCTGACCCCACACACCAGCTGGTCGGCCCATGGGTTGCCGCAGCAGAGGGGGAGCGCTCCACCCACACTGAACTCAGGGTCACCTAGCAAGCCGGCCGGCCAGAGCCATGTGAGCCCTGGGCGGGAGGCAGCCAGCACGACAAACCCACATGAAACCGGCACACCCAGAAACCAGCCCAGGCTCAGCCTGCCAGCCTGGGACGCCTGCCGCCCGCTCGGGGTGGGAGCCGCACTCTGATCCCTGCATCGAGGCAGGATCGAATCCAGTGGGTCACCCTGCACCCCCACATCCCCCGAGGTCTCAGCCAGGCATCTCGCTCCAGGCCCTGCCCCCTCCACACCTGCTCCAGCAGCTGGATGGTCCCGGCCTGCTCATCCAGCTCCTCCTCCTGGTCCTTGACCTTCGCCTCTAGGTCCCGCAGCTGCTTCTTCACCTTGGCCAGGGAGGCCTCATCCTTGGACTCCTGGGAGGAGACGTCTTGGAGCTCGGCCTCCAGGGCTTCCACCTTCTGGGTGAAGCTCATGATGTCGGAGTCTCTGTCCTGGAAGAGAGAGAGCAGGGAGCGCCTGCTGAGCCAGCCGCACTGAGCCGCCCGGCCGCAGCCCTGCCAGCGAGGGGCAGGGGAACGGGCTGGCCGTTCTGCTCACCTGCAGCTGCTGCTTGAGGCCGAAGACCTCTGTGATGAGCATGTCCTTCTCCCGACTCAGCTTCTCCCGCAGCAGCTTCTCTCGCTGGGCTTCTTCGTGAGCCTGAGCGAGCTCGCTGTCAAACCTGAGACACCCACGGCCAGGCCGTCAGCTGTCCGCACGCCAGCTCAGCTCGGGCACCAAAGCCGCTCCGTGCCGGAGCGCCCTCCCCCTGCACTCTGCCATGATGCTGCTGTCTGCCCAGTCACTGCCCGAGGCAGGATCCGGGCGGGACGAAGCCGAGACCGGCTGGGGCCGTAGCTCCTGCTGAGGTGGTGTACCTGGCTCCTGCCCAAAAGGGCACGCATCTTTCCCCACACCCCCAGCCGGGACCCCCCAGGAGATTCCTGGCCGGCACTGAAGCCCTGGGGAGCACCAGGCCACAGGTAGCTAAGCACCTTCCTCCTGGGAAAAGGCCATGGTGCTAATGCAGCCAGGACAGAGCCAGGACAGCCCAAGGCTGCTCAGCGTGGGAGGCAGGTGCAGCGTCACTTCCCGCCCCAGCCCTCCTTCCCGCTCAGCTCTGTCCTGTCACTGCCTAGCCCGCTGGCAACGCAGATTCCTGGAGCTGTGCAAGGAGCCAGCCCTCACCGGACAGCCAGGAGAGCCCTGGGTGACAGCGGATGCCCCGTGGAGCAGGACAGGGGCCTGGCTTGATGCATGGGGCCAGGAAAGGAGGGAAATGCCTCTGCAGGGTGCGTGTACTCTGGGAGCTGGGGGTGATTCCCAGCTCGAGAAGATGACCCCGCGCTACCTCTGGGCGAACAGCAGGAGGGGTCGCTGCTGAGCGTGCGCCTAGCGTCTCTGGCAGGCAGACACTCGGGGCGGCAGCCCCTCCCCCTGACATGGCAACGCTTTCTCTAACTGCCCTCCCACTACGTCCAGGTGCTGATCCTGGCCACCCCAGGCAGCAGATCCCCAGTGGGGCAGGGGAGCCGAGGCAGTGGGCACGTCACTCCCTGGGCACAGCTCCTGCTCTGACTGGCTGGAGGAGGCGCGACGCTGGGAGAAGACAGAAGATTACTGGTTTCTCATTGCTGGGCCCCATCCCCGCAGTACTGTTAGGGGAACTGTTTCAAAAGCAGCGCAGGGACTCAGGGTACGTCTACACTAGAGCTGCAGGTGACTCCCCGCTTGGGCAGACGTACACACGCTAGCTCTGATCCAGCCGTGTGGCCGCCCGGGGACGTGCCCGGGGTGGTGAGCCCACCTGGCCGCCTGGAGCGCACTCGTTCCATCGGAGCTAGCGTGGGTATGGCCGCCCGGACTGGGAAGCACCCCCAGCTCCCCGGTAGACGTTCCTGCAGGAGCCCAAGGGTGAAAACGGACCTAGGCTCCTAAGTCCCTCAGGCCCTTCAGAAAAGGTCACTCCAAAGACACAAGGCGAGTCCATGGCTGAGCCAGGAATTGAACCTGGGGCGCTCTCGCCAGAGGCCACTGGGTTTCCTCACGCCCACCTGCTGGTTCTGCCTCCGAGGCTGGCCCGGCCGGGAGTGGGACTGGCCTGGCAGCATGGCACATTCAACCAGCCCCGGCAGTGTGCTGTCCAGCTGGGCCCAGGGTGGGAGTCCCCAGGAGAGGGAGGAGTGCCCACTTTGTCCCCCTGCGCGCGCACGCTCCTCACCTTCGCTGCTTCTTTTCCAGCTCGTGGTTGCGCCCCTGCTGCCCCTCCAGGTGCAGCTTGGTGTCCTGCAGCTCTGCCGTCAGGCGCTGACACTTCTTCTTCAGCTGGTGCAGGGCACGCTGGCACTCCTCGTTGTCAGCCTGAAGATCCGCCAGCTGCGGGGGGGGGGGGCGCAGTGGGCACGGGTTAGGGCTCTGCCGGGGGAGGAGACCGGGCATCCCAGCGCCTCCACTCAACCTCCTGACTCAGCCACAGAGCCTTTGGGGTGAGCCCTTCCCGGGTTTGCGTGGGGGGGAGCAGACAGCCGCACTGGGGTAACGGAGCCAGCAGCGCTGGCACAGAGAGGCTGAGTTCTGAGTACCCCAGCGAAAGAGACGCTCTGCAGTGTGCAGCCCGGGCACCCCCGCTGCCAGCCTGCCAGGGCCCCGGGCCGCACAGCACGGGGAGACGACAGGCGCCCCTCGGCTCATACAGGGCAGGGCCTGCTGGGAACTGCCGGCTCAGCCAGATGCGCACCCTGCGTTAATGGTAAGGGCAGCGCACGCCGCCACGTCGGCCACCGGGAAGCTAAATAACCGGGCACCTGGCGTCAGTCCCCGGTGTGTATAGGGGGTGTCACCGGTGCGCCGGGGGGGGGGGGGGTCACCCATGCATATGTGTATGTATGGGGGGGGAGGGGAGGAGATGGCACCGGTGCACACGGGACAGGGGTGGGGGAGGTCCCAACAGGGCCAGCCTCACTTACTCTTCTCTCCTGCTGCCTCTTGCTCTGCTGCTCCACCTCCAGCTTGTCCTCGAACTCCTGCTGTACGCGCTTCTTGGTGAAATCCACCTCGCGGACGGCTCGCTCGTACTTCAGCCGCCACTCGCCGCCTGCGGGAGGGAACCGGAGCCCCAGGCTGAGGATCTCTCCTGAGCAGACCCCAGACTGGGCTTGCGGAGCGCATGGAACAGGCCAGGGGAAGCGGGGGTCTCGCTGCTGCCATATGTGCTGAAGGCGGATGGTGAGAGCCCCCCACGCACCCCGGGAGCAGGGGGTGACCCCACTGATCAGTAACCACGATGCCCTGTATGCAGGTGGGGAAACAGAGGCATGGATCGGGCAAGTCACCTGCCCAGGGCGCAGAGTGAGATGGGTGATGTGCCCCCGTGTGTGGAGATGGAGGAGGAGCAGAGGGCAGGGAGCGAGAAGGGGTTTCGGGGGGCTGCCTGGGGCAGGCCAGCACCTGAGTCATCGTCGTCGAGCTCCCCGTTGAGCTCGGCCGCCCGGATGAGCCGCGCCTCCATCACCTCCATTTCCATGGACTCCATCTGCTTCTTCAGCACCTCGTACTTGGCCTGGGAGGGGGAAACAAGGCCCAGGTCGGTGCCAAGGGGCAGAACGGGGCACCCGGCCCCTAGGGGGACAAGGCCCAGGTCGGTGTCGAGGGGCAGAGCAGGGGTTTCTGCATAGGCACAGGGGGCAACACCGGACCTGGTGGAGGAGCTGGGCGTTTGTGAGTAGGACAGGGGGCATTGCCAGACCTGTGGGGGGCGGGGAGCCCACGGCTGGGGGAAGAGGTGGCTGGTGTGAAGGCACAGGGGGCATTGCCAGACCTGTGGGGGGCGGGGAGCCCAGGGCTGGGGGAAGAGGTGGCTGGTGTGAAGGCACAGGAGGCATTGCCAGACCTGTGGGGGGCGGGGAGCCCAGGGCTGAGGGAAGAAGTGGCTGGTGTGTAGGCATAGGGGGCATTGCCAGACCTGGGGGGAGCAGGACCCATTGCCGGTGTGCGGCTGGGTGTCCTGCTCCAGGCTCCCACAGCCCCTGCGAAAGGAGACTGCTCTCGAAGCAGAGCTCAGAGGCAACGGTGGAGTGCGCCGGCAGCCAGCCCCCCTCACCTGCAGATCCTTCATCTCCTTCTCCGCCCGCAGCCGCTCGGCCGTCTCCGCATCCAGCAGCTGGGAGGCCGACTCCCCCGTGTGCCGCTCGTCCGTCAGCTCGGCCGTGAGCTCTGCCACCTGGGGAGCCGCAGAGCGAGGCTGAGCAGGCGCCATGGCCAGGGCGGGGGGAAGGGGCAGTGCCCAGGGATCGCAGCGAGGCGGGGCCTGGCAATGGGGCCTCCACAGGGACCCGGAAAGGGACCCACCCCTCTCCCCTGTACCCGCCAGACCACACAGCAAGCCTGGGAAGGCAGCTGGCGCCGTGCCCACATGTCCAGCCTGACATACCCTGCTCTCCAGCCGGTCGCTCCCTAGCCGCAGCTCGCTGCGCTCTTTCTCCACCTTCTCGAGCTTGCCCTTCAACTGCTGGATCTCCTCCTGGAACAAAGACGGCAATGAGGGGGGCATCACCAGACCAGGGCCGGGGGAGCCCAGGGCTGGGACAGCAGGGCCCCTCCAGGCAGCAGGAACTGAGCTGTTAGTAACTGATGCCAGTTTGGGGGTCTCAGCCCCACAGTGCTGCTGGCCCCCCATGCCAGCAGGGCTGGGAGGGGCACGCAGGGGGCTGGGGCTCTCTGCGCTGAGGACTCTGCATGGCCTTTCCCGCAGCCTGGTCTACGACAGGATGTCACTTTCAAACCTGTCTCTGGAGTGCATCTTCCCCCCACCCCACGTCTCCCCGCTCTCCTCCACTGCCACCTCGCAGAATCCAGCATGCAGCCATGGTGACAAGGCCGCAGCTGGGAAGGGCTCTGGGCTCAGCACCTAACCGGCCCATGGGAGGGTCCCGGGAGCTGATCCCGGCCCGGCACGGCCCAGCCCAGCGGCCTGCAGATGGCAAAGGGGCACCCCCCACCTCCCCATGCAGGAGGCTGATCTGAGGCAGAGGGAGCGGCACGGCTGGGCCCAGCAGCTCCGCCGCGCTCCAGCCGCAGCCAGAGACGGGCGAGAAGGGCTCTCGGCTACCGGTGGACTGACCCCTCGATGCCAGTAACCTGAACGGGCTGCGGGGGGCTCAGGCCGCCCAGTCAGCATCACGCATCCACGTAGACGCCACCCGTCCCTTCTGCCACTGAGGCCAGGGGCATCCCAGCGCACGGGGCTCTGGCTCGGTCGGCAGAGCCGCCAGCCAGGCCCAGGGCTGGGGGCTCTCGGGGAGGGCAAGCAGGAGGCAGATGACAGCCTGGCACACTCTAGGTTGGCCTCCTGCCCTTCGACGGCTGCCAGGGGAGGTTTCCTTCCCAGGCACTGAGCCGCAGTTCTCCAGCAGAGGGGAAGGACCAGGCTGCCAGCCGCCCCCACACAGTGCAGCAGCCTCTCGGCACAGAGCTTTAGCTCCATTCGCCACGCCTGGTAATTGGGCCCATGCAAACACAGCCTCTCGCAATGCTAACGACAAGCCGATTCAGAAATTAGCCAGCTATTTGCTCCTTCACTGGAATCAGACTGGGTGAGAGACGCCAGGCATTCTGTCCTCGCACGCCTCCCCCTGAGCGTGCACACGTACCATGGCTCCTCACATTGCCGTGCAGAGCCCAGGACAGAAGGTGACCCAGTCTGAGCCCTGTGTGACCCCCAGAGGGGGCGGAAACTCGCCCCAAAGTCCATTTGTGGAGGGGGTTCCCTGCATGCTTCCCAGCCCAGCAGCAGCACTGCCACGAGCCGGCTGGAAAACCCTCCTGAGGAGGGGGCAAGGCCAGTCTCCCATTTGCACTCCCCTTCAGACAGCCCGGAGCGACTCCCGTCCCCGGAGCAGCTGCGGCTGAGATCCTACGCACGTCTTTGCCCCGGATCTGGTCCTCTGTCAGCTGCACCTCGATGAGGGGCCGCACGGTGGTGAAGAGCTTCCACCAGGGCCAGTCCTTCACCCCCTTGTTCTTCTTGATGTTCTTCTGCACACAGCGGATAGCCAGCTCCTGGATCTGGGGAAAGCAGCCAGGGTCAGGGCAGCCCCACCCTGGGCCAGAGCTGCCTTCCCTGCACTGAGTGACTCCACCCGGGGGAGCCCAGGGCCTGGCTTTGCCAAGAGGCAATCCCATGTGGAGAACATGGAGACCTGGGCCAGTGGGGAGGCATTGCCTGCCAGGGGCCTGGCGGAGCAGAGCCCCCGTCTGCCTGCATAGCCGCTCCTGTCACCCTCCCTAGAACAACTGCACCTGGCTTCTTTACTGCTGGATGAATCCAAGCTCCCACGCAGCCATCAAAGCTAATCCTGCTGACACCCGCACAAGCTCTGCTTTATGGACTCTTCAACAATACAAGTAAGAGCTGACACAGCTACTTATCTTAATGGAAGAGCCACTGCCCTGCGGAGCCGCACACAGCCCCCTTGTGGTGCAGGGAGTGCCAGCTTGCGGGCAGTGCCTATGTACCCATAACATTGGCTCCCTGGCTCCGGCAACAAGACGAGGCAGGCTGCAGCCTGGAGTGCACAGAAGCCAGCAGGAGATACCTCCCCCTCCCCAGCCCCCACGCAGCCCTCCTGCCCAGCTCCTCAAGAGGGGGTGGCTGCCGGCACGCTGGGACCTCACCGGAAAGCAGGGGAGAGCAGGAGCGGCTCCGTCTCCTCCGTGCTGGGTGCCCTGCAGGCAGGACCTCCCCAGGGGAAGCCCAGCTCGGAGGGGGCGGCACTCGAGGCAGAGCTGCCCATTTTAGGCGAAGTCATGCAGCTGCCGGGGTGGTATGTAAACGGGAAGGGGACCGGGGGCGGGCACGGCAGGCGGGCTGCCCTGCTGAATACCTTTCTCTTCTTGAAGTGCTGGCGTGCTAGGAAGCCCCTGCACGCAGCCTGGAAGAGTGCAATGTTCTTGCTCGTTTGCTCGTCTCGCTGCTCCTCAAGCTTGGCCAGGGTCCCTGCCCGGAAAAACGCCTGCAGGGGAGGAGAACAGGTGAGCAGAGCCCCGGGGGGCAGACAGGGGGCCCCGCCCCGGACACTGCAGAAAACTCAATGCCCCCATCCTCACAGGCACCCGGCATCGGCCACTCTGCGAGCCAGCCTGGCCCACTCGTGCACAGAGGGGCCCGTGTGTGGGTGGGGAGCCGGAGCGCGGCCGCACCCTGCACTGTTGGTCAGAGGGGATCCGTGCAGCTGGCAGCACCAGGCAAAGCCGCCACGGTGACAGCCTGGCACGAGGCCAGAGGCTGCACCGGAGACGGGCGGCTCCCTCCGACCCCCAGGGTCTCTGCCTCTCCTTGCCCGGAGCTCCCCAGGCAATGGCAGCTCTGTGCAACGCTGCTCCCCCAGGCTTGCCTCCCCGAGACCAGACTGCCCTGAGCTGCCCCCACTGCCGGAGCCAAGCAGGGGGCCGGGAGACAGAGCTATAGGAGTGACCCCAAATAATCTCACACCCACTTGGCTGGCCTCACGGACAGAACAGCTCCCATGCCAGCTTGCTGCCTTCAGGCAGCCTCTGCCACTGCCCTGGGCTACAGCACTGCCCGCCGTGCCGGGGCACAATGCGCAGCCAGACCACCCCAGCCCCTCTCCCGCTGGGCCGCGCCCTGGAGATGAGCTGTGACTAACAGACACAACCCTTACACAAGGTGGGTGCAAATGCCACAGCTGGAGCCTGACTGGGACCTGTGTGCTTTGGACCAGACAGACGGGGGGACGGACGGCTAGGGAGCAGACTGACTGGGGGACGGACGGACGGCTGGGGAGCAGACGGGCTGGGGGGACGGACAGCTGGGGAGCAGATGGGGCGATAACCCGCCCCAGGGGCCGCGCAGAAGGCTGGTCTACCAGGCTGGGCCAGAGGCGGTGCAGTCGGCATGCCTCTGCCCTCGCTCCAGCGCAGCGATTCCCACCACCGCCTTACTCTGGGGGGCCCCTGGCTCCGGCCTCAGACACCCCTAGGTAACAATAACCCAGAGGAGTCGCTGCGGAGTGAACGCATCTGTCCGACAGCAATGGCTGCGATGCCCCGTGTGCAGATCCAGGGTGGGGGGTCCCTGGTGCTGGGCTGGGAGAACGTGACACGTTCACTTCCACCCCCATGCTCTCCGAGGCCCCGGCTGTCTTCTCACATGAGCCATGTGGCACAGAGCGGCCTGGCCTCTGCCAGGAGACGAGCTGGCCCTTCAGAGCTGCTGTGCCTCGCCAGCCCAGGGAGAGGCGCCCATCCCGGACGGAGGCCCCCCGCAGCGTGAAGTGCCAGTCGCCCCTTGCAGTCAGTGCCATGGAGCAGGCCTCAATAGCAGGTGGTCCTGGCACTCGGCCCTCCAGCGTCCCCCGCTCCTAAGCAGGGGAGACACCCTGCAGCCGCTGGCTCTATGGCCCCATCCCTGGCAAGGCTGCCCCTGTGGTGCTACCAGCCGGTGGCAGTCGGGGCCTGGGGCCGGGCAGAGCTCGCCCAGTTTTTATTCCTTCAGCCCACTGGAATTCTGCGGGCGAGACGCGCAGACACGGCCCCTCCTGTCCCAGCACCCAGCGTGGGGAAGCCTAGCCTGGCCCGCAAGCCCGATACCCAGAAAGAGCCTTTGTCTCCTGAAGCTGCCTGGCCTCCTGGCCCCCTTCCCACGCTGTACAGCTCAGCCCGCCTGACCCACTGCAGACAGGCCACGCTCTCACAGGGCTTCGTCTGCCCCAGGCTGGGCCCAGAGCAAAGGGGAAGGCAGGCAGAGCTTGTACCCAAGAATCCCCTGCTCCCCCCGCCTGCTGGGGTGGTCAGTGGTCAGGGCAGCACTGACCTTATGGGTCTGGGGAGCACGGCCCAGGCCTCCGAGTACCAGGGACTCAGAGTAGCAGCTTGGGCAGGGCAGGGAGCGGGAGGCTATGCTGCAGGGGGGCTCGCAGGTGTTTGAGCTGCTGCTGTGAACGCTGGGGCCTGAGATCTTGCATAACTTGGCTCTGGGGCCAGATGGCTGCTTCATGGCCGCCCCCCATCCCAATGCTCAGCCACTCAGAGCTGGGGGCACCAGCGAGCAGCGCCCCACACCCCCAGGGCCAAGCAGAGATCCTCTGCTGCTCTCAATACACTGCAACCCAACTCATGCTCCCCCGGTGCCACTTCCAGAGTGGGGGGGGGGGCCGGGAAGGGGGTGGACAAGGTCGCAGTGCCAAGCAGCCCTCCCCACAATCCCAGCCCTATGCTGGGAGCCACCGACGGGACATGGGTGAGAGACACGGACGCCTCATGGCTGCAGCCTGTGCCCCCAGCAAGGTGCACGACGGCCCCGTTGCCACACGAGGTTCTGGGAAGCAGCCTGGGCGGAGTGGCCAGGAGGAGGTGCAGCGGGGCAGTGAGCTGGCCTGCCCAGGCGAGGCTCTGCAGAGGGAGCAGTGCGCCCACGGGGACTCGGCCCAGTCAGCTGGGAGTGTGCTGTCAACCTGGCCCCTGCTCTCCTGCTATCCCCCAGCATGCACCATGGCCAGGGGCCCCAGCGAGCATGGTGCAGGCACCAAGAGGTGCCTTATACAGCGCGTCTGTGACTGGCTTCAACTCCCCGAGGGGCAGCGCTGGGGTGCCGAGCCTGCCAGCCCGCTAGGGTGAGGGGCTGCGCAGAGCTTGGGACGGGCCCCCGAGCAGCTGGCTGGGAACAGCAGGAATGCTGGGAGGCTTACCCGGCTCAGGCCCATGTGGTAACTGCTCTTCTCGAGGTCCAGCGATTCCAGGAGCTCCTCCACAGCCTGCAGGGAAAAGGGGGGGGGGGGGTCAGCGTTGTAGGGGGGGCTCAGCTGCAGGGAGGTGTGGCAGGAATGCACGGCTGTACTTGCAGACACGCCAAACACTTCCCAGCTGAGCTAGAGTTCGGCATGCTAACGAGCACCGCTGACAGCAAAGGGGCACCGAACCCAGTGGGCAGCAGAGTGCTGACATGCCCCTATCCCCCGCAGCAGGGCACGTGCCCTCTGCACTCAGGGGACTCCCTCTTGCACTCCCAGCCACACAAACTGTCTCCAGGGAGAGCTGCTTGCTCCCCATCGCTCCCCAGGCAGGCACGTGCTGCCAGCTCCGAGGTGCAGCGAGCGCCGTCCCCGCCCCAGGTCCCACATGCTCATGTAGGGGAAGGAAGAGGAGGTCACGGCTAGTCAAGGGAGCCTTTGTCTCCTGGAGCTGCCTGGCCTCCCGGCCCCCTTCCCACACTGCACTCAATGCATAGCTCAGCTTCTCCGCTGCCCACGCAGCCAGTGCCCAGCCAGCCTGGCCATGGGACACACTAGATGGTAGGCAAGGGCTGGAGAGGGGCCACCCGCCTGCCCCACTGGGATGTGCCGGTCCCCCCTTCCGTGACCTGCCTACGCAGTCCTGGCAGGCCGCCAGGTGTGTTCAACACTCTTCCAGTGCTTAGCGGTGAACCAGGAAACACGGCCCTCACTGGGGTCCAGACCAGGTGCTTCACGCGGCTTCGTCCTGCATTCCCATCACAGGCTAGAGCCCTCACACGGCCGGGCGTTAGCAATCCCGCCAGCTAGACGCCACTGCGAGCACAGAAGGTCTTTGCCAGCTGCAGGGCTGGGCTCAGCAAAACCCAGCATGTGGGATCAGTCCTCTCCTCTGCAGAGCTCGACCAGCACAAATGCCCAGTGCGGAAGTGCCAGCTCCCCACTCTGTGAAACGCGCTGTGCTCCCAGTGGCTCTCTGCCACAGCAAAGCCATGCTGGGTACAAGTCCCTGCCTGGTCTCTCAGCAGCGGGAACCTCTGGAATCTGCCACCCACCCCTATAAGCCCCCAGGTCACACCACTCGCTGCATGACCTGTCCCTCTCCATCCTCAACTGCAGCACTGTACACAGACTGTCTCCACTGACAGCGCCTTGTGGGGCTCCGGCACTTCCTACGTCCCCATCCAGCACCTAGCGCAGGGGCCATGTGAGTGGGGCTTTAGGGAGCCACGACACGACACTTGCCGGGAACAGAGGAGCAGGGGCACACACCAGGTGCAGACGGTCTTCAAAAGAGGAGGGTCAGCTGCAGCAGGCTCCCTTTCTCAGCTGAAGGGAAGGGGCCAGTATCCAGAGCCTTGGCTACACTAGGCTCTGGGGGCACTCCTCTCACCATTCTCTAGCACACGCTCTTCCGGGGGCAGCGTGGCCTGGGCCGAGAGCACTGGCCTGGCACTCAGGAGAGCTGGGCTCTATGCCCAGCTCTGCCTTTGGGCAAGTCACTGCCAATCTCAGTCTCCATTCCCCGTCCTGAGCTCGTCAGGGCAGGCGCTACCAGTGTACGTGCAGCCCCTGGCACCATGATCTGGGCACCGCCATCACGCGACATACAGGGGCTGCCCGGCTCCAACACGCACCCGTTTCTCGTCCGTGACGATGTAATTCCGCCCGTGTTTCTTGGTCAGGTGAGGGGCCAGAACGTCGAAGCGCCGCCGGAACTCCGAGAAGACCATGTGATCCGGGTAACCTGGGGCAGAGCACAGGAGAGCGGGCATGTGTCTTGGCCTCTGGCGCGGGAGGGCAGAGACTCAGGAGGCTGCAGGAAGGAGCTGGGTGGCGGTGGTGTGCACAGGGCTGCTTTCAGGCCAGCACCAGGTGCAGGTGCCTCACCCAGCACCAGCCCAGGAGGGTGAACAGCCCCACCTGGAGCCCCTGAAGGTGGAGCAGAAGGGGGCAGGGGAAGCAGTTCCCATGCCCCGCTGCCACAAAGCACGGTGGGGAGCCAGCTGGGCTATAAAGCCCCGGGGAAGAGCCTGCCTGCCTAATGCATGGCCTCGCCCTCCAGAGGCTCTGGGCTTGCCCCTCCCCAGGCCTCGCAGTGCAGGGACCGTCTGGCAGCATCGTGCACAGGACGCTGGAGACGCAGAGACCTCCCTGACACTTGCATCCACCCACCCCCCCATGCCCAGTGCGCAGGGCCAGCCACCCAGGACATCCACACACTGCCTCTCCAAGCTGCACCTCTCACCCAGCCCTCTGCTGCAGTCAAGCTCACGCCAGCAAAGGCCCAGCCACACGGCTGCAGTGGGTGCTGGGAGCACCCTGCCGCACCCCCAGTGCTAGGGAAGGGCCCAGCCTGGAGGGCGCCAGGCATAGGCAGCAGGCGTGATGTGGCCCAAAGGGCTCGTTCCCTGCAGAAGGGAGGGGAACGGAGAGCTAAACCACACACAGCCACTGAAGTGCAGCCACCTCTGGAGGGGGGCCCAGCAGCTGTTTCAGACAGAGCCGCTCAGGCAATTCCTTGCCATTGCGGAGGGTGAGGGGCCCCATTGCAGTCCTGGGGCGAGAGGGCAGGTGAGCACCTGGAGACGCAGCGTCTCCTGCTGTGACTCCATCAGCTTGTGCAAATCCTGCAAGGCGAGGCAGGGCCGGCACTGGGGTGGGAGGCCCCTCTCTCCTGAGTCCACGGACAGAGCCCAGCCTAGCGGCAGAGCTGCGGGAGGGCTGGCTTGGCACCCAGGGCGTTACCCCTGTGGAGAGCACTGGCACCTCGGACAGCATGCCGGTGAAGGCATCCACGCCCAACCGCTCGGCAGGGGCAGTGCACCATCCAATCATGCTACCCCCCAACAGCTGCCATAAACAGAGCCTGGCTGTTTCTCAAAGGTGGTTTTACGTGGCCCTTGCTTGGCAACGTTGGCTGTGGCTTTCTGCCAGCTCCGGAGAGAAGCCAGCCGAACACCTGACTTGGGGACAGGGCTGAGGCGAGCATGTGTAACTGAATCAAGTGACTGGGGATCTTGTGAACAGACCCTGCTGTGGACTGTACCTGGACTGCAATTACATTTATATGCAATTCATCATCGGTGCTATGGATGGGGGCTGAGCCTACCCCAGCCCAGGCGGCCGTGGGCAATCAATCCCGGGCTGTGTGAGCCACATTGATTTTGGTTCAGAGCGGTGATCTGGTTTTGAAATAATAAACACCGGCTCCAGGGCAGGATGTCCGTACTGATAAATGGAGGGCATCTCATTCTCTCCCCTGCCGAGCCGGGAGCAGCCCACCTGCAGAGTCAGCACTGACCAGCTGTGTCCCATTTCTCAAACAGGGAAAGGGGCTGAGAGCCCTGGAGAGTGAAGGCCTCTCCCCACAGAGCAGGCACGGCCCGGGGAGCAGCACTGGCTCACACGCACTCCTCTGCTGACCACTCAATCCCGAACTAGAGGGCCCAGCACCGGAACCTCGGAGCGCCTCCCACATGGCACAGAGTTCTCTTGAGGTCTCCCGCAGGGTTGTTTGGTTTGGGAGGCAGAAGCAGGCACCGCTCTGTAGCCCAAGCTCTCCAGGAGCGAGGCTCAGCCCCCCAGGCCTGACTGCGGCACAGAGGCAGTGGGCTGTTCTCCCGGAAGGTTGCTCTCATGGGAGGTCACAGCCGCCCTGCTGACGAGGGTGTGATGACGGGGGACTGTTCTTAATGTTTCCTCTGAATATTGTGGGGGTGCCTCAGTTTCCTCTTTGCAGTTCTTAAGTATCTAGGGGGTGGGGTAAGGGTGTATGATCATTGCAGAGCCCTAGAGGGCAGGTGTGTGCAGGGGGTCTGGACACAGAGAATGGCCAATACCCTGTTTCCTGGCCACTGATGGCCTGTGCCCTTCCCCCCTGCAAGGTGAGAGCTAAAGGGCTGGAGAACAAAGGAATCCGGTGATCTCCTGGTCTGGGGAAAGGGACAAAGCCCAGAGGAGGAGGGGCTGGAGAGAGTTTCAGTTTGGGGCTGGCTGGGACATGGAGTGAAGTGCAGATGTGGTTGTCTGGCTCACTGCCCCACAAAATGGACCCAGCTGAGGGGTCCTGTTCTCTGCACCTACAAGCTCTGTGCTAGACCATGTTCCTGTCGTCTAATAAAGCTCTGTTTTACTGGCTGGCTGAGAGTCCCGTCTGACTGCGGAGTTGGGGGCAGGACCCTCTGGCTTCCCCAGGACCCCGCCTGGGCGGACTCGCTGTGGGAAGCGCACGGAGGGGCAGAGGAGGCTGAATGCTCCGAGGTCAGACCCAGGAAGGTGGAAGCTGTGTGAGCTGTGTGTCCTGCAGACAGTCTGCTCACAGAAAGGAGACCTCCCCAGAGTCCTGCCTGGCTTCGTAGGGAGCAGTTCCAGAGCATCGCCCGGGGACGCCGTGACAGAGGGCCAGCTCAGAGCCCAGAACCGGGAGCATGATCTGCTTCTCCAGAGATAAGAAGGGAGCTTGTTCTCCAGGAGCCAGCTCAGTTCTTGGCGCCTTTGCCAAGGCTGCCCCCTGGCCTTAGCTGGCCCCCTGCTGTGATGTGAGCTGGGCCCCACCTCTCTCCATTGGGTGCCTGGCTTACAAGCAGGGTGAGTGTCACATGCCTCCTTCCTGTGGGGAGGAAGGGAATGCCCCAGTATTTACCCTGGAATCCAGTTAAGGGATTTGCCACCTCTTCATTGTCCACAGCTCAGAAAATTCCCATCTGGCTTCCCTGGTCCCTGAGAGCAGCGCCCGCCCTGGCAGAGCTGCACTGAATGCAGCAATGGGCAGTGCCACATGCCAGTACCCATTACCTGCAGTGATGAAGGACCAGTCCCTAGGCCCCTCTCTGCACCCCACAGGCACAGGGTCCCTCTCATTTCTCTGACCCTCCCATGCATACCGCTGTGAAGTCCAGCAGGCTTGTTTGGATCTGGATGATGGGGTTGCCTGCACAGCAAGGAGCTGCACCCCTTTGCTCTGGAAGAACAGCCCTGGGCCCGCGGGGAACAGCTCAGCCAGCCCACCGCCCCGGAGGAGGGCACAAACCTTGCCGGTACATGCGCAGTGCGTCGAGGAGCCGGGAGCCCCTGATCTGGGCCCTCAGCAGGGGCACGTCGAGCTGCATGAGCCCCGCTTCACAGTGCTCCCCGTGCAGGTCCAGCTCACTGCTGCTGATCCGCCGGGCCGCCAGCCCCTTGGGGTCCCCGCTCCAGCCCTCCGCTTTGGGCAGGAGGCAGTGCACAAAGTGGACCTTCGACTTCTTGATGGTGTCAACCAGAGCATCCTGGGGCGGGGAGAGGATGGCTCAGCCTGGGCATGCCAGGGGGCTTGGGCACGGCCTTCACCCAACGTGGCAGAAGCTGGGGTGAGTGACCCTGGGGCAAAAGGGCCAGAAGGAGAAACTGCCTCTAGGATCAGCCATGATTCTGCAGCTTTGTCTGGGGAAGGCAAAGCCCCTGCAGCTGGAATTTGCTGCAGAGCGCATGGTGCCGTCGGGCTGGGGGGGGTCACTCTAACCCCACCGGTGGTGTTACCCAGCAGCCAGGAGCTTGGCCTGGGCCGTGGGAGACTGCCCCAGCACAGAGTGCTGCACCCAGGTCAGATCTGCCCCCGCCCCACGTCTCTGCACTGGGGCTGAGCAGCCCGTCGCTCGCTTTCTAACCCTGCGCACGCAGCACCAACGGCAGATGCTGGTTCCAGCCTGGCACCGGGGGTAGTGGCAGCTCCCGCAGGGACCCCGGTACCTGCTGCCACGGCTACTGGGGCACGGAACAGAGGCTATCCCAGCGAATGTAGATGGACCAGATGGCAGAGGGGAACACCACCCCCCCGGGCTCTCGGGCACAGGTGTGCAGTGAGGGCGGGGGGACCAGGGGAGCCCTGCCAGCAGGAGAAGTGGGGAGATGGGCACCCGCTGCCTGGCTATTTGGGCAGGTAACTTCAGCATTGCCTCCTGCAGCCAGGCCCGTGAGCAATGCCTGGGACCCGCGCAAAGCAGCGTGCCTGCACAAGGGACAGTGTGACCTGCAGTGCCAATATAAAGCAGCAGGGCAGCTGAGAGACGGCGTGGGCCAGTGCTTAGAGCGAACGGCTGGGCGCAGGGATTCCCCCGGGCTCCTAGCTCCATCCCTGGCCGTTGCCCGCCTGTGGGAGGCCGGGGCCCTGGCCCCTGGGAGCAGGGAGGGGTCACTGGCGCTGGCTCTGCCGTGCTCAGGCTGCCGCTCACCCACTCACCACTTGCAGCTTGATCTGAATGCATAGCGACTTCTTCTTCACCGCTGCCGCCCCCGTGGTGAAGGTCTTGCGCATGCTGGTAGCCCTGCGCAGGGCCAGCTGAGACCCGCCTTCCAAGCCGGCGATGGACCCCGACAGCACCATGGCCGCACCTGCCCGGCCCATAAACAGGCTGCTGATGATTTTCCTGCCAGCAGAGAGAGAAGGTGACCAGCCGCCACACGCCCTTCCCTGCCACGGCCCAGGGCAATGATACAAATCCAGCGACAGCAGGCTGAGGGTGGCCATTACCGGGCAGCGCACAGGACTCAGCGCCAGGGTCTCACCTGCTCTGGGGAGTGCAGGAATGTGCGTTTCAGTGCACGACCTCCTGTTTGTCTCTGGGTCGGCCGAGGGAGCATACGTTATAACCCATAGCCCCGTCCCCCAGCTGAGCGGAGAGCCGGGGACGCACGTGAGCAGAACTGCGCGACTGGAGTCCCACCAAGCACTTGGGGGGCAGGCAGCAGCAACCCCAGCGGGAGAGGCACAAAGCCAGCAGACACACCTGCACGGGTGCACGGAAGGGAGGCTGACGAAGCCCAGCAGGGCAGCTCCGGGAGATTGAAACATGGCGACCGCCGCTTTCTTGCGGAAAGTGCCTGCACGCAGTCTGCCTCAGGCACTGGCAGAAGGGTCAGGAGAGCACCTCCCCCCAGCGCTGGCGATGCTGAGAAATCCCTCCGCAGCCCAGACGCTGGACAGGGCTGGAAGCAGAGGCTTTGGCCCTGGCAGCACTGCGCACCCCTCCCAGGGGAGAGACAGCCCAGGCATGCTAACTCTTCCCCTAACCGTCCCTGGCACGATCAGATCACTGCTCTCGCTGCTGGCTCAGCTCCACAGCCCCCGAGGCGAGCAGCGCGGCGCTGGGCCATGGATGCCTGGCGGGGATGGGAACACACAGGTCACCAGCCCGGAGGCGTAGATGCGGAATTCACAGGTTTGCAACAAAACCAGGACTCAGCTTTCCAGAGAGCCTCCTGGGGCCCTTTAAACCAGCACTGTCGAGACCAGCGTGGCCCAGGACCACAGCCCACGTCTGTCACACCACACAGTCTGTGGCGAGAGGCCATGAACACGCAGCCTACAGCCCGCTGCCTGCAGCGTGACCCAGTCAGGGGGGCAGAATGGTGGAATGGGGCCTGAGAGGTCACCCAGACACTGCAACCGTGTTGCTCAAAAGAAAGAGGCTGTTTCTCCCCTTAAGAGCACAGTGACTACCCAGCTGCCAGGGCGGGGACCAGCACCCAGCTGCCCCCTGCTCAGCAGCTGCTCCTGGGGGACTGGAAATAACAATTTTGCCTTTTGATGAGCGTGATCCACCCCGGCAGAGGAGCCACGCCAGCCTCCCCACCCTCGGGGCCGTGTCTTGTGCCTGCCCACCCCAGGCCCTGACCCCAGCAGGAGCCTCTTACGGCACAGCCGCTGCTTACTTCTGAGAGTCCTGCAGGACAGCTGCGGCGTGCTGAGAGGCTGGGTTCTGCCGGACATAATGCAGCCAGCCTGTGACGTCGTACTCCACCCAGTTGGTGCCGTAGCTGTGACCCAGGAAGAAGTGGCGGGGCTTGTCGCTGCGCAGTAACGGGCTGTGACCTGTAGGGACAGAAACCCCATCAATGACCCGGTCCCCCGCAGGCCAGGCACCAAGAGGGAATCCCTGTCCTGGGCCACGAAGGAACAAGAGCAGTGCTCCCTCGGATCTGTCCCACCTGTGCGCGGAATGAATGTTGTGTGACACATCACCTACATATCGGTGCACATAACAAAATTCGTGTGGTGGGGGTGGGGCCAAGGGGTTTGGCGTGTGGGAGGGGGCTCAGGGCTGGGGCAGAGGGTTGGATGCAGGGGGTGAGGGCTCTGGGGTGGAGCCGGGGGTGAGGGGTTTGAGGTGCAGGAGGGTGCTCCAGGGCTATGGCGAGGAAAGAGGACTCCCCCCTGCACTCCCTCCCTGCAGCAGCACCTGGGCTTGGGGGGGAGAGACTCCTCTCCCGGCCGTGGGATCTCTGGGGCTTGGGCTGCAGGAAAGTCACCCCTCTCCCGGCCCCACAAGTCTGGGCCGGAGGAGGCCTACTCCGGCCGCACCTAGATCCAGGCCGCCCCAGCAGGTCCAGGCCACAGGCTGAGTTGGGGCCAGGGGAGGGGCGCCACGGCCGCAGCAGGTTGGGGGCTGGGCTAGGTGGGGGCTAGGGGAATAGCACCCCTCCCGCGGCAGGTCCCCAGGTGGGTTGCCTGAGTGCCTGCATGGCCACACAGCTTACAGGGAACTTAGCACAAGAGCCCTGGCAAAGCTCTCACACAAGGAAACCGAGGCTACGTCGACACCACATAAAACTGCGCCAGCGAGTCCCAGAGCCCAGGTCAACTGATTTGGGCTCATGCTGAGGGGCACAGACGTGTCCGCTCGGGCTCTGGGTGCCTCCCCGGGTCTCCAGCCCAAGCCCGTACACCCAGTCGGCTATTGCTGGCCCTGCAGCATGAGCCTGGGGTGAACAGCACAGAACTCCCCACCGGGCAGAGCTGCCAGAGCTGGAGAGCAGCCCTACGCACAGGACAGGAGCCTCCCCTCCCCCATCTCCTGCCCAGATGCCCCACCCTCCCCTGGAGGGGTGCATGGCCCCACCCATGAGCCTGTGGGGCTCCTGGCACACACAGGCCACATGCATTTACGTTTCCTTTACAAAGGAAACAACTGGACTGGAAGCCTCACTTCGGGGAGAGCCAGGAGCGGGGGGCGGGGGAAGAGTGCAGATGGCCTGGCTAGGCCTGCAGAGGGGAGGGCTGGCCTCCCCCCATACCTTTCTTATCTCCCTCCTGGGGCCCGTAGTAGGCGAAGAGCCGTTCCAGCAGCGTGTCCTCATTCCCTGCAGGCTGCAAAGCCTCCTCCTCCAGCAGCCACAGGAGCCCACGGGCCTCATCCGTGCGGGCCAAGGAACGCACCTGCAGAGACGGTCCCAACCGCACATATCACCCGAACTGTGTCTGCTCCCCACCTGCTGGGCACGTGGGGACCGGCAGCATTGCCGGGCCGAGAGCCCCCCGGAGAGGGAGAGAGGTGCCGAGGGTGGCTATGTACCTGTCCTAGCCCCAGCCCTACGGGAGTCTGGGACACATTCCCCGGGACCAGTCAGAGCGAGTGGCAACACCTCGCTCTGAGTAACACTTAATAGATTCTTTGCAGAGAAAGAATCAATACTTAATACCCGAGCCAGTAAAACACACGTCAGCCAGGAGTGTTCGCACTCAGCCACCGACGCACTCCACATCCAGAGACAGGCAAAACCACCGAGCAGAGCTCAGAGAGACGCACCCACCACATCTCAGGCCCACGCTCTCCCACTCTGCCGCTGGCTGCTCCCCTGGCTTCTCGCCACGTAGCAGGGCGAGGGACCGAGGCCCTCCCTGCCTCCATCAATCCGAGCCATCTCCTGCTCCATGGGTCAGTCTCATTTCAGTGACCCTGCATCCATGGGCCTGGGCACAAGGTGAAGCCATTCAGGTTACTCCAGCAAGGCAATTCCTGCCCTGCAGGCAGGGGGCACTCGGGTCCCGTGGGCTTAGTGTTACTCAATGGCATGCACCCCACGGGAGGCTCACTGCCCTGCGCCTGCATTCATTTCACTCCTTTAACACTTTATGTCATTTTCTATCGAGCCTGTGGCAAGATCTCTGTGCAGGGAGAGTCGTTTCCCCGGTGGGCAGGGCTGCTAATGTAGCCGACTGCCCTGCCGCCCCCTGCACCGCAAGCCAGGCCCCTGCCACTGCCACCCTGAGGATCAGCCTGGATGCCTTCGTCCCCCTTGGCAAGCCTGTCGCTCCCATCTTGCCAACGTGCCCCAGGCACACTGCTCCTTCCCAAGGATGCCAAGCCCTGGTCCTGCCCATTGAAGCCCTGCTGGGCCTTTTCTCCAGGGGAAGCTCTTAGAGCCGGAAATGACACTGGGCCTCCCTAAGCTCCCTGATGCTCCAATGGGCCACAGGACCCTTTGCTTTCCAGCCTGTGCTGTTCAGCCCTGAGCCCGAGACAGCTGCCTTTCAGTGCTGGGGGCAGTGACCCTACGCAGTCAGGAGAGCAGGCCCCCATGTGCCTCCCGCACCCAGCAATCAGCCCCTGGCAATGGTGCCCGTTTCCTAGGGAGCTTCCAGAGCCCCCCAGGCTACAGGTTCTCTGCCCCCCTGCCCAAGGTTCAGGGCAGGGCCCCCCCCCCGCCGTAATCACCGCTAGTGGGGAGGAGAAGGGCCCTGGCAGCGTTGGTCTGATTCCGAAAGTTCAATAAACCACAGCAATGGATCGGTGCTGAACGCAGCCTCTTCGTCGCCAGGGGAAGCGGCAGCAAGCTTGCTGTTCTCCTGCTTCTTTATTGGCCAAGGCGTTAACCTGAGAGGTAATTACTGGCGACATGGCCCCACCGTCCAAATCTCACCCCCCTCCCGACGCCTTGAGCCACCTGCCCGGCATGATCGCCCTCCCCAACACGCCGAGCAAAGCCACCCGTGCTGCTGCCCTATGGCAACCCCCAGCTCGGCAGCAAATGTGGTCAGGTGGGTTGTGACGTTATGAGTGTAATATAATATCTCACTGAAAGGTGACAGGGCCAGAAAGAGTTAATTAACTCACAGACTGACCTGACCCATGGCCGAACTTTAGAGACTGGTTAGGAAGAGATGTAAATGAATAGAGCTTTGAAATGCAAGTCTGCATTGTTAGAGGTAGAAGGGGAGATGTTTGTTCAGGTCTTGTGATGTAAGCAAGCAAGTCTTGGCTATGGATATAGCTTTGACACAAAGATCAAAAAAGGAATATGAACATTTAGGAAGACGAGTGAAACAGTGTTATTGTCTATATGTCTCTTCGAAGGTTGTGGTAATCTGTATCTGAACTGCTTAATGGATAAATTACCCTGTGCTAATTGCCAGGATGTTTAGGAGAAGGAAAGTTAAACCTATTGTTTTCTCAGGCCAAAAGGCTGCTGGAAATGTATAAAAACCTTGGGACACGATTCTTCTTCATCTCCGATCTGCTTTGGGTTTCAAGAGGGGGAAACCTTAAGCCACAAGGATTGAGATCCCCAGTCACTCACTGGAGTCACCCTGACTACGGACATTGGACTATAACCTATGGACTATTTCTAAAAGGACTTTTGGCCACTCATCTCTGCTATGTACCTGGATCTCAAGAATTGAATTCAAGTCTGTCTGTATATTGATCTTTTAACCAACACTCTCTCTCTTTTTTTTTTAAATAAATTTTAGTTTAGTTAGTAAGAATTTACTATAAGTGTGTATTTGGGGTAAGATCTGAGTTATTATTTGACCTGGGTCTGGGGCTTGGTCCTTTGGGGTCAGGAGAACCTTTTCTTTTATATGATGAAATAAGATCTTCAGAATTTATCATCCTATGCTTGACAGGTGTGTCTGGAGGGAGGCCTGAGGCTGGGCATTTTAAGAGAACTGCGTTGTTTGGACGTCTGAGTACCCAGGGAGGTGCTATAGAAGCTGGTTTGGGCTGGCTCGGTAAATCTAAGTGTTGGAATATCCACCAGCGTGTGAGGTTTTGCCCAGTTCTGTTTGCAGTTCACCCTGATGAGCGACCTCAGCTGGCTCCTACGGGCAGCACCGTCACACGGGTGGCCAGGCTCCAGGGGAAGCAGGGCCGTTCCCAGCCTCGGGCACAGAGTGCTTGGGGGGAACGTGGCTGACAGAGGGGCTGTGAGGTCTGGAGTCTGGCATATGGAAACGCAGCAGAAAGCAAAGAAAGGGGGGCTGTGATCACCTCTCTTCCCCCCCAGACACTCCCAGCAGAGAGCTTCCCTCAGGGTGACCCTCAGCTGCCCACCCCGCAGAGCCACCAGCAGGATGCAGGGAACCAACAGGGGAAATGGAAGCAGTTCTCCCACCCGAGAGCTGGGCGGTCTGCAAAGCTGTACACGAACCTGGAGACGAGTGGGGGAACGCCGGCCCCATGAGCTGACGGAGAGGCCACGGCCCACAGAAGAGGAGCGTGGTGGTAAGGTCAGACCCGGAAGAGACAGCTGTTCCTCCAAGGAGGGGAAGAGACAAGATTGTGCCTCCCCACTGAGCCCTCCTGCCCCTGCATGGGGAGGGTCACCTCCCCGACAGCTCTGCAGACATCGGGACTAACTGCATTCCCCTGAACTGGCCCTGCCAGCAAGTGGGAAGATCAACGCCACCCTGAGCAGATCAGACCAAGCCCCCGCTACCAGCAGCCTCCCCACCCAGCGCCAGAAGCCTCTCTCTGTTAGCGCCAGGTAACCAGCTGGATGAGCGCTGCCGCTACAGAGCAGCTCCCAGCTTGGCTGCAATCCCAGCTTGCTTGGCATTTGACCGCGGGAGTTAACCTGGCATCTCCCCATGAATGCAACCCCAGGAGGGCATCTGCCTGGGGACAGAGGGGTCTCCTCTGCACGCAAGCAAAGGCAGCAGAACCTGCTGCAGGCTTCTGGGCGCTGGTGACTGGGTGTAGCTAGGAACAGGGAAACACCCTGCTTTGGAGGGGAGCTTGGAGCCACGGAGCCTCCCCTTGCCCTGTCTGCACACAAGAAAATCCCCCAGGTTTCCCTGCCCTGCCCTGTCATGATCAGGGTACGAGAGTGTGGCCCAGAGCAAAGTGCAACTCCCTGGTCACTGCTTAGACGGCCCCGCAAAGCTGCTGACTCAGGGAGCAGAAGGTGCTGTGGGCCTGGAGAAGAGCTTTAGACACAGGCAGGGGAGAGGGGAGAGAAATTCTAGCCATTAAACCCGGTGTGTGCTTACCAGTGCTTGGTGTGAGGCTTGGTCTACAGCAGCTACAGAGCCAGATGTACTGGGCTCTAGGTCATCTAATGCAAGCTCTATGTTTTCCTAGAGAGGACGGACAGGCGAAGGGTTAGTGCCTGTGTGACTAAAGATCACAGTTACGGGACCCAGAGAGGGTCAGTCAGTACATTAGTCTGAATAGGATCTACAGGACATTAGACCACAGGGGTTTCCCTGGAGAGCCCCAGCCTCCCTCCCGGTGCACAGGGGAAGGGTACGGTCAGCCCACCGCCCCGGGCTGCTCCCCATGGCTCTCAGCTCAGGAAGGGGAGTCCCTGGGGCAGGGGAGTGGGGTCACGGGCCTGGCCAGCGTGCACCATTCAGGGGTGAGCCGGGGGGGACCGGGGCTGGGCTGTATTCACGCCTGGGAAGTGCTGCCTTGTGCCCCAACAGGGATGGCAGAGAAATAACCAGGCAGCTCGGCCTCCCATCCCCACGCAGCATGCCAGGTGCGAAGGGAGTTGGCCCCTGGGCAGTGCAGGAGGCAAAAAGCGGGAGCTCCCGAGGCTGGGTCCCACTCCCCCAGAACAGCTGCCGCTTGGGTGTTTGGAGGGGGCTGGGAGAGGGCCCATGGTCCCCAGTGAAGTGAGGATGGGGGGCACTGGGCAAAGCGTCCCCAGGGAGCCATCTCCAACAGATAGGGGGAACTCGGCCTCTGGGGCCTCGCCAATCCTGGAGTCATCACCAAAGGGTGGTTCCTGGATCACGGACATCAGCCCCCCAAGGAGCTGGGCTGAGCCCCAGAGCCAGGGCCAGGAGCAATGACCATCCTGGGCTGGATTTGCACCAGGGTCTCACTCTCAGAGCCCCCCCCCGCCTGGGAGTTCAGAGTTAGCTGGGCCGTGCACACAGGCAGCGCAGCAGCGGGCACCGAGAACCCGCCCAGCCATGAGCAAAGGAGTCTGGACCCAGTTAGCCCCCTGCAGCGGGCCCCACATGGCTGGTGCACACAGTTCCCCGCCCACCCTGGGGAGTTTGCCAGGAGCCACCCCTCCATCGCTGCCGGGGTGACTGCAATGTACAGGGCTGCTAGCAAAGCCACCAGGGCCCAGGGCAAGGCCAATGGCAAATGGCCTGTTCCCGGGGAAACCCCTGCTTCAAGAAGCACCAGATTCGGAGCTACGGATTAGCAGAGTCCTGTCTAGGCGTGACTGCCCGAGCCACCTACAGGGTTAGAAATCAGCTGGAGTCTAGTAGATGCTAGAGCAGAGAAGAGTCAGCAACACAACTAGCTACGGAAACAGCCTCCACGGCCCCTTCCACACGCCCTGTACAGCCTAGAGCTGCCATGCCCCAGGCAAGGGCAGCGCCCGCAGGCTCCTCCACAGCGGGAGGGCTCTCCAGTCCCTCGCTGGGCTCCTGCGGGTCTGCTCCAGCTGGGGAGCAGGTCTCTGCCAGATGGATCCCGCAGGCAATACCTCCTTGTATCTCTCCAGCTCTTGAGAGAAGGTGCGCTCGTGGAACAGCGTCTGCAGCCGCTCCTGGGCGTAGTTGTGGCAGAGCTCCTCAAAGCTGGCCCCGCGGCTCTGGTTTGTCAGCTCGGGGTTCTGGAAGCCTGGGGTGTCCACAAGCATCATGGAGCACAGCGAGTGCTGGCTGGACTTTAGCGCCCTAGACAAGGGGGGGAAGAGCGGGGCTAGGGCACACACGGCTCCATGCAGGGCATGGGATCAGACCAATGGGCCCCTGCCTGCCAGCTGCTCCCGATCCATCCAGCCTGGTCCTGTGCCTCGTTGGGAGCAATGCCTGCAGCTCCAGAGGAAGACCAACACCCCAGAATGCCCCAGCTACACATGGGAGGTGAACCACTTGCCCCCAGCCATTACACCTGGGCAACAGGGCCCCTTGCCCGGCACCCAGCTGCCCTAGGGTAGCGCTCTCTGCCGTCCTT
Source organism: Chelonia mydas (assembly GCF_015237465.2). NCBI lineage: Eukaryota > Metazoa > Chordata > Testudines > Cheloniidae > Chelonia > Chelonia mydas. The sequence continues at coordinate 1,991,850 of NC_051257.2, forward strand.
ACGCGACGCATCAGAGCCCTGCCTGGGCCTTGCTCGCGGCCCCGGAGCACACAGCAGGATGGCTGCAGGGGCCGGGCTAGGAGAGCGTGCCAGACGAGGTCCCTTCCCCGAAGGGGAGACGAAACGTGCTGGAGCACTGGCAGCTCTCCCGGGAGATCAAGTGGAAACAAGGCTCCTGCCTACACACCCCCACTCCACTCCGAGCCAGCCGGGGGCTGGGTGCTTGGCTTGGCCTAGGCGCGTACCTGTTCAGCAGCGAGATGAGCAGCGTGAAGAGCTCTGAATACAAGCCAGAGGCCAGGCCTTCCAAGCAGTCCAGAGCTGTCAGCCTGGAGCCTGGGGGGAAGAAATGGTTCCACAGTGAAGGCGATTGCACCCTCCCCCAGCGAACATGCGGCCAGGGCGCCCCCCGTGTGCCAGGACAGGCTCGGGGAGCTGATCCAGTGGCTCAGGCTCCAAGGGAGCAAGGTCGACAGCGTGGGGGGCCCTGGGAACGGCTGCACATCAAGTGTGAACCCAGGCAGTGCATTCCCACGGGGAGGCAGGACGGTCTCGTCACTACAGCACAGGGCTACATCGACGCCCCGGCTGACACCCTCTGTAGGCCTCTGTCCCTGCCTGTCAAAAGAGGGTGGTGACCCGCGAGGCTCTGGATCCCATGAGGACCTCCGCAGGAGATGCTGGGAAGTGGGTGGCAAGCAGTGGCTGTTTTGGAGGAGGAGCCTGGGGTAGGACAGGGGCCCGTCAGAGAAGGGGATGGGATTCGGGGCCCTCAGCTGTTTTCTGGGCTCAGACCATTCTGCATTCTTGTCCACAGCTCGGGCGGCTCCATGCTGGACTGGGGGAGAAGGGGAAACCCAGGTTCCAGCATGTCCAGTGAGCACAGCCAAGCAGTCTGGGCCGCAGCTCCCACATCGCCACCCTCCTTGCACCCCAAAAGCAACATGCTTCCAAAAAGGTGACCCCTGGTAACAGCCGGCACCCCCAGAATGCCGAGCACGCAGAGGAAGGGCAGCTCAGTGCTTAGGGCACTAGCCTGGAACTCGGGGGATGGGGTCCGATCCCTGCTCTGCCAGAGACTCGCTGCATGGCCTGAGGCAAGTCACAGCCTCCCTGAGCGGTGGCCTCCCTCGGTACCAGGGGAACAGCCCTGCCCTGTGTCTCCCATGGGCTGGGCGGCAACAGGCACTGAGGACTGTGAGGTGCTCAGACGATGGGCCCAGCTCAATACCGTTCAGAGATCCGTGACAAGGAGATGATGGGGTCCAGGGGAATTACGCTGTTTGAGGTGCCTCACAATCCTACACGTTCATAGGGAACGGAATCCAGTGAGGCAAAGTGACATGCCCAAGGTCGTTCAGGCAGTCTGTGGTGGAGCAGGGAGTTGAGCAAATCCAGGTCGCTCAAACCCCGGGGCAGTGTCCTGACCACTGGCCCATGCTTCCTCTCCCACTTGGCTAGTTACAGACCCAGGAGGGCGTCAGCTGCAAAGGAAGGCAGATGGTCGGGGGAGGACAGCCAGGCTCCGTGCACCTGTAGGAAGCGCCATCGCCTTGCTCGATGCTATCGGCTGACACTACCTGCACCCCACGTGCAGCAGCAACCCAGTACCTGAGCCATCTCCCAAGCCAGCTTCCTCGGGCCCCTGGCGGAAGGACGTGGATCGCTGCAGGCTCCCTTTGGGCTGGTGCTTGAAGATAGATGAAGACAGCTCCTCCAGGCTGCAGCCCAGCAGGTAAGCAGCCTTCTGGGCCCACTCGTGCCGAGCAAACTGCTTCCTCCCAGCTAGCGGGGAGGGAGAGAGTCTTAGTGCTGGGAATGCTGCCGGTTTCCCAAGGGGCTGTGGGTCTTCGAGGGGACCAGGGCTGTCTAGTGTCAGGGGCATCCCAACCCAGGCCTGAGGCCAGTGGCAGGCGTCCTCAAAGAACAGCAATGCCGGGGAAAGAGATTCAGTGCAAGACAAAGCAGCAGCTAGGAGTGGCTAGGGAGGGGATGTGGCAGTGTCAGGGCTCGGCGCAGCCAACCCCGCTGTCCAGCCTGGTGCAGCTCGAAGAGCTCGGTGCGGAGCGGGGCAGACTGGGCCGTAAGGAACACGGACTCAGGAGTTTGAGGAGGGGAGACTGGTGCGCCATGGCTGAGGCCGATGGCTGAGACCTGCCGCCGAGCTGGGATAACAGGAAGGCTCCCGTACTCCCAGCCCAGCCGCAGAGCGGCCACTCAGCAGCACACCAAAGCCAGGGCTCCAGACAGAGCCCGCCTGGGACTGAGGATCCACCTCGGTGGGGGGATGAGCCTGCTTCAGTGAGGGGCAACGCAGTGCACGTCCCTCCCCTGCACATCAGGGAGCTGCCCTGGATCCCGGCTGGGCTGGGCCTGAGGGCGCCTCTTGGAGCAGCAGGAGGAGCCAAACTGCACCGGGCAGAACTCTCGCTGCAGGTCTCCCTCCAACCGACACCCCCGGCTGCCCTGGGGAGGGGGGAACGGTGGGGATGCCCGAACCCCAACGTCCCCAGCCACCCGGGGTGGGGGGGGAATGCGGGGACAACTGAACCCCAACGCCCCCGGCTGCCCCATGGGGAGGGGGAAAAGCGGGAATGCCCGAACCCCAACGCCCCCGGCCGCCCTGTGGGGAGGGGAAACGCGGGGACGCCTGGCACCAGGCAAGGAGCCGGGGACACACAGGGAGGGCGAGTTAATGGGTAACACGTGGAACACAGCATGGGGAAGCAGAGAGAAAGGAGCTTTACCTTCATCGGTGTCTGCGTTGCCAAGGGACGGCATGCACCATGCAAACAAAACCAGGGGGTTAGAATGCACCGCTGAGAGCTGCTGCCAGCGAACGCCTGCACTAGGCCATCCCCTGGGGGCAAGCGTGGCAAGCCGATGCAGGCTGGCACAGACAGACAGACATGGACACACCACCCCGGCCAGGACCCCTCCTCGGAGCCAGGCAGCCACACAGCAGCCCCCAACCCAAGGTCCGGCCCCCATCTTTCCGCTCGCCCCTCTGCCCCCCATGCCAATCTTCTGGCTCCCCTCGCCAGCCCCATCCTGGGGCAGGTTTGGGCCCACACAGCCCCATGCAAGGGGGCACTGGGGCCCCATACAGACTCGTCAGGCAGGAGTCAGCAAAGGCCGCCGTGCTGGGAGCCTCTCATCAACAGTACAGCCCTTCCCGCAGCCAGTGGGCCACGCTCGCAAACAGATGCGCTCGGCAGGCCTGGCCTGCTTTGGGGGCCCCACAGCTTGGGAAGCCCTGGGTTTCTCTGGGTCCATCCTGGGTCCTTTCCACCCGGCCCCGCCCAACGTGGATCAAAGACAGCGCCTCCCCCAAGCAACTGCCCATGGAGCTGCTGGAACGCAGACCTGTGCCTTCCGCAGAGGGCAGCGTGTCTAACCCCAGCTCCAGGGCAGCCGCAGAGAGCGGGGGCAAGGCTGGGCCTGCATTGAGGGCCAGCCTGTGTACTGAGGGGCTGTGATCCAGCCTCAGGGCTGCCAGCCAAGGGGCCAGCTGGCAGAGGCAGTCATGCCATGAGGGCTGGTGGGGACACTGTAACGTGGGTCCTTCTCTCCCTCTCCAGCAGGGCCTCTGTCCGCTTTGTGAGACACGGCATCGATAAAAATCACCTCCACACCCCCTGAGCATGGCACCAGCCGAGCAGGGTCTGCAGCACACAGCGACGGAGGCTGCTCCCGCGCAGACCCTGACTCCACTCCAGCCCCCTCCCTCGTCACCGGTGCCATGCTGTCCCCTGGCGGCCCCACTGAAACCAGCCTGCAGCTTAGCTACAGAAACCACCTTGCCCCAAGTCCCCTCCAGCTTTGGGATGTTATGAAATCACCTTCGCTGGCCGCCCCCCACTGCAAAACAGCCCCCATGATGCAAAAGTCTGAGGGGCCTTCCCCCGCGGCGCTCCCTGGGCTGTCAAATCCAAGCCCTAGTAGTCGCAGCAGGAACCTCTGGGACGCCCGTCTCAAAAGGGAAATCCCAGCGCGCCAGTGGGGAGCAGACGCCAGCATGACCCACTGCTCTCTGGCACTGCCAGGGGGACGGGGCGAGAGTGCAGGCAGCCAGACTTCCCCAGAACTCCGGGGAGACAGGGCATGGCCTCGGAAAGATGGGTGCCACAGAGCGACCCAAGCCCTGGAAGCTATTCCAGCTCTCCTGATATCTCACATGGCCAAAGACCCGGGGGAAGCCCAGCTCAGAGGGAGCGCTGTGATCTCCCAAATCACTGCAGGGCAAACCCACCAGCTTGGTCTCTCTTCACGCCGAGCACTCATGGCCCTGCACTTGCACCAAGTCCACCTGGGGCTCTGCCTTGCCCGTAGCCTCCCTAGGCACTCTCCCAGCCAGTGCCGAGACACAGACCTGGCCCAGAGACCCTGCCGCATGCCCGACTGGGGACAGACATGATACTCCGGGCCTATGACCACAGCATGCTGCTCCGCCAGCCTGGAGGGGGCTCCTCAGAACTAAGGCCTGTGCGGGACACAACGCAGCGGGATTGGGATCGGTGTTTCCACCTCCACTCAGAGTGCAGCCCCTGCCCTGATGCCACCAGCACAGGGCACGGAGCAGAACCCACAACCCCAGGAGAGACCAGAGGCAATTGCCAACTCCTCCTGCAAAGGACCCTGTGAGAGTTCTTAGTCCAGGAACGAGAGGACAAGCAGACCGTCCTCATGCACACGTCAGCCACCTGCCCAGGGAAGCAGCCAAGACCTTCTCCAGGGAGGGGACATGGCTTAGTAGCGATCACCCCTGTGGCCACCAAGGCTTTCCCCGAGCCAAGGGCTGGAAACCCAAATATCTTGCCAGCCCACTGCCTCAGAACTGCTCTGCTTCGACTCAGCCCCACCCCACGTGTCTCTCCTGCAGCAACCCAGCACCACCAACAGCATGCCCAGGCTGGGGCTGCCCGGCTCCCTCCCATCCTGTGGGGGAGGGAGGAAGCTGGGGAACACTAGGGCTGTGCCATGTCCCCTCCCGCCCACTCTGTGTGGACAGCCCTGCACAAGGCCCTGAGGTCAATGGGGAGCTGGTGATTTCCCTTGCGAATGACAGTGGATGAAAGCTGGTTGGGTCAAGCACTGGGGATGATCCTGGCCTCTCAGAAAGCCTGCCCAGCAGCAGGCACCTGACCCACCAGGTGCAGCCAGGTGTCACCAGGTCTCAGAGCACCCAGGGCTGCCAAGGGGGAAACAGGGAAGCCCTACTCAGGGTTCACTAGCCCCCAGGAGTATTTCTGAGAGAACCTCCCATGGGCACTGACCCGCCCTGTGGGGACAGGCAGCTCAGTGGCCTCTCGGGAGACAACAGTGCATGGAAAGGCTGCCAACCTGCAGGCCGCTCAGACCGGCAAACCTCGCCCGGCCACGTTCCGAACAGTTCATTACCTTTGGTGGCTCCTGCGGCCCCCAGATGATAAATGGCCCCCAGGACGAGCCAGAACGCCTTCTGCTCATCGCTGGAGATGCCCACCGCTTTCATGGCAGCCTGCAACTTGCTGAACTGCTGGGCTGCCTTCTGCTTTTCTTCCGGCTGGAGAACAAGGGGCTTTTCTCACTGCTGGCAAACAGCCACCCACTCCGTGCCAGAGCTCCCGCCCCGCCCAGCTCCCCTCAGCCCAAGACCAGGTCTGCATGGGCCCGGGCCACCCACCGTGCCCCGGAGAGCAGCTGGGCCAGCGCAAAGCAGACATCCCAGCAGAGCTCACACTGTCCCCGTGAAGGACAGAGCGGGGCGTTGGGCACGGGCAGGGAAGGCTTTAGTTAAACTTTTAATTAAAAATCTCCATCAGAGGATAATCCTGGGGCTCCGGTACAGAGCAGAAGAGTAAACAGATGGAGCCCAGTCGACGGAGAGTCCATCTCTCTGGGAAAGGCGGAGGATTCGCCGTCACTGTGCTGCGTCGCTCCCACCCAGCGTGCTCCCCGGAAGCTGGCAGGCAGCAGCAGCCCCCAATGGACCGCCCCAGCCCCCAGGTCTCTGCCTGTTCTAACAGCAGCTCCACAGCGACTGTCGGCCTTGGACTTTCATCCAAGGGCCCTCCTGCTCAGCCAGGCCCACGGGGCCCAGCCCATGCTGGGTCAGACCTGGGGAGGTGGGCCCTGCCCATGCAGGAAGAGGCCAAGGAGGACCACGCTCTCGTAACACCAGCCCCACCCGGCTCTGCCCTGAGTCACCTTGGACAGTGGCACAATCCCAAACACGTTGGTCTCTGCTAAGTGGCTGAAGTGAAGCTCGGTTCTGCAGGGATAAAACACAGCGTTACAGCACCACGCAGGGCCGGCCTACGCTGACAGGCCCCACGCCAGGGCCAGGCTCCCCCGAGGCCCGAGTCAGCTCAGACATGCAGGCTGATCTCAACAGACCAAGCCCTGTTCTCTGGAATAAGATTCCCTGCCACAGGGCACTGAGGCAGCTTCTGGGACCCTGGTCTCTCTCTCTGACCCCTGCAGGCTATGCAGACTCAGGTCGCTGCGTGCCTGATGCGGCAGCCAGGCCACACCATGCCAGCTGCACTGCAGGCCCCTCTCTGGCCCCTGCCACCTCCATGACCTCACAGAGAGACTCATGGGCTTGTAGCACCGTACCCAACGGGCCGAGGCTGGCTCTCAGCCGTGAGCGAAGCGATTCTTGGCAGGGGAATGGCTGGAGCAGAGCTTAGCGATCGGCCAGCTTTCAGACCGTCACCACGGCTGGGTGCAATGGACCCCATTGCCAGGGAAAGGCGAGAGGCAGTGATGGGGGCAGGTGATGCAGCGCTCACCTGAGGGCGTTGTCCATGCCAGCCAGGAGGTAGTAGAAGACATTGAAGGTGGCCTCGTTGGCCGGCCGCTTGGTGACCCTGAGCTTCTCCAGCAGCATGGTCTGGGGACCAGAATGGAGACACTTGGGGCGGGGCTGCAGCACGCTGCCTGACAGCATGTCTCAGAGGTCACCACCAGCCGCCCACCTGCCACGCAGCACCAGTGCACAGGCCCGGCTCTGCTCACCTGAGCTGGGCCTGCTGCAACCCGCGGCCCAGGGCACCTGGCTCTGCTGGCCCCTCCCCGCCCACCCTTAGCCCCCAGCATTGCATTTTCTGACTTGTGGGCAGGCAGCACTCTGGGGCAGGGACCATCTTCGGGCTGCCCGTGTCTGCCCTTGCCTAGCACAACAGGGCCCACGGCCCTTCAGTGTTATCCCAATTACTGTCTCTAGCAGGGGCCTTCCAGCTGCCTCAGTGGGAGGTAAAATCCCAGGCACATGCCGGGTGCCAAGCTTTCCCTGGGGGCTGCGTGGAGGGGGGCGGAGCTATTCCTGCCTGCCCGCCAGCGATTGCCCTGCCCCACGCCCAGGGTGATGCTGCAATACTCCTGGCCCATCTAGCAACAGGCCAGGGGTCGCTCTCACTGGGCAGCAGCTAATTATGTCAATATAAACACTGGTAAAGTGACAGACTCTTCAAAGCCTCCACAGCCTCCCTGAATCTATCTCCGCACAGCTGATTTGCAGCTCTCATTACACAGGCGTACAGAGGGACTTGGCCGAATGTCAGTGGCTGCACTCTCCTTACCCACGCTGGTGCCAGCTTTTAGGAGTGGGGCAAGGGAGAGAGACACCTCGTTACTGGAGACTAATTCCACGAGGAAAGGAAATCAAGGCCATCTGCGACGGGCCTCGCCACCTCGCTGCGCAATGCTCCAGACGTGAAGGAAGATGAGCTCCAGCAAACGAGGCCAACCATCACGGAGTGGATCTACCAGCAGTGCAGCTGCTGTGCGTGGTTGTGAACACACAGCTCCGCTTTCAAGAGAGCCCAGGCAGGCAGCCTGCCAGCGCCCGCCTAGCCCCACACTGAGACCAGCAGGGCGCAGCTTCAGCTCTGGTCGGGAAGGAGGGGAGTTCAGTCTCCAGGCCCCACTGGGTCCCTGCCTTCCTGCTGAGACTGCCAAAGACAGCTCCCCATTTGGGCCAGCCACAATGGGGCCGGTGGGACAGGCCACAGGTCCTGTTAGGAGTCACGTGCCAGGGACAGCCCCAAACTCTGAGCTAGGTGCCAGGTCCCTGTTCTGTGGTCACTGCCCAGCACCATTCAGGCCCCTCCAGCTGTACACTCAGCACACCCCCTGAGTAAGTCTAGAGATACCATGTGCGTTCTTCCCCCCCAGCCCCCTCTCACCTGTATGGAGGCTGAGGCCACCTGGCCAGCCTGATCGAAGTCCAGCGAGACGATCTGGGAGAAGCGAGTGGCGTTGCCATTCATACTGGTGCTGCTATTGCCAAAAGCCTCCAGGATGGTGTAGAGCGCCTGCCACTTCTCCACTGCGGGGACACAAGCGAGAGGGCGTGTGCCCGGCCAGGCCCGGGGCCCAGAGGGCCGTGTTAGTTCCAGAGCAAGCGCCCACAGTACAGGGACAGAAAGGGCAGCCGCAGGGCGACCTCAGCACCCAGGGACCCCAGCGCCACCCTAGAGGGAGCAGGTGCCCTTGGTCCGAGCTGTGCACCCACGCCCGTGGCCGGGGACCCAGAGAGCATCCCCCAAGCACCGTGGGGCTGGCGGGAGCCCGCAGTGCTGCAGGGAGCCCTCAGTGTCCCCTCCAGTGCCCACAAGCAGCGCCGACGGGTTCCAGACAGCTGCTAAGAACCCGCCCAGGCGAGAGCAGCGAAGGGCCCACCCAGGCTGTAGGGGTGTCGAGTGGAGCCGCTCCCGGCAGGTCGGCGCTCTCCTCTGGCCGCGGCCCAGCCAGCACTGCTGGGCACTCACCTGAGAAGACCTTCCCCGTGCTGCCGGCTGTGGTGGCCAGGTACTGGATCAGGTGCTGGCAGCATACAGTCTTGCCGCTGCCGCTGCTCCCCAGCAGGACGACCGACTGGTCCTGGCGGCTCATCAGCATGGTGCGGTAGGCGGCCTGGGCCACGGCGTAGATGTGCGGAGACATGTCTTCCCTGCGGCACCCTTTGAACATGTGCATCACCTGGGGAGAGCACAGGCGGCTGGGCGACCTAGCGCAGCACGGGGCGGGGCCAGGCCACTCCCCCTCGGCGGGGCCCGCAGCCCATGTGCCGCCCGAGGGGCGCCCGAGGGCAGGAGCAGCGGGCCTTATCCAACGTGCTGAGAGACGGATGGGGCAGCGTGCCCACCTGCTGGCACTGTCCGGCCGCAAGTCCAGCAGGACCTCTCCTCAACACGGGCTATGCAGCCAGGAGAGAACGCAGCCAATAACTGCGCTTGGGGCTGTACGTCCCCCCCACACCTGCAGGAGAGTCTGCCCTTGCCCCCGTACCAGGTGCACAGACCCACAACGAGAGCCCAGGGGCTGTCCACCGTGCCCAGTAACACTGAGCACCACCCGCCTGGGTGGCAAACCCTGCAGCGCCCGTGAGGCAGGGCAGCACTACCCTCGCCATTACAGACAGGCAAGTGGGGGAGGCTGGCGTTGCCCAGGGCGCTGTCGCAGAGCTGGGAACACGGCCCTTCCTGGCTCTCAGCCCCGGGCTCTGTCCCCGGCCACTCTTCTAGCCTGCTGCAGGTGGAGCAGTGCCATTGCAGTGGGACGCGCGGGGACCGAGTGCAGAAGCGGTGAGAAGGGTTCACGCAGCCAGGCCCGGCGCTGCAGCGGGGCAGCGTTACCTTCTCCGAGTACATGGAGGGGGAGCTGAGCGGGTTGACGACCAGCGTGGTGGGCCCCGCGTAGGTGTGGATCAGGTTACCGCCGTAGCGCTGGCGCACTGTGTGCAGCACGCTGGATTCGTTGAGATAGACGAGGTTCGCCAGGTCCTCCACCCGGTCACAGGAGGGCGGGTTCGCCTGGGGACAACAGAGGGAGGACAGGCAGCATCAGGCAGGGAATCCCAGCCCCTACCCCACACAGCCCCTGCCACCGCAGGCACAGAGCCACTTCTCACCTTCCCCTCCTGCCCACCCCTCGGTCCCCCGCTCCTGCCCCGCCCCACCAGCCAGAGCCAGGGCCCAGGGCTCCCACCTTCTCCACGTCATCCTCGTCCACGTCCAGCACGGCCCCATCGTGGTCCAGTTTCACCTTCACCTTCCCTTCGGGCAGGAGGCTCGCTTCATCTGCCCGCAGCTGGCTCGCTGCGAAGGGAACAAACAGGCCATGGCATGGGCAGGTTTGGCACCGACCCCCTCCTGTCCCTTCCTCCATCCATCCCTTCCCATGCCCAGGCACATGCTGACACCTAGTGGTGGAGCTCTGGCACTGAGGCCAGGCTGCTCCCCCACACCAGGCCCCACTTCTTCCAGAGAGCGGACGGGGCAGAGCCACTGCTCCTTTACCACTTGCCTCCCTGAGCCCTGGCATGGGCGTGAAGGCTCAGGAGAAGGCACCCTGCTCTCGCGGTGCAAGGGCACACTAGTGATGCCTTCTAGGGCCTCTTTTCTTCTGCCTGTTGCCTGGCAGGTCAGAGCCAGGCTATAGCTCTGAGCAATGCGCTGGGGAGCAGCAAGGAGGGCTGTGAGCAGAACCGTGGTCTAGTCCCACTGCATGGCATTGCCCTGAGGAAGCCAGGGGCAGGGCCCCCCACGGAAGGTGAAGGACAACACCCACCCCCTGAACTCACCCAAGGAGAAGCCATCCTTGTGGACCAGCCACACCTTGTCCGTCTCATACCAGGCCTCCTCAGCCGCGATCTGCTCCTCCGTCTTCGCCTGCCAGTACGAGGAGAAAGGGGAAGAGGTCACGGCACAGGCTGGGGGGACTGGACCGGCCCAGGCCATCAGACACTCCAGCACCTCTCACCTGCTGCCCTCCCCTCTCCCTGCCCAGGCACCCCCCGATCCCCAGGACAGCGAGTCACTGGGGCTGGAGTGAGCAAACCCAGCCCTGTGCCAAAGCTCCTGCCCAGGGAAGAGCTCAGATCCCAGGGAGCTCTGCAGTGACCCCAGGGGTGGGAAAGCTGGTCCCTGCTGTTCCACGCGACAGAGCCTGGCTCTAGCTATCAAAGGGAGCATGGCAGCATCCCTGCATCACTAACAGGCAGCGTGATCTGCGCGACACAAGCTCTCAGAGCGGACACTCTGCTCGAGCCAGCCTCACATCGGGTCTTGGACCAACGCGACCAAGTCACTTGCCCCGGTGCAGCTGGGACAAGCTGAGCATGCGACCCCCTCACAGCAGAAAGAAAGAAAGCAGAGCAGGGCAGCGGGGAACACAGTGCATCCTGCAGGGCAGAATGAACCCAGGCCACGTGGACACAGGGAAAGTGCAGAGAAGGGACACCCCTAAAGCTCCAAGCCAAGTGAGCAAGGTACACAGCCCCCACGCCCTGCACAGGGCATGGAGAGCACAACGTGGCAACTCTGCCAACTGGGACAACACGAACGACACATGGAGTCTCACCGAGCAACACCCCCACACCCGTGCAAACAGGGCCCCACATATATAGCCGGAAAACGCAGCAGAGTTCAGCTCTGCAAACAGGCACGGCTCCTTGGAGCTCGCGGAACAGAACCGCCGGCCTCACTGGACTGCTGAGCGTGGGCCACAGGGGAGGACCAGGGGTCAGGATATTTGACAAAGCTGCCCAACAGCAGGCTCTGCTGGGTGGAGGAGTCATCCCGAGGGCAGGTCCCAACCCTGGAGTCACTGGACAAGGCCATGGTCCTTCAGGGAGCAGCCCCAGGCTGGCCTGTAGAGAGTGGATTGGATGGGCCCAGGGGGCTTTTCCAGCTGTCCTGGCTAAGACCTTGTCCCACCAACGAGCTCAGCAAACATGCAGGGCAAAGGCCTCATGCAAACAGAAAGAGGGACAGCAACACTCCAGCAAACAAACAAGGCATTCGTCCCCCCCACCCCCCAGCATCAAGCAAATTCACAGATACTCGCGAAAACGTTAATGTGGTCAAGCAGCCAGACCTGAGGCAGGGACGCAGTGGAGGCTGGGCCAAACATGGCTGCTGGGGCATCGTCCACCTGTCCCTATTGAGGCCGATGGGGAAGCAAGGTGTAAAGGGTTAACGTCCTCTCCCCCCAGGGGAAGGCGCAAAGAGCAGGGAAAGCCGCTATGAAAAGCGAATGGAGGTGAATGGGACAAAACCTGCCAACCATGCAAAGGGGGGGCCAGTGGCACCGCGTCTCTCCCGACCCTTCGGCACGCTGTCAGCACTTCCCCCAAGCACCCCCTGCCATGCCGCAGGAGGGGCAGCTGCTCCTGAAGGAGAGTTTCCGGTGCCCACGCTGCACTCAGGGTAGGGCTGTGGGCAGGGTGGCAGTGCCCTGTGTCCTGCAGCCCCCACCCACAGCTCTCCTGCTCCTGGGCTGCTCTGAGGGTCACAATTAACAACAGTGCCCTGCATTTCCCAGCCTGCCCCCCAAGCACTTTGCAGAGCTGGGCCTCTGAAGAGAGGCCACTGACCTGCCCACGCTCACCCAAGGAGTAAGTGGCAGACCTGGAATGCTGTCTCCCAGGCCTGGGCCTTGACCTCAGTGCTCTGCCCCACTACACGGGAGACCTGGGGGCAACACCCCTCTGGCCTGGGAGGGGTGGGACCCCTCCTCCCTGCCTTGCCGTGCCCCCCAGCTATCCAATCCACAAGCAGCTGAGAAAACGAGGAGCCAGTGGGAAAGAGGGTACCACCTAGGCTAACAGGCAGGCTACCCAGACGTCGGGCGTTGGGGAGGAAGCGAGAAAATGGACATGTTCTCCAGCACACGGAGGAACCCTCACCCCCTACTCAGAAGGGTGAACGGGACCCCTCAGCAATGCACAGTTTCTTGCTCCCCAAACGCAGCTGCGCGCATGTCTGGGAGTGAACGTCACGGAGAGTCCAGCGTGGCGACTGACACAGTCAGGACACGCACAGCCCAGCGCCCTGAGAGCTGTGGACCCCGCCCGTCCCCAGGTGACAGAGGAGAGCCCACTGGGGCTGGGTGATGCAGGTTTCACTGCTGGCCAGCAGGTGGAGACAGAGACTGCACCTAAGCCAAGAGGCTCTCGAGTGCCCATTTACCTGCCAGCCTGGCCCAGGCCTGGCCCGGGAATGGATCCTGCCCTCCCTCGCCCCGTCTACAGCAGGCCGCTGGGTTCGTCAGACCAGCCCTGGCTCGGGAACCTCATCCACACTCAGGCGTTTGCAGCCTTCGGGACACAAGAGCTGACGCAAGTCCCCACTGGAGGTCTGGGGGAGTTTACTGCCCACAGCAGTCTGCTGCTCAGCCTGGCCCTTCCCCTTTGGGCGTTTGCAGCCCCAGGTCGGTACAAGGAGCAGGCCAAGTGGTGGCACCAGTACATTTGAGAGGCAGCCTACTCAGTACACAGGGCCTATGGCTGGGAGTCAGGACTCCTGGGTTCTCTTGTCAGCTCGGCCACTGACTCGCTGAGTGACCTGGGCCAGCTCCAAGCTGTGCCGGTGGTTCTGACCCTCTTGGAGAAGCGCTCTGTGACATGGGGACGGACAGCCGGCAAGGGTGCGGTGTCCTTCGTCCCACTCACTGTTAGCAGGTGAGGACCTGACTGCTGCCCGAACGCAGCCTTCTGCTGGGACAGAGTTAACAGCCGCTCATGGTCCTCTTGCCTGAGACTGTCCCCATGCCGCACTGATCTGCACATCTGTCCTCTGCCACCAGACAGCACCAGGACTGCACTCCGCAAGTTCACGGGCACCATCCCGGTGCAGAGCTCCCACCTCTTGCTTTCCCAGTGGGAAGGGAGGGAATAACTCCAACCCCAAGGCAACTCCTGCACAGAGGTGAACAAGTCAGTCTGCAGCCAGGAAGCCCCGGTGCCACTGGTCTGAGGGAGCCCCACACCAGCTGCTCTAGAAGCTTGGGGAAGCCAGCGGTCAGCGGCACTGGCCAACGCAGCCTCCCACTGCTGGGAGCTGGGCGGCCTGTTCCCTGCCCCGTCGTATGCAGCCTCCCACTGTTGGGAGCTAGGCGACCTGTTCTTCGCCCCACACACGCTTGCCTGTCTACGAGGAGGAAAGTCCCAAGGCCAGAGGAAATACGGCTCATTAGTGACACACGAGACCCTGCCCGCAGGGGGGTGACTTGGGACTACTCCAGAATGGCCCCGGAGCAGGTCTAGTCCCGCACAATGGCAGGAATGAGCGGGACAGAGACCCAGACGGGGCAGGCCGGAGATGGGAGAGGTGAAGAAAGCCTTACACTCCAGCATGAGGCGCGTGCACAGACACCAGCCCAGAGGCAGACAGACGACGGTGGAAGGTCACCGGTGGAAGCTGAGAGCTCCTGTGGGCAGGGGTACAGTACCTGACTCTGTGCTGACGGGGAGGCCACAGGCTCCAGCTAATGGCAGCAAGGCAAGAAGGGGAAAAAGGAGAAGAAAGAGGGTGAGATAAGCAAAGAATCGAAGGAAACTCATCCCAGCCAGTGACCCCAAACAGAGCAGGTATGCGACTGCCCGGGCCAAAACCCCACATCAACATCCAACCTGTGCTGCTCAAACCAACTGCTTCCCCATGGCTCGGGGACAACCACCACCCTTGTCAGGCCAGTGGGGCCCTCACTCTCCCAGCAAGGCCACTCTCAGAGCCAGCCAGCTTCTGCCCAGTACCTTGCACAAGCTTCGGCGTACACAAAGGAACTGCACGGCTGTGTCTCAACGGAGCCTGGCCTCCAAGCCAAAGCAGAAGTTGCAGCTGCCAGCTCTGCTCCCTGATGACAAAACCCCTCGGCCTAACTGCTAATCGCCTGGTACAACAAGGATGTGATGCTGGGCTGGGTCTGACCTCAGGGACTGCAGCCTGCATCACAGAGCAATCCTGCCCTGGCCCTTTAAAACCCCCATCCTGCAGGGTGAAATCCGTGGCCTGACAGCTGTCTGAGCCTTCCCCTAATGCAGGCCAGGTTGGATTTCCAAGAGCCAGTGCAGCAGAGTGGACCCAACAAAGCTAGCCCACCTCTGACTCCAGCCAGCCACCAGCCTCGCTGCTGGGCGGCCCAAAGCTCTCTCCTGGAGGAGGGTGGAGGAAGCAGGCCACCACACTGGTAATCAATGGCCCTGCTACTAATGGAAACACTCCTGGTGCTGACCATGCCCCGCCCCAAGCCGGAGCCCCAGGGAGCTCACAGAAAGCTGACGGCATTGGCCTTTCCACGGAGGGCTGCTCACCAGGGCCAGTACCAACAGGAACAAGTTTAACACTCAACTGACTGCGGACCTTACTGACTCTGGGATGCACCCGCGGGCTGCGCTGCTTGCTTGCCAGCAGCCCAAAGGCCAGCCTGGAGTAAACCGAAGTGAGTAACTGCGGCCGCTGTGGTCCTCCTCAGGGAGTGCCGCCTGGCTCCCGGACCCAATGTGCCATGCTCACTCGTCCTCCAGCAGCAGAGGGGCCAGCAGTCCATTGGGGGCAACAGGCATGGGCTGCCCCTTGGGCACCGGAGGGGTGGCACACTTCCTCCTTCAGACTCAGAGCGCCAGCAGCCTCACCCCAGCGTTACTCTTCCCTGTGTGGAGTGAGTCCGCCTGGCCACGGCCTCTCCCCGACGCTCAGGTAACTCCCACCCCAGGGAGACAGAGGAGAGGGTCCAGTGGCCCAGGACCCATGTGTCACGGAGTCCCCAGGCGATGCTCTCGAACTGCTCCCTACGAAGCCAGGCAGGACTCTGGGGAAGTCGCCTTTCTGGGAGCAGCCTGTCTGCAGGACACACAGCTCACCCAGCTTCCACCTTCCTGGGTCTGACCTCGGAGCCTTCAGCATCCTCTGCCCCTCCGTGCGCTTCCCACAGCGAGTCCACCCAGGCAGGGTCCTGGGGAAGCCAGAGGGTCCTGCACCCCAACTTCGCAGTCAGACGAGACTCTCAGCCAGCCAGTAAAACAGAAGGTTTATTAAACGACAGGAACATGGTCTAAAACAGAGCTTGTAGGTGCAGAGAACAGGACCCCTCAGCTGGGTCCATTTTTGGGGGCAGTGAGCCAGACAACCGCGTCTGCACTTCACTCCATGTCTCCAGCCAGCCCCAAACTGAAACTCTCTCCAGCCCCTCCTCCTCTGGGCTTTGTCCCTTTCCTTGGCCAGGAGGTCACCGGATTCCTTTCTTCTCCAACCCTTTAGCTCTCACCTTGCAGGGGGGAAGGGCCCAGGCCATCAGCTGCCAGGAGACAGAGTGTCGGCCATTCTCTGTGTCCAGATCCCTGCACACACCTGCCCTCTAGGGCTCTGCAACGATCATACACCCTTACCCCACCACCTAGATACTTAAGAACTGCCTAGGGGAAACTGAGGCACCCCCACACTATTCAGAGAAAACGTTAAGAACAGTCCCGCTTCGTCACACCCTGTCGGGACATCCCCTGCTGCGCTCTGGGACACTTGCCCCACCCACCACAGGTGCAGCAGTTAGTCCACAGCAGGCAGCTGAGGCACTGGAGAGAAAGCACAGGAAGCATACGGGGGCCTCTCCTGCATGCCGTGCCAGGATGAAAGGGAACGGCAGGCCCCTGCACACATCCTCCTATGGGCAGTAATACTGGTAAGGGATAGAAGAGGGGTGTCCTCAGAGAACAGAGCACACACCGCTCCTACCCTGCCTGCTAGACAAGCACCCCTTAATCCCTGGGCTGTGCACCCCTGGACTTGTTATTGCAGGGTAACTGGTGCTGATACATATTTTAAACAGCAGGGAAAATGGTTTTTGTGAAAGAGAATCCTGTGACCTCTGCAGCCAGGTGTGGGGGGCAAGGGAGGGATTTGATCAAACCAGGGAGTTCCAACACACGACACTCTGTCTCTCTAAATCTGAGAGTCGAGGTGTGACGAAGTGGGACTGTTCTTAATGTTTCCTCTGAATACTGTAGGGGTGCCTCAGTTTCCCCTAGACAGTTCTTAAGTCTCTAGGGGGTGGAATAAGGGGATGTAATTGTTGAAGAGCAAAGGGCCAATGTACATAAATGACCGGCACTCTGTCTCCTGGCAGCTGATGGCCTGGGCCCTTCCCCCCTGCCAGGTGAGAGCTAAAGGGTTGGAGAACAAAGGAATCCGGTGACCTCCTGGCCTGGGAAGGGGACAAAGCCCAGAGGAGGAGGAGGGGCTGGAGAGAGTTTCAGTTTGGGGCTGGCTGGGACATGGAGTGAAGTGCAGACGTGGTTGTCTGGCTCACTGCCCCCCAAAATGGACCCAGCTGAGGGGTCCTGTTCTCTGCACCTACAAGCTCTGTGTTAGACCATGTTCCTGTCGTCTAATAAACCTCTGTTTTACTGGCTGGCTGAGAGTCCCGTCTGACTGCGGACTTGGGGTGCAGGACCCTCTGGCTTCCCCCGCTGTGGGAAGTGCATGGAGGGGCAGAGGAGGCTGAATGCTCCGAAGTCAGACCCAGGAAGGTGGAAGCCGGGTGAGCTGTGTGTGCTGCAGACAGGCTGCTCACAGAGAGGAGACTTCCCCAGAGTCCTGCCTGGCTTCGTAGGGAGCAGTTCCAGAGCGTCGCCCGGGGACTCCGTGACACGAGGCTTCTCGCCAGAAGAGGTACAGCAGCAGCACCCGCAGCCACAGGGGTTAGAAGCTCCTGATGGCTCCCAAATGCCAAGGAGAGGTCTGAGGTGCCTTCCGGCAGCTCCCAGGCACACGGAAAAGCAAAGGGAGCGATGGGAGCACAGCTCCCAGACCTGCACACACACACTGGGGCACACCGGCGCCCTCCCACACACCAGCCCGCCCACGGAGGCACTCAGAGCCAGAGCTGCTCACGCACACGGGGCAGAAGCAGCGGGGAAGCCATAGCACGCGGGTTGGGAGAGCTGAGCGGGTGCATGTACACAGGTATGTAGGAATAACTCCCTGATTTACAGAAGCCATGAAGATCCTCTCCAGCCTTCTGTGAGCTTCCTCCACTGGGGTCAGCTGGGCACTGGGGCCGGCTACAGCCTAAAGGTCAAACCAGCATTAGTGTCACCCTTCGTGCCACTCACTGTCCTGAGCAAAGAAGGCAGCTGGGGAACCACCTGCTGGCAAACTACTGGGATTCTTTGCCAAAGGCAGGGCTCAGCCTCTGCAGGGCAACTCTCCACGAGCAGGGGAGCGGGAGGAAGCTGGCCTCCTGGGGCCCTCAGAGCTGGTGACAAATGCAGAGGGAGTGTGCGTTTGCCCCCTCAGTCGCCTGCTGCCAAACAGCATGGGAGTTTGCATGCCCTGCGTGCTGCAGGGACAGGGCTGGGGCAAGGCTCCCCCAGGGAGGTCTTAGCTCCAAGCAGGAACTGCCCCCCAAAGCCCTTTCTCCAGGCCTTCTTCCTCTGGGAAGAGCCGTGGCAGAGCCTGCAGCCAGCACTCCCAAGGGGGATGAAGCTAGGCGCACAGCACTCACAGCTGCCATGGCAAAGGCCTCGCCGTCTGCCAGACATGGCGCACTGGCCCACCCACCCACCCGCACAGGGCACCGAGGGGTCAGCGCTTGCAACGCGCTCCACCAACACTACGAATGAGGGGGGTTAGCCCTGCTGAGCTCTCACGCTCACCACGCGGCCCGGGGGTCAGCAGGGCTCCTCTCCACTACCAAGGGCTCCACGGCCCCGAGTCCCTGCGTGGGGATCCAACCTGCTGGCTGAGCAGAGGGGACGCTGGACTGGCTCCCCACTAGAAGAGGCGTGGGTTTGCTGCAGTGCTTGGCAGCCACTGAGGGCAAGGGAGGGGGCTGATCCAGCGCTCCCAAAATAGAGAACAGAGCTCCCTCCCTCAGCGGTGTCCACCCAGCCCGAGGGGCCCGTGGGGCAGGGTACGGCCAGTCACACCCGGAGAACCACTGAGCAGCACCCAAAAGCTCAGGCCCCGAGGAGGAGGGTGAGTGGGTATGTGGGGGAGAGGGGCTTGGGGAGGGGGTTCTTGAACACCGCTGTCTCCACTGCTTCCTGCAGCAAGACAGACTTGAACCAGCCTCGAGCTCCCAGGCCAAGGCACATGGCGGCTCAGGGCTACATTTAACAGCTGCATAGCAAAGGCTTCTTCAGGTTCCCGCAGAGTCTGCGCGTGCTCGAGGGCAGCGATACCACAGCCAAGGGACTGCGCTCGCAAGCAGCAACGCTTCCGCAGAGCCTGACCAGGCAGGCCGGGGCCCGGCACACCTTCCCTCCGGGGCAGAGGCTGGAGCCAGGCACAAGAGCTGCCATGCAGGCAGAGCTGCCAGCCAAAGATCTTGGCTCTCTGGCCATGTTTCACCAAAGCAACTGTCCCAGGAACACTCTAGTTACCGGGGGGGTGGGGGGAGGGGAAGAGGGGGAGACTCGGATCGTACGGAGCAAGGGATGGCCTCCCCCCCACAAGAGTGTGCCCCGGGAAAACCAGCAGCACCCAGCTGATAGCGGAGCACTCCCAGGAGCAGGCTACTTCTCAGCCATTCACAAGGAGGGTTTGATTCCCCACTGACCCCAGTCCCTTGCCGCCCCCATCCCCAGCTGCCACTGGAGTCAGCAGAGTGCCCTTTTAAACCTACGCCCAATGGACACACGTCCAGCCCTCCCCACGCAGCACACCGCCCCGGCACGGCCACTGCCAGGCTCGCACACTCTGCGCCACCCAGCCGAGTCACACTGGGGCACAGTTCTATACTCCTCAACTAAGAGCTTAGCCAGCTACCGTCTCAGTGACACTGCTCAATGGTGGTCACGGGGCTTTCACGGCCACCGACCTCCCCTGTCCCCAGCTCCCCAACCCAGCAGCTCACCTGCTGGGGGGATCCCTCTGCGGCTCCAGGGGGAGGCAGCTGCTTCTCCGCTGGCTGGGGTTTCTCCGTGGAGCGAGCCGGGTCAGACAGAGACAGGGAAGCTGAGTGACTTGGGTTTGTCCTTAGGAATCCCGGTAAGGAGACCAGGCGAGGGTCCACCCCACAACGCCCGGCCCCACATACGCTGCACAGCACACGTCAGGCCTGCAGACTAACGAACGTTTCACACCACACCGGGCTAGCCCCAAAGGGCCAGGAAGGGGCATGTGGTTAGGACGCTGGGCTGGCATGCAGGAGACACAGGTCAGGTTCCTGGGGCAGAGGGCTCATGGCGGCACGAACAACAGGGCCAAGGGCTCAACACCTTGGGCAGGAAGCAACACCTGGTTCTGCAGCGCCCCCTCCTGTCACTCCGGGAGTGGTGATGATGGCTCTGAGAGGGACTGAGGAACCGACTCGCAGACCTTGAGAAATGAACAGCATCTGCAAGAGGTTCCCAGGAAGCCCTGTGGGTGGCAGGGGTGTGCTGCTCGGAGCAAAGAGGAAATACTAACTGTCCCTGGTTTGGAGCAGCTGGGGCACCAGCGTCCTGCCCAGGGGCCTGGCTCCCCCAGGAAGATCCCAGAGGAAGCTTGCACCCAACGTGGGAGCCTGCTCTGCGAACCCCCACTAATGCAGCGCCCTGAGCAGGCTGCTTGGCAAGGAAGGATTGAGCTCTGTCCCTAAAACACAACCCCGAGACTCGCTACCAAACAGAACGGGGAAGGGAAGATCACCACTGACTGCTGCTGGACCCTATGACCTGCCCAGCAGCCAAAGGGGCTCCTCCTCCAGCCCTGGCCCGCAGGCTAACAGGAGCAAGCCTATGTGTTGGAACAGGTCCGGCAGCCCTGACCCAGGAGGAGCAGCACCGGCGTGGGGCTGGGAACGCACAGTAAGTTACGGTGAGCAGCTCACGCCATGCACCGTCACCAGACGGCTCCAAGTGGCACGTCCTAGCACTCCTGCGAGGAAAAGCCATGCACTTCTTCAGCTAGGCACAAAGCGTATGATCAGAGCCTGGCTGTGTGCTGACACGGACACCACGCTTAGCTCCGCAGCACTCACAGGCAGTGTTAGGAGTGACAGGCCCAGACCACACACCGGTGCCATGCATCACCGGTCTAGACTGCACACACTCGTGTGTACCTTGGCTTGCCCCGGAGCAGCTGCTTTCTGAGGTGCCACTTGTGTAGGCTCCACTTTGGTTCCTGAGGGTTGCACCATCTGCTCTTGTTTTGCTTTGGGGTCAGGGGTGGCTACTGGCCCTTCCTCCTCCACAGGAGATGGGGAGCCAGGCTTCTCGGGTTCCTTCCCCACTGGGGGTGTCTTCGGCTCAGGAGGTTTCTCCTCCTCCTGCTTCTCCGCTGGCCTGAGGCGAGGCCTGTGCTGTTTGGTTTTGCCTCGGGACATCAGGCTTCTCAGACCCACCGAGATCTCGTCCTTTGGGCCAGTCTCCTTGGGCTCCGGCTTTGGGGAGGACGCAGGCAATGGAGGTGGAGACACCAGCCTTGGTGGCACCTTCTCTTCCTTCTTGGCTGGCGAAGCTGGCTCAGGAGACTTCACGTCCCTCCCCAGCTCCTTGGTGCTGCCAGAGGCCTCGCCAGGCAGGACTTTGCGCACCACCTTCCGCACCACCCTCACCACTCTCTTCCTGGACAGGCCCTGGCTCTCCTCTCCCAGCGGCTCAGGCTGGGCCAACGAGCCAGGCCTGGATCCTTCCAGGCCGTTCATGGTCTGGGCAGGTGTGTGGGAGGGAGGCTGGTTATCGCCGTTGAGCAGAGGCTCTGGGCTCTTCACTCTCTCTGGAGGCTCTGGGCTTCGGGGAGCGGGTGGCTCGTCTTCCCCTGCATTTGGATTTTCTGACTACAGTTACAAATACATGACCACATTACAGGAGGGCATCCCCTTACCACCACACACACATACACACGCACATGCACACACAGCGGGAGAGAGGACACACAGAAACCTCCCTTCAGCAGCTAACCCAGCTCCAGCCTCCCCTGCCAACCCCGTCAGTGCATCCACATCACAAGTGACACAGACACAGGAGAAGAGTGTTCTGGGCTCCATCCTGCGCCCACTGCCATCAGCACCAGTTCTGCCATGGCTGCAATGGGCACAGGACCGGGCCATGGAGCTACAGATGCTTTGTTTAGTGTTCACAGATTTCCCAGGCCAGGACAAGCTTGTTCTGAGACCTCGCCATGTGACACGGCTTACGAAGCGCACTGGTAACAAAGCTGCACCCCTCACGGAGTCCAGACCAGCCACTGCTCTGCAGGGTGCTCCCCAAAGACGGGTTTGGAAAAGGAGCCATGGTGGATGGCTCTCTTCATGCACTACTGCTTTGAGCCCTAGCACCAGGACTAACGGAAACACTCCCAGAAAGTTTCACTACATCTCCAGGTCCAGGCAGGAGATGATGATGTCAATGTGCGACCCTACCTGCTGGAGTGTCTACCACCACAATGCTGGGGGAGACCTGAACTTGCAGGTCCAGACTCCACCTCCCTGCAACCGGGGAGAGGGGCACCCGCAGCACAGGGGATGGAGGACAGTTGGTCCCCACCTCCTGCAAGGGCCAGTCTGGTGGGGGGCGGGGGAGAAACCTCTCCCTGCACTATAACTGGAAGAGACAACACCTCCCACCTGTGCCTAGACCGGCAGAGCTCCCCCACTCTGGGCTCAGCCGCTCAAAGCCCACGTACAGATGGCTGGGGCTCCTGTCTCCACCATGTCAGCATGCAGGATGCACACACAAGTCCTGCACTGGTTGGGGGACTCCTCTCAGAGGTTTACGTTGCTGCTAGACTCCAGCAGGACCAGCCCAAGAAGTGGACATTTGAGCTGAACATAATTAATTCAAGCCCTCCGCTGAGACTTTGCATGGTGAAGGAGGTGGCAGAGGTGGGTTCCACCCTGCCCCAACAGTCTGCAGAGAGGCAGGTGGATAAGAAACCTGGGAGCTGCCAATTCCTTGACAAGAAAGATAAACAAAGGGCTTTGAACTAAATCCTGGAGCCAAGTCCTGTGGCGTCAGCTCTGCACCCTGTCGTTAGTGGTGGCTGCAGCAGAAACACCAAATTACTGAGAAACACCCCCAGGCCCAGGCCCAGAGGTCTGCTCTTCCCATCCTGCCAGGCACAAGTGGCTCTCACCCATCCTCCCGCACCCAGCATGATCCAGGCTGGGAGAGACGCAAGCAGCAGTGTGTCATAGATCCTGGGCCGATTCAGATCCCGCTGGGTGTCTCAGGCTGCTGCCCTAGTCCCGTCTCTGTATGCAGCTCATTTGGTGACACAGCTCGTCCTGTCCACGCCCCTCACCTGTCTCTCATACGCACCTGCCAAGACCTTTGTCTGTCACTCAGCTCTGGGCTTCTCTCCCTGTGAATGATTTACACTAATGGAGCATGTTACTGGTGACAGCAAAACGGATCCCCCAGCTTGGCGCTGCCCACGCTGCCCCTGATCGGCCAGCCCGTTTGATCTCTAGGTCTCCAGCCAGCGGCTGATACTCCAGAGAGGTAGGAACAAAGCCAGCTAGAGTCTGTGTCCGGGCTGCTACCATGCGGGGCAGCATCTCACCACCCCACTGCAGCTTTCTTTTCCCTAACTGCTGCCAGTAATGCCTCACCGCTCAAAGCTGAGTGCTCAGAAAAGCCTCTCCAGCCTTGTCCAGGAAGCTGCACTCTCCATTTAGCTTTCTTTTTCAAAGGGGGGGGGGGGGATGATCCACCTGGCCAGCAGGTTTGGAACAGCAACCAGGGTTCTGCAGCATGTTCACACGCTCAGCAATTCTCCCTGCAAATCGGTGCCCCACTAACAGGGCACGCCTTGGAATTTCCTTCCCTGCTCATTTACCGTCGTGTATGACGTTACTCCTCCTGCAAACCACACGAGAACCTTTTATCGACCCCCAGACAATCCCATCCCCCAACGCTCCATTAAAGCCAACCCAGGAAAGAGGAGATGTGCTGAAGGTGGAAAGAGACCAGCAGGCAGCAGAGCACCTGTCTGAGTGAGCAGCCAAGCCCCCAACGGGTTAACCTTGCACAGCAGGTGGTGACAAAATCCAGGTTAAAGAGACTGGATCAGTCCCAGCCCCCCGCCCCCCCCCCCCCGTCACTGCTTCTAGCCAGAGAGGGTCGCACACCGGTGAGATCTGAAGCAGAGATAAATCCGTTAGACTTGCAATCTAGCCTCCTTAACATACTGCACTGCAGCACGACCTGCCTTGAGAAACACTCTGCAGCAAGTTGACCGGCAAGGCAAAGCACTCACAAAACCAGCCTCTCCAGGGGTGTCCATTGTGCACTTCACTCCCCACCCCACAGGGCACTGCCCCATGCCCCGGCAGGCAGGAAAGAGGCCCACAGCAGAAGGCATTCAGAGGGAACATGGCTTATGACAGGTAAAGTGAGGCAGGTGACAGACCCCTGCTCCTCTCTTGTGCACCGTGCTGCTCTGGAGAGCAGCTCCCGAGAAAGCCAGCTCAGCTTGGTGCCCATGGGAAATGCTGTGGCATTTGCTTCGGGCTGAGCTGGATGGGCCATGACTGCAAATACCTTACGGGCAAATTCCTCCCTGGCAAGGAACAGGGATCCCCTGGAAAGGCAAGCCGTGTCCCACGGCCCCTGGACCTGGCGGCGATCGGGTGGCCGGTCTGTGCCGAGTGGCTGCCAGCCAGCCCTCTTGTCAGCTGGGGAAGAGCAAGCACGCAGAGGAGCTCCCAAAGGGTCAGCCGGCAGCAGCCCACATGGGATCAACGTTCCCAGCACCAGAGACGTGCCTGCTGATACCGCATCAATCGAGATGTTCGCTGATTAACACCACTGAAGTGAGAGGTGACACGGCTGGGTGTCAGAGGGGCAGCATCTCCACAGGTCCCCTACCGCAGCCTGCGCTCTGTGTCTGAACAGCAGGATGGCTCTCTGGACATGGGACCGGAGGAGAGGAGGCTGCACCCAGCCCAATCTGTCAGTCATGCAGATTAGTGATGATGCTGTATGGATCTTTCTGTAAAGTCACTTTTATAGCAATACAGTCCCAGCAAGACGAGCTGGGACTTTGGTAAGATTACCGCTTTACCAGCGCTGTTTGTCATTTCTTTCCTCCGGTTTTGCTAATCACCAATATACAGGAATCACTTGATCCACCTCTGGAATTCAGCCATCTCTGGGGAGGAGCCAGGCAGCTCGTGCCCACAACAGAGGAAAAAGGAAAGTTTGGTGTGGGGACAGGAGGCAGCAGAAGGACACTGACGGAGCATGTCTCAGGACCTTTACTAGCCCTGCACAGCAGAGCAAGCCTGGGCTCTCAAGGGTGCATGTGAAAGACCATCCCAATAACCTGCCACCACTCCACGGATAAGCCTGGCGAGGAGCACAGAGCAACCCTGCTGGGAGGTGAACCACTGCTCCCGGCAGCTCCGCTTCTGAGCCTTAGTGCAACAACCAGCCATCCCCTCAAGTCAGCTGATGCCCCCTTCTTCAGCTCCACCCTCATTAGCACAGAGAGATCTGCCCCCAGCTCCTGGGGGTCAGCATCCTACAGGCAGAATGACACGACAACCTGCTCAGCGACCACTTCTGCCTGCATCTCATGCTCAGCCAATCAAATCCCGTTCTACTTCCATCCCGTCTCCGAGGTAACCAGCCCGCAGCCACAGAATCACACTCCCTGACCCCCAATAAGCAAGGCACTAGGTTAGGGGTGCAGGCTGGCCTGATGGCTCAGAGCAGCACGTGGCAGGGCAGCCTGGGCACCGCCACATGGGATTCACCCCAGAACCACTGCAGAGCCTCTCTACAGGCCTCTCTGACCTACCCAGGGTTGTGAAAAGCTGCCCCCAGATGGAGCTGCACCCAGCTGTCACGGAGTCCCTGGGCGATGCTCTGGAACTGCTCCCTACGAAGCCAGGCAGGACTCTGGGGAAGTCTCCTCTCTGGGAGCAGCCTTTCTGCAGGACACAAAGCTCACACAGCTTCCACCTTCCTAGGTCTGACCTCGGAGCATTCAGCATCCTCTGTCCCTCCTGTTTCCCCCAGCAAGTCCGCCCAGGCAGGGCTTCTGGGGAAGCCAGAGGGTCCTGCCCCCCAAGTCCGCAGTCAGACGTGACTCTCAGCCAGCCAGTAAAACAGAAGGTTTATTAGACGACAGGAACATGGTCTAAAACAGAGCTTGTAGGTGCAGAGAACAGGACCCCTCAGCTGGGTCCATTTTGGGGGGCAGTGAGCCAGACAACCACGTCTGCCCTTCCCTCCATGTCCCAGCCAGCCCCAAACTGAAACTCCCTCCAGCCCCTCCTCCTCTGGGATTTGTCCCTTTCCGGGGCCAGGAGGGCACCTGATTCCTTTGTTCTCCAACCCTTTAGCTCTCACCATCTCATCAGTTGCCAGGAAACAGGGTGTCGGCCATTCTCTGTGTCCAGACCCCCCGCACACACCTGCCCTCTAGGGCTCTGCAAGGATCATACACCCTTACCCCACCACTTAGAGACTTAAGAGCTGCCTAGGGGAAACTGAGGCACCCCCACACTATTCAGAGGAACCATTAAAAACAGTCCCACTTCGTCACACCAGCCCACTGGGCCTGGGAACAGCAGCTTCCTCCTCACTGGAGGAATCCCACCCTCTGAAAGGAAAAACAGCAGCAGTGGCTTTGCTGAGCCAGAGGCTCACCACCTGGGATGGGTAACGTCCAAGAGCCAGAAGCAGCACGCCACCCTGGGGCCACTTCTTTGATGCCAGCCACGCTAGGGCCAGCCCGAAGAGCAAGCTGCCTGTTAAGCAGAGTTGGTCTGGTACCTGCAGTCAATGGCCTTTGGGTCTCAAAGGAGGTTGTCTGGGCCTGTGAGTTAGCACAAGTTGGATGCAACACTCAAAGCTAGCCCCCCGATCCCACAGACACTTACTGCCCCATCCTCTTTCCCAGTTCTTTTCACAGATAAAAGTTTGTCCTCATCCTTAACCTGGGGGATAAACAGAGAAGAGGGGCACATTTCAGTCAGAACTCTCAAAGGGACTTCCAGACTCTCTCTCACACACACTTTCCACTAGCACTTTCTGAGCACACGAGCGTGGCTGAGATCAGAGCCGGGGGGTGGTGCGGCTGCTTCCAGAGGCTTCGGCTTAGGCTGCTCCCATTCTTGTGCAATTCACTGCTGCGACCACAAGAGTTCAAGCAGAAACAGGACCTCCGGAACTCACCACTGCAGGACGCTGGAGCAAACAGCTTGGTAAGGTTCAAAGATGACAAGAGTTATGAAACCAGGAGTAGCATTAGCAGATATATTAGCATGAAGAAAGTTACAAGGACGACTGATACTCATGCTTCAGAGCAAATAGGGGTTGCTTGTGGGGCTTAGGAAGCAACAGCCACCCAAGGGACGCCATTAGACAATGGAGTGTGTTATGGGGGAACTTGTGTGCCTTCCTCTGAAGTATGAGGCATAGGCCACGGCAAAGCCAGGGACCCCGAAGGTGCATTCAGTACACAGTAAAGCTTATGGCTTCCCTTACATTCACAAGCATTGGAGACGAATGCAAAAAACGTTTCCCAATTATTTCAAAATCAAAAACCTCACCGAGCCTGCTGAGGGGGAGAAAGCAGAGATGACATTGAAACACTCCTCCTGCATGGCTTTGTAACACCACTCCGCCTAGGAGGCTCAGCTGCCCTAGGTCAGCTACATGCCGACATGCTCCATAGCTCACAGCAGCTAAGCTCCGTCAAACAGGAGGGACTGAATTTGCAGTTGGTGACCTGGCTGGCAACTAAAGCCCCATTTCCCCTCCCCAGGAGGGTTTCTATCTTTCTGCTTGTTACTCAGTTTAGCTCTGACAACTGAGCTAAACTGAGTAACAAATGAAAAGCCAAGTGCTCAGATAAGGAAAGTGACCTGGCTTGGGGCGAGGTGCCCCTGCTCTTACCACATCAGACAACAGACTGCATGTTAAACGTCATCAGCTAATCTCTCCAGCAGCCGGCCTTTTGGGAAGCGCTGGTGAATATAAGCACACGCCTTTGCCCGCCCTGGAAAATTCCAGTGAAAGCAAGCGGTGACCAGGGCTTCTTTAAACCTGGCAGTGCTCTGAAAAGGCCTCTCTACAACAGAGGATAGACTAATAGGGAAGAAATTTTTCTTGGCCTGTGTGGTTGTGCCCTGCACTGCGTTAGCAACAAGGGGTCCCTGGCAGCAGGAAGCACAGCAACTCCCCAATCAATAGCTGATCTCTAGTCAGGGCAAGCCATCGCCCAAGATACGCCATCTTAACTGGGAACCCAATTACGGGCCTGATCCAAAGTTCACTGAAAACCATGGAACAACTCCCATGGACTTCACTGGTTCTAGGATCAGACCCTAAGAGAGGCCATTAGAACAGAAAGCAGTGGGAAAAGCCTTCACATGAAATACAGTATTAGAGTTACAGAGTCAATAGTCCCTGCATTCGGCTGTTTCTCCTTGAAACCTACCTAACCCCTGTGCCCGGCTGAATGCATCCCCAGGAAGTGGGATTTCAGCTATTCCCATCCCTGTTGAGCAGCGTTCACAGCTGACTGCTGTCCCCCAGCTTTAGCTGAGGGAAATACAGTCTCTCCCCCCCCCGCCACATGAAGCAAGTGGCAACGGTTAGAATTAAACGTGGTTAGGAACATCTTCTGTGAAAACCGTCAGTCACAAGCGGGCCACTGGCGGCATTAGTAATTCACCCACTCAGGCCATGCATTAGTAACCTCTCCTTGGGGTAATCCCCCAATACCATGGTACAAGGGGGAACTCAGCCCCCCCATACACAGCTACTGTAAAACTTGGGTTTCAGGATGTAACAGGCTTCAGTGTCTCACCATTTCACTGCTTCCAGTGCACCCAGCCTCTCAGCCAGCGAAGCCATGGCTCCCACACTGCACTCGGGCCCCCAGGGACCGGTGCTTTCCGGATCAGGAGCTATGACTACACCTTGGGAAGCTTCTCCGAAGCATTTAAACACCACCCCAAGGAGATCCCCACCCTGGAGCTCAGCGACTGCATTTAGATTCAGCTTGACTCATGGTACAAAAGAAGTCTCCCAAGCTGAGGTCAGTGCACAGCTGGGAATCCTTCCTCACCAGCTTGGGTTACTGCTGGCACTTGAGAGTACAGCTCAGCCCCCGCTCCCCCACCAACGGCTAACGCTGGCTTGGGCATTGCTCCTGCACATGTCACTCCAGAGCGTCAAAGCCACTTCATTTGCAAGAGTGAAGGACCGCACAGCAGCTGTGGGCTCTCCTCTTTGCCTCCCTGCACAGACCCCAAAGCCAAGGTTACAGTAATGTTCTTGTAGCACAGCTGGACCAGGAGCCCAGATGTTAGTGCTCCTTAACACGGGTTATTTACCAGGCAGATGTTAATGATGGGGGGGCAGCTCCCAGTGTGCTCAGTTCACAAGGGGGGAATTTGGCCCCTGTGCAGAGGACATCCCTGAAATCCCATGTCAGGCCTTGTGCTGGCCCGCTGCACTGGGGGAATTGCACCCAAGGTGAGCAGCACATTGCACCAGGCAGAAACTTTCAAACAGCTGTTGCAAACAAGGGCCGGACGTGCATGCTGCGTTGCTGTGCCCGCCCCGCCCAGCCCCCACTGCGAGCAAGGGGGGACTCCTCATCCCGAACGCTCCCCAAACTGGGCAAACTAGGAGCAGCTTCCTGGTAACATGCTGTCTGCTGGGCACACAAACTGCACAAAGGCCGAGCATGGCAGGGGCGGCAAACACAAGCGAGACTTCCCTTTTGTTCCCAGAATGCAAACCGTGAAGAAAAGGCCATGGCGACGTCACAGGGAGCTGGAACCGGAACAGCTGCCCTGACTGGGAGGAAGAGAGGGGAGAGGTGAAACTTACGTTCAAGCGATGATCTTGCTTCTTCCTAGAAAGGAATGATGGGCCAGGCACATGGCCATTCAGCAGGGGTGCTGGGCCATGCCTGGGATGCATACGGGAGTAAGACAAGGAAAGGGGGAAGCTCTCCAAGGAAATTTAAAACAACAAATTCTGTAAAATGAGGGATGTTACAAGACGAAGGCACGAGAACAGAGCCGGACTGAACGCTCTCACACGGGGAGAACAGCCAGTCAGAGAACCAAACCTCAGCCATGTCTCCAGACAGCAGCTCGCAGCAAAGACTCGATTGGGAGATAGGAAAACAGAAGAAAACCTGTTCATTAGCCAAAAGCTGCTCCTGCCCTTGATGTTTTCAGCACCAGCTTTCCAGGAGAACAGCAGCACAAGACAAGCCCAGTCAGGGCTCAGCGGCTGGTATCGCTCCACGTTCCAGCAGGAACCCCGGCACTCACATGCATATCTACCCCGAGGAGTTACTGGGATTTAAGCAGCAACTCTACGTAAAGCATAAATACAAGGCAGACATACCAAGCGTCCCCATTACGCCCTCTAGGACTAGGGCAGGGTCACTGCTTCCCCTCCTGATCGATCACGGATTGAGGGGAGAGGCGCGCAGCCTGCCAACTCTTACAACAGCTCTGGCCTTTGGCAAAGAGGAGAAATTGCGCTGTGTAAAATAGAGAGCGCAGCATTTACACTGGCTATACAGCGGTAAGGCAAATTCCCAAGAATACAACTCAGCCCAGAGTCCAGCAGCTCAAGAAAGTCTGGCTTCTCCAGTGCCTGGAGAGGAAACAAGCATCCTAGCTGAACTACGCCCTTTCCTTTTTATCACTAACATGTGGCACCTTAAGTGTGCACAGGGCTACGCTTGCCCCAGAGAGCTCACAGCCCTGGATGTACAATACCAAGCAACACAATGGAGCGTACACACACACACAGGGTCACTCTCACTGATTTCCCCCACAGTACTAGCACACAGCTGATAACATGCAGCCATGCTGTGTGGCACTAGCCACCCCCATGAGCTATACCTGTCCTGACAAGGAACCATCTCTCCATTCAAACCACAAGCACGGAAATCAACAATGGAGTAAGCTAATGCCAGCATTTTGCCCCATGTGTCCAATTACACCTGTGTCACGGAGTGTGGGGGAGTCTGGGCCCTGCTCCCCTCTTCCTGGGATTCATTGTGACTCTCAGCCAGCCAGTAAAATGGAAGGTTTATTGGACAACAGGAACACAGTCTAAAACAGAGCTTGTGGGTACAACCAGGACCCCTCAGTCAAGTCCTTCTGGGGGGCAGGGAGCTTAGACCCCTGCCCTGGGGTTCCCTGCGTTCCACTACCCAGCACCAAACTGAAACTAAACGCCCCCCAGCAGGCTCTCTCCTGCAGCCTTTGTCCACCTTCCCGGGCAGAGATGTTACCTCCCCGTCCCCCTCCTGGCTCAGGTTACAGGCTCTCAGGTCTCCCATCCCCAGTGAAACGCCCCTGCCACATTCCCAGGTCAACACTCCCCCCTCCCCCCCCTTCGAGACTGAACTGAGCGGGGTCACTCTGACCAGTGACCTGGGGAAGTTCAGGGCCCCCTCTGCGGGGCAACGCATCCGCTATCATGTTGGCACTTCCCTTCACATGGACCACGTCCATGTCATACTCCTGCAGGAGCAGGCTCCACCTCAGGAGGTTGGCATTGGCTCCTTTCATCTGGTGCAGCCAGGTCAAGGGAGAGTGGTCGGTGTACATGGTGAAGTGCTGCCCGAAGAGATAGGGCTCTAGTTTCTTGAGGGCCCACACCATGGCCAGGCACTCCTTCTCGATGGCCACGTAGTGTTGCTCCCGGGGTAGCAGCTTCTTGCTCAGGTTACACGATGGGGTATCTCTCCCCCTTTTCATCCTCCTGCATTAATACCACCCCCAGTCCCGTGTCTGAGGCGTCGGTGAACACCATAAAGGGTTTGTCAAAGTCTGGGTTTCCCAGAACTGGGCCACTGACCAGAGCCTCCTTCAGCGCCCGGAAAGCCTCCTGGCACTGCTCGGTCCAGACCACCTTGTCTGGCTTCCCCTTCTTGCATAGCTCGGTGATGGGGGTGGCTATGGCGCTAAAGCGGGGCACAAACCTTCGGTAGTATCCTGCCAACCCAATGAAGGCTTGGACCTGCTTTTTGGTGTGGGGAGCGGGCCAGTCTCTAATCACCTCCATCTTAGCTGGTTCCGGCTTTAGGTGGCCGCTCCCCACCCAATGGCCCAGGTAAGATACTTCAGCCATCCCCACCTTGCACTTCTCCGCTTTTACAGTCAGCCCAGCCCCCTAGAGTCGGTCCAGCACTTGTCTAACCTGGGACACGTGGTCCTCCCAGGTCTGGCTAAAGACACAGATGTCATCAATATATGCCATGGCAAAACTCTCCATCCCCCTCAGTAGCTGGTCCACCAGACGCTGGAAGGTGGCCGGCGCTCCCTTGAGGCCGAAAGGCAGAGTCAGGAACTCATAGAGCCCCAGAGGGGTGATAAAGGCCGATTTCAGCTGGACATCTGCATCCAGTGGCACTTGCCAGTAGCCCTTTGTAAGGTCCATGGTGGTAAGGTATCGAGCTCCTCCCAATTTGTCTAGGAGCTCATCAGGCCTGGGCACGGGGTAGGCATCAGATACAGTGATGGCACTGAGCGTCCAATAGTCCACACAGAACCGGACCGACCCATCCTTTTTGGGGACCAGCACCACCGGCGAGGCCCAAGGGCTGGCAGATGGCTGGATCACCCCCAAAGCCAGCATGTCCCGGACCTCTCTTTCCAAGTCCTGAGCAGTTTTCCCTGTGACTCGGAAGGGGGAGCATCTTATCGGTGGGTGCGACCCCGTCTGCACCTGGTGGACAGTCAGATTAGTGCGTCCAGGCTGGTTGGAAAACAGCTGTCGGTACGGATGCAGCACCCCCCTGACCTCAGCTTGCTGGGCAGGGGTTAGCTGATCCGAGAGGGGAATTGTTTCCAGGGGGGAACCAGCTCTGGTCCCAGGAATAGATCTACTAAAGGGTCATCTCCCTGCTCCTCCCACTGTCCACACACGGCCAACACCACATTCCCCCTGCCATAATATGGCTTCATCATATTCACATGGTACACCCAGCGGTGGTGCGCCCGGTTCGACAGCTCCACCACATAGTTTACCTCATTGAGCTGCTTGACAACCTTGAAAGGGCCCTCCCAGGCGGCCTGTAGTTTGTTCTTTCTCACGGGGATGAGAAACATCACCTGATCCCCGGTGGCGTAGGCACGGGCCCACGCCATGCAGTCATACCAGACCTTCTGCTTCTTCTGGGCTCTGGCCAGATTCTCCCTGGCCAGGCCCATGAGTTCAGCCAGTCTCTCTCGGAAGGTCAGGACATACTCCACCACTGACTCTCCATCGGGAGTGGCCTTCCCCTCCCATTCGTCTCTCATCAGGTCCAGGAGGCCCCTTACCCTCCTTCCATATAACAGTTCGAAAGGCGAAAATCCGGTAGACTCCTGGGGCACCTCCCTGTACGCGAACAGCAGGTGAGGTAAGTACTTGTCCCAGTCCTGCGGGTGCTGGTTCATAAAGGTTTTCAGCATCATCTTTAGCGTCCCATTGAACCTCTCCACCAGCCCATTGGACTGGGGGTGATAAGCTGAGGCCCAGTCGTGCCGGACCCCACATTTCTCCCACAAGCACCGGAGCAGGGCCGACATGAAGTTAGACCCTTGATCTGTCAAGACTTCCTTGGGGAACCCCACTCGGCTGAAAATGGTCAGGAGCGCATCTGCCACAGTGTCTGCTTCAATGGAAGCTAAGGGCACTGCCTCGGGGTAGCGGGTGGCAAAATCTACCACCACCAGAATGTATTTCTTCCCCGACCGGGTCGTCTTGCTCAGAGGTCCCACTATGTCCATGGCCACCTTCTGGAAAGGTTCCTCTATGATGGGCAAAGGTTTCAAAGGCGCTTTCCCCTTGTCCCGGGCCTTCCCCACCCTCTGACAGGGATCACAGGATCGGCCATACTGCAAGACAGTGGTAAAGACCCCAGGCCAGTAAAAGTTCTGTAGCAACCTCTGCCGGGTGCGCCGGATTCCCTGGTGCCCTGAGAGGGGGATGTCATGGGCCAGGTACAGGAGCTTACGGCGATACTTCTGGGGGATCACCAGCTGCCTCCTAATCCCACAGGACTCTACTTCCCTTGTGGAGCCCATTCTCGGTACAGGAACCTCTCCTGGCAGCCTCTCCTCATGGTCCGTCCCACACTGAGTTGGCCAGGTCCCTGAGCTTCCGCAAGAAGGGATCTTTCTGCAACTCGGCCTGGAACCCAGTGGCTGGGGAAGGGATGGGGACCGCTTCCCTCTCATTGGCCGGGTCTGAGGCCACAATCTCTCTGAGCCGTGCCCCTTGGCGCTCCCTCCCCACCAGGGTAGGGTCCTGCGCCTCTGGTGTGGTACCCACCCAAGGTCAGGGCACAGTGCCCCTTGCCGGCTGTGGCTATGGGTCACAACCAGGGCGGTCTGGGGCTTGCTTGGCCATTTAGGTCCCGC
This sequence comes from Chelonia mydas, assembly GCF_015237465.2. NCBI lineage: Eukaryota > Metazoa > Chordata > Testudines > Cheloniidae > Chelonia > Chelonia mydas. The sequence continues at coordinate 2,025,945 of NC_051257.2, forward strand.
CCATCAAAACCTCAGTGGGCAAATGGTGGTGCACCCCCACATCCTTGGGGCCCTCCTTGCCACCCCCATTTCAGGAGTACCCTTGCCACGAGCACCTTGAATGGGGTCCCACCCACCCCCGTCAGGGTCAGGTAGGTGTTGGGCACCACCCGATCTGGGACCACCACCCCGGGCCGGGCCAGCGTCATCTCCGTGCCCGTATCCCAGTATCCACTGACCTTCCTCCCATGCACCTCCAGGGGAACAAGGCACTCGCTCTGGAGGGACAGCCCCGCGCCCACCCTGTAAACCGAGAACCCTGAGTCCAGAGCCTCCAGCCCTCTGGAGGAGCTGGCCGGGGGTACTCTTCCCTCCTGAGCAGGTGGTAAGCTCGCAGCCCCCCTTGCCTGAGCCGTCTGCCCCTCGTCCAGCTGGGTCCCTACCCAGTTAACCCTGGGTAGGTTGGGTCTGCTCAGTCTGTCCCTGAGCCTGGGGCACTGGGTCAGTACGTGGCCTCTCGGAGCCACAGCGATAGCAGCTCAGGTCACGTTGATCCCCTCGAGTGGGTCAGATGGTCCTGACACCAGGCGTTCCCCTTAGGAGGGGGTTCTCCATATTTCCCCGCTGGGAGGTCCCATGGTCACTCTGCATTGGGGGGGGCCTGTTCTTTTGGGACTCCTCCCTGTTACCCCCGTCCAACTGTTCACAAACTCGTCGGCCAGCTGCCTTGCATGCTGTGGGTTCTCTTGCTTTTTGTCCACCAACCACAGCCTCAGGTCGGAAGGGCACTGTTCATACAGTTGCTCCAGTACGATTAGGTCAAGCAGGTCCTCTTTAGCTTGGGTCCCAGCTGTCCACTTGCGGGCATATCCCTGCATTCGGTTGACCAGTTGTAGGTATGTGACCTCAGGCGTTTTACGCTGACTCCGGAACCTTTTCCGGTACATCTCGGGGGTTGGCCCAAACTCACGGAGCAGGTCCTGTTTGAACAGTTCGTAGCCCCCTGCCTCCGCCCCTGTCATTCGGCTGTACACCTCCACGGCTTTGGGGTCCAGTAAGGGAGTGAGAAACTGGAGCCTGTCTGCAGGGTCAACCCTGTGCATCACGCAGGCATTCTCAAAGGCCGTCAGGAAGCTATCTATATCCTCCCCCTCCTTATGCTGGGCTAGGAAGCACTTATCAAAGCTCCTTGCAGTCTTGGGTCCCCCCTCACTCACCGCAGCCGGGGCCCCACTGCTCCTCAGCCTGGCCAGCTCCAGTTCATGCGGACATTGCTTCTCCTTCTCCTGCAGCTCACTTTGCCGCAACTTCTCATGCTGACACTGCTTTTCATGATCCTCCAGCTCCCTCATTTTCATCTCCCTCTCCCATTCCAGCCACATCCGCTCCAGGAATGGGGAGCTCCGCCGGGAGGATCCCCTGCTGGCTGCTGGGGTCAGGGTGCCCTCGGTATTCGCTGGGCTTCCCCCAACCCGTCCCCGAGGCATAGGTAGGAAGGGTCTCAGGATGTCCTCAGCAGCAGTCTGACCCCTCCCAGCCTGGTCAGGCACCAGTCCCACGCTGCGTCCGCCAGCCGGCTTCCCTCAGGGACAGGGATCGGGTCATCCAAGCGATCCCTCTCCTCCAACTGGGCAATCAGCTGTTCCTTGGTGGACCTCCCGACACGCAGCCCCCTCTGCCTGCACAGCTCCACCAGGTCGCTCTTAAGGCGTTTAGCGTACATCTCCCTGCTGGCCACTCGCAGGCCGGGCAGCTTTCTACGGTTTCCAGGAAGAACCCCTAAGGTGCCAGTCCTTCTCGAGGTCACCACCTCTTTGCCAGGGTCGAGCTGCAGACTCCTCCGCCCCTGGGACCACTCGCTGCAATCCCCCCCGAGGGACCCTGTTACTGCGAAAGTCCTTCTCTCTGGTCACACACTCCCAGGGGTTAACCGCCCCCTGAAACCGTCTCTCTCTGAATCTTCAGCACGCCTGGTCCCCGTCAATCCCCCTTTGTTTTACTGTTCCCCAGTCACTTACTGCAGGAAGCGCCGTTCACGGGGTGCAGTAGATCCCACCTCTGCCACCAATTGTCACAGAGTGTGGGGGAGTCCGGGGGCCTGCACTCCTCTTCCTGGGATTCACTGTGACTCTCAGCCAGCCAGTAAAATGGAAGGTTTATTGGACAATAGGAACACAGTCTAAAACAGAGCTTGTGGGTACAACCAGGACCCCTCAGTCAAGTCCTTCTGGGGGAGCAGGGAGCTTAGACCCCAGCCCTGGGGTTCCCTGCGTTCCACCACCCAGCACCAAACTGAAACTAACCCCCCCCCCCCCCCCCCCCCCCCCCCCCCCCCCCAAGCAGGCTCTCTCCTGCAGCCTTTGTCCACCTTCCCGGGCAGAGGTGTTACCTCCCCCTCCCGGCTCAGGTTACAGGCTCTCAGGTCTCCCATCCCCAGTAAACTCCCCTGCCACATTCCCAGGTCAACACTCCCCCCTCCCTGCACTGCAGGTGCGGATGGAAGCCTGAAAGGCTCAGCCAGCCTGCCTGACGGATGAAGACATGGGAGGTGCTGGGCTCCAGTAGGGATGCGCAAGGACTTGCATGTGGTGAAATTGTTAGAGCGCCGAGCGAGGCCTGGAGCCCAGGATGGCGGGAGCGCACAAGTGACAGCTCCGCAGTTCTCCACCAGCAGAAACCTGGTGAGCCGAAAACAGCAGCCTCCTGGCAACTGCCACAGCCTCCATTGGCACTAACTGTCCTTGGATGCCCATCATCACGGGACCAGTCAGCTAGAGCCAGGCGTTACAGAAATCAGCTCTCTGGGAGGCCTGGGGGACGGGCGAGGTGCTAGCTTGTCCCGTAGGCGTTCCGATCTTGTCTAGCCTGGGAGAAGCGCAGAACTAGCAAGAGGAAAGGGGGACACTCCAGCCACCACGAGGGAAAGGAACTTTCAAAGGTTTACCCCTCTGAAGGGTTTGCTCTCTCTGTTAACTCCTGTTTAACGCCAGTGCCCCCAGCCCGCCCTGGAGAATGGATTTCATCACCCACCCATCCCTTCGGCTGAGCTGCCAGAGCTCCCAGCTCGTGCACTCAGGCCCCCAGGGACCCTCTAGCAGCAGCAGGCTGCCCACACCCCACTTTTAAAAGCACAAACCAAGCAGATTTATTAAGCTTTCCGGTCGTTCCATACCCTCTCCTCAGGCCTCAAGCCACTCGAGAGAGAGAGAGAGAGCTAGGCAGAGCAGAGGGCATGCTGCTGGGCAGCGATGCCTTCGCACCATCCCCCAGGAGCGTGCTATACTTGGCTATCCCCGGTGGATTCAGAGAACAGCCTTGCCTCCAGCACCCCTTGTGAGATACACAGTCGCCCTCCTGCCCATGACATGGGAGGGCAGGCAGACAGGAAGGTCCTGGAGATCGCGCCCCCCCAACAAATCCAGTGAGCCCCACAGGATCCTGTCTGAGCTGCGCTCTGGCCACTGTGACCCAGAGAAACAGAACAGGGCTCTCGCCCTGCTAGTCTGTGAGTGACTTGGGGGCTCAACAGGGAGTGGGCAGGGAGGGAGGTTTAAATACATTCAAACCCAAATGCCACCCTGCCCCAGCTCCCTGCAGGGGGAGTCTTTCCCAGCCGAAGCTCTCCGGGGCCGGGGCTGACGTAGCACTGAAATCCCCATGGAAAGTGCATTTCACAGGCACTCTTGCTCATTCTCAGCCAGGGTGAACGGAACTGCCCCACAGCAACAACGGCCCCCCCGGCCCTGCCTCAGGCTGCTCTGCACCTCCCCAGCAAGGCCAGCAGGTTCCCCTCTCCAGGGGAACATAGCGCTGGGGAGGCTGCCAGACGGCTCTGGAGATGTGCAGCCAGAAAACAGGCACAGCAGCAGGACAAGCTCCCCCCACCCCACCCCAGCATGCCTCAGCCCTGCAGCAAAGCCTCTGGAGTGAGGGGACCGGTCCCTGCCCGCCCCTCTGCCGAGAAGAGCTACAAGGGGTCATTACAATGAGCTTGCCTGGACGCTTTGGTGACGTGGGCACTTGGCCCACTAAGGGACCCACCAGGGGGCAGCTGACATCAGATGACGATATCCTTTGGTCACTGCTGGATCTGGACTGGTGACTAGCAATGACAGATGCCCCGCAGCCCTGTGAGCCAGCCTGTGGCATGAGCTAGCAAACTCTGAGGAGGAGGGACCTTGTCCCACTGGGCATCCCTCCCTTCCCCAGCCGGCCCCTACCATGGCACTCACCATTTATTCTGAGATGCTGACTGCGTGTCAGTGCTGCTGGCTGCCAACCACCACTCACTGGCATTTCGGTGAGCCCAAACAGGGCAATGAGTGGCTTGGGGACCGCCCAGCCCCTGGGCAACGACTGTGTGAGGGCAGTGGCAGGCAGGATCCGCCCAGACCCTTGTACGCGGGGCTCAGATCGGGCTGTGGGAGGGAATCCCTTTGGGGAAGTGAGTTGCTGCCTCCACTCCCCTCCCCTCCCCGGAATTTGAACTCAATACACTTGTCGAAACTCTGACCACAAATTTGGAGGCAGAGGCATCTGTCTGGTTTCCTGCTTCCGGCTCCGTCAGACAGTCCCCGTATGAGACCAGCCCCGTGTCAGAGGAGAGCCTCTCCCCAGAGCCAGCCCCAGTCAAGTACTGACTTCTCTAGGGGGTCTCCCTCTCACACAAGACCACCATATGCCAGCTTCACTACTCAACCGACCCCAGACAGCAGGGAGGAAAGGGCCACAGCGGGCGACGGTGACACCAGCATGCTGCAGCCCGGCTCCTGGCTGGCACGTGGCTGCCGTGAGCCTTGTGCCAGTGCTGCAAGGTGCTGGGCAGCACCACTCCACAGCCTTGGCCTGGCCAGCAGCAATTCCCACACGGCCCCACAGCGCAGGGCTACGTGCAGGCAGGTACTGCTGCTGCCCCTCAGCACAGCCTACACTGCACGTGTGGCTGGGGTCCGGGCTAATGCACCCGCCTTGGTAACAAAAGCGTAAGCCACAGAGATGCTGACAGGCTTTCTACAATGCCAGAGCTTGTTCCACAGAAAACTGGCTCCTCTAAGCTGCTTTTTATCCTCCTGCGTTCGATTGATCTCTGGTTCTCCTACCCCTCCCGTTATTTATACTTGGTTATTTATTCTGTCCCACTTTGCTTTGCCAGAATTCTATCGGCAGGGCCAGTGCTCAGACTGCTCTGGTTAGCTCCCCTGGACACAGCGAGCGAACGGTTCTCCATGGGTCTGCTCGGTAACGAGACTGATCACACAGGCACCAGAATGCTCCTGACAGGGGGTGGAAAAGGCTCCAGGCTGGTCCTTTACCAAGCAAAGATTTAAGCCAGAGTCGTCAGTAGGTGGACCGGGGGCCAAAAGCCAGACCTCCAGACACTTTTGAATGGGCTGCAAAATCGTTTTATTTATTTTTATTATTATTATTTCTTATTATTTTCTCTGGAGTCTGGACCTTGACAAAAGAGAACTGCTTACCCCTAGCTTAAGCCAACGCTGCAGATCCAGAGGGGAATTCAGTGACGCCCAAGAACGAACTCACCAGCACCCAGACACCACGGTGGTGGGCACACAGCAACGCCCCAGGCCAGGGAAATCCCTGCTGTGGGAGCAGTTGTACTCATCTCCCAGCCAATGCAGCCTCACGCACTGGCGGTGCCAAGGCAGCCCAAGTCGTTGCCATCACAGGCCCTGTCCAGAGGAGCAGCAGAGTCTGGCTCGGCCTGGATCCTCGCAGCCCAGGGACTAGGAGATAGCCCTTTTAACTCCAAGCATCACCAGAGGCAGCATATTCCAGGGGTCTGACTCCTCCCCACACCTGACTGCACTAGAGCCCTTTCCGGCCCTGGAAAGCTGCTCCAGAGCAGCACCGCTGACAAATAAAGGGGCTTGGAGAAATAAATCTGCCAGCCAGCACATCTCAAGGGCAGGGCCTGGAAGCAGAAATCTCCAGCTACCCCCTCCGTACAATGCAGGCCAGAGTCAAGGCTCAGCAAGCTCAATGGACCATACCTTCCCACCCGCGCGACCAGATAGGAGCCTTCCCCGGAGCACTGGGGGGCACTGCAATGCCACTGGGAAGTGCCCAAGAGGCTGCCCCAGCAGCCCTCCCAGCTCCAAAAGGTTTGCTAAGGTGCCAGCGTTAACAAACACACCGTGCAGGGTTCTCTAACACAGATTTGCTAACATCTAGAGTCCCCAGGACGGTTAACCAGGGCTCTCCTCCGGGGACCACACTCGTCACGCAGCAGGCAGGAGCCGGCCGCACTCTCAGCAGGCCACAAGGGAAATCACACCTTGCCCACATGTTGCAGACTTCCCCCAGGGCACCTGCAAAGCCTGGATGCCCGTTAGACTGAGCCATGGCAGGGCAAATGACTGGGAAACATCAGCACGTCTCCAATACACCCTGGGCAGCATCTAAAAATAGGCCAGCCTTACAATGGTGGCCTGCTGGCCCCGCCAGGCACCCTGAGAGCCAAGCGCGCTCCACCTCTGAGCTCTGGGCCCGTTCTAGACACTCATGCGAGGGGAAAGAGCCCTTACCTGGAGAACCTTCTATCTTACCAGCGAGGTGGGGCTGGGGCCCTGGCAGCGCCCGAGAGGAGAGGGCCAAGCAGGCAGCCGGGCAGGGCGTCCGCTGCAAAGAGAGCGAGCGTAACGCGATAGGTAAGCCAAGTGTCAGTTCCCCAGCGCTGCAGCCAGAGGCACAGGGACAGCTGGGCTGATAGGCCACCCTAAAAATAGCCAAAGAATGCAAGGCAGAGCGCAAGCCTGCCCTGCTCCCTGTCGCCAGCCCCCACCCCCCGCTCCCCACTCGCCTTTGGCTGGCCTTTGAATGCACACATGGAAAGAGCTGCACCACCGGGGTAAGGGCCTCGCTGCAGGGAGAGGAAGTGATGTGGGCGTCTGGCAGCCGGGCTGCTAACGAAGCTCTGCGGAAGGAAACCCTCCTCCAAGGGGAGCGCGGCCGCCACGAGCACCTCACCCGCCACACTGCCAGCTACCCAGGGGAAACAGGACTGGGCACTGCACCTGGCCCTGCAGAACAGCAGCTGTGGCCAGGGAGCCTTGGGACACAGGCTCGTGTTACAGGAAAGCCTGCATGAACACGGGAAAGACAACCCCCACACGAGAGGGGCCAGAGCCCTCCTGAGCTGAGACCTCTATGGCTCGGGGGCGGGGACAGCCCCACTGGTTTCCACGTGCTGTTCCCATACCAGCGCTGTGCCCTGCTCCAGGCCCTGTGCCATGGGAGGGTGCTAGACGGAAGAAGTAACTGCAGCTCTTCCACAAGCAGCAAAGGGAGGAGCCTGGCCCGACACTGGCTGACTAACACCTGGGCGATAGGGCGTGTACACGGAGCACAAATAACCACTCCGGGCAGCAGGCAGGAAACAGGGCGGGGGGAGCAGCAGAAATGCAGCCATGCTCCCCAGGTGGCTGCTTGCTCTGCTGGCAGCCAGAGCTCCTGGAGAGCAGGGGCAGCCAGCGACTCAGGGAAGGGATTACCCTCTGTGTGTCTGCTCCAGCCTCAGGGGAAGAGTCTGCTCCAAGCAGCCACACTGGGTTCCTTCTTAAAAAGCTTCCCCCGGCTGCAGCTCTGCCAGTGACAGAGCTAGATTTTAACCACCGGGTCCTCTAACTGCCCAGCCTAGGGGGCAGTGATCAGAGCCTGTCACCACCAGGGAGACACACTAAGGAAGAAAGTCCACCACGCAAGGCCAGTGTCTTTCTGACTATGGCATTACCTTATGGATTCACACATACTCCTGGGGCTCGAGGTGCCAAACACTGGTGTCCCCGAGCCTGGCTCACTGGGGTACCTGCAAGCAAGGCTTCTAGATCCAGCCAGATCACAGGGTCTGCGGCTCTCTGGCTGCCCTCCCCAAATGGATGCCCATACATATTCCAGCCCAAATCTGGAGGGGTCCATATGTAGGACCTGACAGAGAGAAACCCATTTCAGGCCCAACATTTGGTCTGCATTGGTAAAACATCTGACAAAGCCTCATAGGAATAGAAACAGTGCCCTGACATCTTACATGTGCAGTGAAATATTTACCCGGGGTGGGAGAGGACAGGGGGACGTTAACTCTTGTCCCCCCTGAATCCAATCCCAAGAGCACAGGAACCAGCCATGGAAACTACGGCGGAATGGCCTGGTTTGTATTTATGGCCTGAGCACAGTGAAAAGGCATGAGCAGGCAGCATCCAGGGGGAGAAGCCAACCAGAGCATCTCTGTTCTGCTCTCCTCAGGGGGCTGGTAGCAAACTGGAAGAATTATGCTAAGAGGACCCCACACCTCAGTGCTAGGGGGTAGGACAGGACCCTCTCCTCACCAACAGGTGCCTGGCGAGAGTCCAATGAGCCCATGGTCTTTGCCAGGGAGACAGCCTGGGCGTTTGGGACCTGCCAAGGAGAGGGGGCCAGGATCACAGGGTCCCCAGCGTGGGAGAGAAGGTGGCAGCAGTAATCTATCCGGCTTGGGGGGAGTAACATGGTGCAGCAGGAGTGCGAGTACCCCCGTGAGTACAGCCAGCACACGGAGGGCAGCACACGCAAAGGCACAAAAACAATCCCTGACTTTTTAAGTCTGCCTTAGCCTTTCAGAACCCACTGTGCCCAGCAGATGGCGCAGGCCTCCCGCTCCCAGCTGGCTGCGCTCTGCGCGTGCACCCTTCGCTAGCCGTGACAGGTCCGTGCAAGGCGCACAGATTTGCCGTGGCGAGGGCACCACCCACTCCTGGAGAAGCAGAGGCATCCGGATGACTTGCGGAGCATGAGCCTGGCTCTGGAGCACTTCCCTCAGGGAGACAGGGTGGGGGTGGACACAGGTTGGTGCGAAAGCAAAACCACCGGGAGCTGAACTGTGCAGCTAAGCCCTGGTGCTGACACAGAAAAGCAAGGTCCTGACAGCTCAGTCACTAACAACCCCATGGCCCTTTCCCCACAGGGGTGCCAGCCCCCAGCACTCTGGCCAAACCCCAGTCGGAGCGATTGTATCCCGCCATGCTGCAGCTTCACGTCCTGCTCGGAGCTGCCCTGTAACACTCAGTGTTAAACATCTACTGCATTCCGCTTTCAGAGGTGGCTGCTCTCAGCAGCCGATGCAGTACTGCATAGCCCGCTTAGCCGAAACGCCCATTCCAGCCAAGTGGGCCAGAGGACCCTCAGGACACAGGGCCAGACACCAAGCTTGTAGAGGGCTCCAGGATCCTCCAGGAGGAAAAGTCATGTATCAGCATGTTCTCACTACAGAAACCAGGAGGCCAGCAGGAAATACCCAGAGAACGCTCCTGTCTGCCCCAGGAGGCACGTCAGGCTGTCTCTAGGAGACACCAATATCTCCGTGGCCATTCCCAATCCTGCAGCACCCTCATTCTAGTCCTGGGCCCCCACTCAGCTTTGACAATGCCCCATATTTGCTGGCATGCCCCCAGATTACACAGAGCCTTTGAAAGGGTATCCCCTCTGCGGTCCTGCCCTCAGTGAGCCCTGAGCTTGGCAGCAGGTCTCCTGTGTAACATCCGGGGGAGGGGGTGACCAGTCCATGAAGACCCGCAGCCCACAACGCCTGAGGCCGTGACACTCGAAACAAGAAAGCCTGTGAGAAGAGCGATCTGGCTGGGAGAGCAAACCATGAGTTAATCGCCCTGTACTGAATTGCCCTGTGTCCCAGGCCAGAGTTACACACCCCTGCCGCAGCCAGCAGGCCTCTATTGTCATTTGTTCCTAATAAGTGCTAATTAGCAGTAGCTGGGTTAACCCGCCTGTCTACCAAGCAGCGAGACAGTTGCGTGTTCCACAGGCAGCCAGCACTCCCCCAGCCCCAGGCATCAGGGTGGCTGGAGGGCAGAACCCAGAGCAGCGCTGGGGTGCTGGGACAGAGAGAGACCAACAGGGTGAAGGAGGGGCATGGTGCTGCATTCTCCCACCAGGCACCTCCATTTGCTTAACCCTCCTCACGTTCCCCTGCACTCCCCCAAGGCCGCAGGGTCATGCTGGGATCCTTACGTCTCAGCAGCAGAGGGGAGGGCAGGACGGGCCATGCTGCAGAACCCCAGGAGTTACAGTTGGCCCCCCCCCCAGAGGGGAAAAGCAGAGAAGTGAGCATCAGGGCAGGTCCATGGTGCCTTAGCAGCATCCCCTCCAGCCCTCAGAGGGAAGGGCCCCTCGGGGACTGGGGGCTCCCACTCCCCAAGTTCAGAAATATGCCTGCAGCCCAGAGCTGGGCCCGCAAAACCGGGGCATTCTCGCTGGCTCGCTCCCCAACCACACCAGCCAAGTTGACAGTAAAGCAGCTTTTGCTGCAAAGCTCGGTAGTGAACGTACAACCGTGTCCATGGCAACAGACGGGAATACAGCCCTGGGAAGATGAATGAGATCGGGGGGTTCCTCCCACTTGCTCCAGCGTTTGCCAGAAGCGGGACAGGACAAACCACAGCACACGAATGGCACAGGCCAAGAGATGGTGTAGCCCTGGGCAAACTCTCAGCCCACCGGCAGCAATGCCCTGGGGCGTGTCGCACAACCCCCAGGTGAGGATGGGCCGCCAGAATCCCAAACTGCCCAGCCCAGCTCTGCAGGGCCCACGGAGGCTCCAAGGATTCTCGTTGGACCCCTGCTGCTGAGACCTGCCTTTGCGCTGGGCCTGGGGAGAGTCCCCCTCTCACGCACACCCTCAGGCAGCACACTGCAGGTTCCTGCCCCCCTGCAGCCAGCATGGCCCAGGTTCAACGCGAGGGACTGCTCACCTCTGGCACAGCAGTAAGTTCAATACCTGCCATAAAAATAAGACACTCACGGAGAGGAGGTCTGTCAAGGGGCAAGGGCAGGCCCAGGACAGCTGCAAAGACAGAGCCCATCTCCCTGGGAATGGCAGAGGGAGCTGCCTGCCCTCCCCCTTCCAGGCCCCCCATGCAATGGCCAGCAGTGGAGTCAGGCTCCGGCTCTGGGAGGCTGGCTGAAGGACATTGTAGTCGGGTTTTGGCTTTTCAATCCGAGGCAGCCTGGAGCCCCCAAAAGGAGGATTTTAGAAGGGTGCGTATGTCACCTTCCAGCCCCACACATGCAGCCTGCCTCTGTTCGGCTGGTTCTACGGAACTCTGCAGCATGGCATCGGGGGAACTGGCAGCCTAGGAGTTAACAGGCCAGCTGCAGTTGGCAGCAATGCAGTTGTTTCCCCAGGGAAGGAACCAGCTTGCTCAGATGCCAGGAGACAGAAGAAGCTGGCACCCAGTTAGACCTGTTTCCAGGCAGGCAGTGTGCAGCCCTGGGGAGATCCCAGCTCACCAGGAGACACTGGCTTCCCATGGCCAGGATCCACAGGCACCAGGCTGAGGTGAAAAGACAGGGCTGAGAGTTTCAGAGCAATACCCACGCCTTCTCCATCCCCCACGACAACGCTTTGCACTCTCCACCAGTGCAAGAGGTGTGCCCAGAGCTCGATAAATACAGCGGGCCCCAGGAGCCCTGACGGGAGATCTGCACGGAGTTCACTTCAGCATCACAAAGAACAGGCGAGAAAGGAGCAGCTGCCCCACCTGCGCAGCTGCCCCGCAGCAGTGGTGAGCTGCAGTCCACACCGATACACCAAGAGTGGGGAGGAGACAGCTCAGAGCAATCCCTCGAGCTGGAGAGCAGACACTAGCCCTTCAGCTGGCACTAAGCCACCTGCTCATTTCTCCCCCCAAAGCCTCCTGGCCATGGCAGCGCTGCTGAGTGCTGTCACAGAGTCCCCGGGTGATGCTCTGGAACTGCTCCCTACGAAGCCAGGCAGGACTCTGGGGAAGTCTCCTCTCTGTGAGCAGCCTGTCTGCAGGACACAAAGCTCACCCAGCTTCCACCTTCCTGGGTCTGACCTCGGAGCATTCAGCATCCTCTGCCCCTCCGTGTGCTTCCCACAGCGAGTCCGCCCAGGCGGGGTCCTGGGGAAGCCAGAGGGTCCTGCCCCCCAACTCCGCAGTCAGACGGGACTCTCAGCCAGCCAGTAAAACAGAGGTTTATTAGATGACAGGAACATGGTCTAACACAGAGCTTGTAGGTGCAGAGAACAGGACCCCTCAGCTGGGTCCATTTTGGGGGGCGATGAGCCAGACAACCCCGTCTGCCCTTCACTCCATGTCTCCATCCAGCCCCAAACTGAAACTCCCTCCAGCCCCTCCTCCTCTGGGCTTTGTCCCTTTCCCCAGACCAGGAGGTCACCGGATTCCTTTGCTCTCCAAAACTTTAGCTCTCACCTTGCAGGGGGGAAGGGCCCAGGCCATCAGTGGCTAGGAAACAGGGTGTCGGCCGCTCTCTGTGTCCAGACCCCTGCACACACCTGCCCTCTAGGGCTCTGCAACGATCATACACCCTTACCCCACCACCTAGATACTTAAGAACTGCCTAGGGGAAACTGAGGCACCCCCACACTATTCAGAGGAAACATTAAGAACAGTCCCACTTCGTCACAAGTGCACCTTCCATTGAGAGCATGTGCGGTTCCCACTCAAAAAAGGGCTGCCTGAGACACTCGCACTGCCCCCCGCGTCCATTCAGCATACACGCAGCTGCCTAGGAGGGATGGGATGTTCCAGGGAAACTGGTGGTGGCCGGCAACTCCCTACCCTCAGAGCAGGCACAGCACTGGTGGCAGCGGGGCGAACTTCCCCTGCGCTCCCTGGCCTGCAGCCCCCACAGGCCTGACTGTGAGCCCAGAGGGACAGCTAAGCTCACACTCACAAACACAGCAGCTGCTGAATCAGAACCAAGACATGGGCCCACTTAGCCCAGCAACCTGCCTCCAGGGCCGATTCCTGCTTGGGTGCTTCAGAGACAGGAGTGCAGCTGGTCATTGCACACCGCTGTTCACAGGGCGAAGGGCGGGTTCCCTCCTGACCCCTGCAGTGGGGAACTGGGGCCCTGAAGCAGGAGGTTTGGCCACCTTTATCCTTAGCCTGGTAGATGAAAAGCTCCAAGTATTGTTAATGCTCACAGCAGGAATGAAAGTCTCCCCCACGGCACATGTGTAGCTTTCGCTTATCGGCAGGACAGCTCCTGTCTCATAACAGGCTAACAAGGAGCTGCAAGGACAAATGCCCCTGTGCCCCGGGAGGGTGAGGGACTTGGCGCAGCCTCTGGGCTCCAGAAATGGACAGGAGCAGACTGAGGTTTTCCCTGACACCGGGTAAAGGCTAGCATCCTCTGCCAAATGGGAAGAGGTGCGAGTGCTCCAGCCCCTCCGAGGCACCAGGCCAGCACTGCGGTTTAAGGCACTGCCAGGCATTTCCCACCAGTGTTTCTGGGAAGAGCTCTGTGTTGCAGGTTTGTCTCTGAGAACCAGGCACTTCCCTGACACATGTCCATCCTTCACACCAGCAGCCCTGGGAGAGCCCAGTGTGCTGCAAAGAAGAGAGGGAGGCACGTGAGGCGTGTAAGCGGCTCAGTGCCCCACGGGGGCTGAAGAAGGGAACAAGCAAGCCCCCGCTGGCCAGTCACAAGGAGGGGCAGAGAGGGGCAATGGGCAGACAGCCTGGAGGAAAGGCACTTTGCTACCACGGTGAGGGGCCCCGGAGAATGAGGGGAACAGGTGGAGAGGAGTGAGGGCAAAGTGATGGTGGAGATCCCAGGAGCAGGGGGAGGGAGATAGGAGGGTCTCCAGAGAGCTACCAAGAGCCCCATCCCAGAGCTCCTCTTTCCACAGGAGCCAGGCGGCACTTGGCTCTCCCAGGCTCCCCACTCCAGTCCTTGCCCTCACAACTTCCTCTCCCTCCAGCTGAGATCCCTTCCTGCTGCAAAGAAGTCCTGGCAGGGCAAATTCCCTGCACTCAAGACATTCCAGATCACAGGCAGAGGGACAAGCACCTCCAGAGGCTGCATTCCAGACCCCCCCAGGACTCAAGCCAATGTGCATGCAGGGATGGACAGAGGGAGCCAAATCACTCATCAGCACAGGAAATTCCCAAGCGCTCGGGGTTTCCTGGAAAGTAGGACCTGTGGGGTAGGGGTCAGAGGTTGCGGAGCAGCATGCAATGTTGGGGGCCAGGCCTGACACCCAGTGCTGTTCATGTCACACAGCAGCAGCCAGGACACTGGGGAGCGAGGCAGAGCACTGGAGGGGGGCTGCATTACCAACACACACCCCCAAAGCAGAGTCCTGAGCAGCAGCAGTGGGGCCCACACTCCCAGTACAGCCATGCGTACCTGGAGAAAGTCACCAACTCCCCCATCTGGGCCTGTCCTGGGGACACCGCCCCACTCCCTCATCTGTGCCCACCAAGGTATCAACAAGCAGAGGAAGAAGATGGGCTATCCCTCCCCCATGGAGCACACACCTTCTCGGTGCCCTTTGGGACCTACCTGTTCCCGCCACACATCCCCTCACCGAGGCAGCACCCAAGGAGTCTGCCAGCCCCACCTGCTGACCTGGACAGGGTGGGGAGCTGTGACCTGGCTTGCTCGGCACATCCCACAAGCTGCCGGTGCAGAGCCCAAATGTCACGGAGTCCGTGAGCGATGCTCTGGAACTGCTCCCTACAAAGCTAGGCAGGACTCTAGGGAAGTCTCCTTTCTGTGAGCAGCCTGTCTGCAGGACACACAGCTCACACAGCTTCCACCTTCCTGGGTCTGACCTCGGAGCATTCAGCATCCTCTGCCCCTCCGTGCGCTTCCCACAGCAAGTCCACCCAGGCAGGCTCCTGGGGAAGCCAGAGGGTCCTGCCCCCCAACTCCACAGTCAGACGTGACTCTCAGCCAGCCAGTAAAACAGAGGTTTATTAGACGACAGGAACATGGTCTAAAACAGAGCTTGTAGGTGCAGAGAACAGGACCCCTCAGCTGGGTCCATTTTGGGGGGCAGTGAGCCAGACAACCATGTCTGCCCTTCACTCCATGTCCCCAGCCAGCCCCAAACTGAAACTCTCTCCAGCCCCTCCTCCTCTGGGCTTTGTCCCTTTCCTGGGCCAGGAGGTCACCGGATTCCTTTCTTCTCCAACCCTTTAGCTCTCACCTTGCAGGGGGGAAGGGCCCAGGCCATCAGTTGCCCAGAAACAGGGTGTTGGCCATTCTCTATGTCCAGACCCCTGCACACACCTGCCCTCTAGGGCTCTGCAATGATCATACACCCTTACCCCACCACCTAGATACTTAAGGACTGCCTAGGAGAAACTGAGGCACCCCCACACTATTCAGAGAAAACATTAAGAACAGTCCCACTTCATCACACCAGAGGAATCAGCTCCCACACACAGGAAGGAACTCAGAGCAAGGCCCTGTTCTGGTGCCTCTCCTGTGGCCAGATTCCCTGAGATAAAGGGAAACAGGAAGAGAGCCCCAGGGCTCTGGGGCAGCAGGTTCCTGAGACTCTGCCCCCTGGAGAGGGAGATAAACCAGGAACACCTGCAGCCCAACAGGGAAAAAAAGCTGCCCTCTCAATCCAACTACCTGCCCGTCTGCGCAGCCCTGCGAGGGGCCAGCTGTATTGCAGAACAACCCCAGCGGGAGAGCCGTGATCCCCCAGGCTGCCTCCTGGGATTACTTTGGCAGCAGCACGCATCAGACTGGGCTCTGACAGAGCCAAGCAGCCCTGGCCAAGCACCTGCAACCACAGTGCTGCATTCTCCTGCTTGCACTATGCTGTGCCCCAAAGGTGCCGCTACAGACGGAAAAACACGGCAGGTCACGAGCAGGGGCGGAGGGAGGGGACAAGCCGCTCCCCAGCCCCTGGAATTCACTCGGACACATGCACACCACCACACCTTGCCAGGGGAACAGTGGATAACTGTCCCATTGGGCTGAAATCCCCAAACTCATTCCACTTAGCCCCCAAGGAGCTGCCTGGTAGTGATGGCTTTTAGCCACAGCGGCCCTGAGAACAGTCTAGCCAGTGATCTAGAGCCCAAAACTCCTTGTTACCCCAGGTATCGCTCTCTTACTTGATCATTTTTCATCCTGAGACCTCAGCAGCCTCCGCCTGTCTGTTCCCCAGAAATTCAGGAAGCTCCCTGCCTGGCTCCCTCAGCCAGCCACGGCTCAAAGGAAACAGAACAGGGATCTAAAAGCAAGATGAAGCAGTTCCTTCCTTGGACATCACCACTGGCACTTCCTACCAGCCCAGCCTGGCAATGCTTCATCTGCAATACAAGCAATTCCCCCTCTTTCCCTTCCCCACCCCAAGCACATCTGTGCCTGGGTAGGACTGGACACCGAAGCACGTAGACCCATGCTACAGAAAGCATGCCTGCCATCTATCCATGCCCGCAAGGAAGTAATTGCCTCAGCCATTTTCTCGGCATAGCCATGTCCCCTGGGAAGGTCTGGCCAGTCACTGGGCTGGGAGTACTCACTGGACCAAGCTCCAGCAGAGCTGCGATGGAAGGAAACAAGCCAGGCTCAAGCTCTGTGCAGGGTCTTGTCCTGGAGTTCAGTGCACTGGGGGAAGACAACGCCAATGTTTGGAGCTGTGCAGTTCCAAGATTTCATCAGCCCTGTGAGGACACTGTCCTGTTTTGCCCCACCCTTGGCTGCTGCCCTCCTTAGAGGATGACACGTTTTACTACAGCAGTGAACTGTGGAGACATGGTCCATGCGGCAGTGTGAAGCGCCAGGACTGGAGAATACCCTAGTCAATTTCTGAGGGTCTTTGGCAAAGATTCATCATCTGAGTGATGTCAAATTCCCTTAAGGAGCAAGAAAGGGTTTATGGCCCCAGCTCAGAGGGCATCTGACTACCACTGGAGCACAGGGCCCTGGGATCAGCTTGACTGCTGCAGTTCATCCCCACAACTCGTCCCTTGCCTAGGTCTTTAGGTCATTTTCCATCCAATGATGCTGGCCATAACATTCCCAGAGCCAGTGGCCTGAGAGTGCAAAGACGTTTCATATTCTCCTAACTGCCTCAGGATTTATCTCTGTAGCTGGTTGGCTGCTGACCAGCATCCCCAAGGGACAAATTATGGGTAACCACAGACGACTGTGGAGGAGAATACCCTGAAACCAGCCCTCTGCCATTTGCTGACCAATATTAATACTAGGATTTGCCAGAGCCTTCCAAAGAGCGGCCTTTGCCCGTACTCTGCTCAGCAGGAGAGTTTGTTCAAAGCTGGTGAGAAAAAGACACCCTCCTCAACCTGTGTGCAACAGCGGCCTGGCCCAAGCAATGGGACGATGCCAAATCTGGGGCTCCTGACTACAAACATTCCCTCCCGTGTCCTCTTCCTCTTCACTGTGACCAGCATGCCAGGCGGTAGGGCAGTGAAGGCTGGGCTCTGGCCTAGGCAGAGAGAAACATGACCCAGCCCCAGATCTGAACTCCCCTGAGCTCTGGGGAAGGTCACAGCCAGAAGCCCAGCAGGCCTGACAGCTGTTAGGGCTCCCTACTCCTAGCCCCCCAGACCATCTCTCACACCTGCCCCCAGGCAGTGCACTGGAATAAGCCAGGTCCAAGCCTCCTTGGCTGGAGGGAGAGCGACCACGACATGGGCAGGTGGTAGTGGGAATCTAGAGCAGGGCAGGAGAAGTTTCCCATATCGGAAAGGGCTGGGAGGACACACGTTGAGATGAGTTATTAGCAGAAAGGTCAAGGCCACTTCGTGTCCATTGGGGAGCCCTAGGCTAGCCAGGATACGTTCAATGCACAGGAATTTTTGCACATGAACATTTCCATGTCCCAGCCTGCGGCTATACCTCCCTCTGCCAAGGGGAGGAGAAAGGCCAGGACTGAGCAGCCACAGAGCAGGGCAGTCCAAACCCTATAGCCCACAGAGCATGGGGCAGCAGACTCACAAGGCCTGAACGCTGGAAAGTGACGCACAGCTCAGGAATGTGGCGGCAGCTGCAGCCAGGAGGTGCCTAGGGCGATGGGAGTCGGGGCAGGGAGACTGAGCTGAGACTGGCATGCCAATCCCATCTGCACGGATGACACTGGTGACTCTGCTGAGCTCAGACACGCCCTGGGCTGCAGGCCATGAGCCCTGATCTCCCGCTGGAACACAGGAGACTGGAGGTGGGTCTATCCTCCCCATGCTCAGTCACTGGGGGATCCCACCAGCTATTGCAGGGAGACAGTTTACCCTCTCTGCAGCGAGCAGAACAGTTCACAGACAATGACTGCCCAGCCCAAAGATGGGGAGTTCTCTTGCCGGGGGGTCTCTGCCACAAAGAACACCACAGCCTGCTCTGGGCAGCTCATCGGGCCCGTGGCCAGGCTGACAGAAAGCAGGAAGTTTTTCGGATGGCAGCTGCTGGGACCCGCTGTTTTTCAGAGGTTTAGCTTGCAGGCCAATGGTGCGGACAACAGCTCTCTAGCCCCACAGCAGGACCCCCTGCCCGACTCCAGATGCACACTGCCTTCCCCTGCCATGTTCCACCAGGGCTTCCCACACAGCCGGGCGGACTCCAGATGCAGCCCACTTTATTGTGGGGCCGTGGAGGAGGTTTGCTCTGCAATTTAAGGGTTCCTCGACTAATCACCCAGCGTCTCCAGGGCTGTGCAGCACCGAGGGCAGGAAGAGGCCCCGGAAAAGCGGCCCCCGGTGTCCCTCATCAGATGGGACTGACCTATTGGAGCAGGATGAAGCTGTCACCTGAACTCTGCACTGCAGAAACAGAGCTCCAGGGAGTCTCGCACGGGATCCATCCCCCTCACTCAGGTCTCATCACTCGACTTGGGGCCCTGCACAGGGCCAAATCCACAGCAATCCCGAACAAAGCTTCATCTCTCCCAATTAAAGCATTCTGTTCCCTCACACTCCGGAGGGTGGGAGGCAAAAAGCGGCTTGCACGGTGTGGTCAGGGTGACGGTAGATCTCAGCTTGCGCCAAGCAGCCTGGGCATAGTGCATGCTGGCATTTGGACTCTCCCTGGTGCCACACTCCCTTGGGGCAGGTGAGGCCGGCTGCATTTTCCTCCTTTCTTTGTAAACGAGCAGCCCTGGGGCCCCTGCAAAGCTGCCCCTGCTGTGTTGGTGCAGCTAACTGCGCGTGGCCCTGCATTACAGATCCAAGGGTCTAGAGAAACGGCACCACGACATGGGTTTCGATCCACTAGTGACAAAGCACAGCGCAGGCCAAGCAAAGCATGGCTGGATCAATCTCCTCCCCCGCAGGCATGGCAGAGACACGTTGCTTCCAAGCCAGGGAGTGCATCAGGCAGAGGGAGCTCCACACCCAGTGTCCTCGCTACAAATACGAGGCAATTCCTTCCCAGGAGCAAGAGCCAGTCAGCATGCTGCAGATGCTGCAACAGGAGACACACACGCCGGGGCAGCGGAAGCACTCTCTCCTCAACACTAGGGACCACACGTTGGTTCCGGACTCTTCCCTGGTGCCGCAGCACCTCCTGCTGCCCCGGCAGAGTGGGGAGGGGGAAGCAGTGGGGCAGGGGCCTGAGGATGCTCAGAAGGACAGTGTGGGCGCAGGGGAGTGAATCCCAAGCAGATGGAGTGTCACAAGGATAGGAGCAACCCTCACTGCTGTGGGGACACAGGAGCAGCGGGGGGGCTGCCGGGGTTTAAGGGACACCTGCAAGGTTTAGGTGGAGGGCAGCTGGGAAGGAGATGTGTACATTGGTAAGAGTGCTGAAGTGCAGCAGAGTAGGGGGACAGTCTGGGGAAGAGAGAAACCGGGCAGGGCAGGGCAGCCCCGTTCCCAGCTGTGACGCGAAGAGAGATGCAGCGGGACAGGGAGGCTTTTACCTCCTCCCAGGTGCTATACAGGAGCCCAGCATACACACCTGACAAGCCTTTGGCACCTCTCCTCCCTGCCAGGGCTCAGAAGGCCAACAGCCCAGCCTGCCCACGCAGCGAGTCATGGCGGGTTAGCCACGGAGAGTTGTGGCTCTGACCTGGCTGGGCGTCGGGAACAAGCAGAGGGCTGCAAAGAGACTGGAGCCTCCCCACCCGCCCGCTGCTCTGGTTCTGTGCTCCGGAATGCCACTCTCGGCAGCTCAGCCTCTCCCTTGGGCCCCTGGCTGCTCACAGCCAGGATTTCTGCTCCACCAGCAGATTCCTCTCATTCCTCCTCAGAGCCATATGGAGCCGCTGCAGCAGAGACCACCCTCGCCCAGCAGCTGGAGACAGCTCCCTACCCTTCCTCAGCACCACCCTGCCACCCCTCACTCCAAAGCCCCCAGCCCAGAGGGCTCCAGCCCTGACCCCAGCCCCACCAACGCCCAAGACCTATCACAAGTCTATTCACTCCTGGATGGGGCGTAGGAGTGTCACGGAGTCCCCAGGTGTGACGAAGTGGGACTGTTCTTAATGGTTCCTCTGAATAGTGTGGGGGTGCCTCAGTTTCCCCTAGGCAGTTCTTAAGTATCTAGGGGGTGGGGTAAGGGTGTATGATCGTTGCAGAGCCCTAGAGGGCAGGTGTGTGCGGGCGTCTGGACACAGAGAATGGCCGATACCCTGTTTCCGGGCCACTGATGGCCTGGGCCCTTCCCCCCCTGCAAGGTGAGAGCTAAAGGGTTGGAGAACAAAGGAATCAGGTGACCTCCTGGCCCAGGAAAGGGACAAAGCCCAGGGGAGGAGGGGCTGGAGAGAGTTTCAGTTTGGGGCTGGCTGGAGACATGGAGTGAAGGGCAGACCTGGTTGTCTGGCTCACTGAGAGTCCCGTCTGACTGCGGAGTTGGGGGGCAGGACCCTCTGGCTTCCCCAGGACCCTGCCTGGGCAGACTAGCTGTAGGAAGTGCATGGAGGGGCAGAGGATGCTGAATGCTCGAAGGTCAGACCCAGGAAGGTGTGAGCTGTGTGTCCTGCAGACAGGCTGCTCACAGAAAGGAGACTTCCCCAGAGTCCTGCCTGGCTTCATAGGGAGCAGTTCCAGAGCATCGCCCGGGGACTCCGTGACACCAGGTGATTCTCTGGAACTGCCCCTACGAAACCAGGCAAGACTCTGGGGGAGCCTCCTCTCTGGGAGCAGACTGTCTGCAGGACACAGCTCACACAGCTTCCACCTTCCTGGGTCTGACCTCGGAGCATTCAGCATCCTCTGCCCCTCCGTGCGCTTCCCACAGTGAGTCCGCCCAGGCAGGCTTCCGGGGGAGCCAGAGGGTCCTGCACCCCAACTTCGCAGTCAGACGGGACTCTCAGCCAGCCAGTAAAACAGAGGTTTATTAGACGACAGGAACATGGTCTAACACAGAGCTTGTAGGTACAGAGAATAGGACCCCTCAGCCGGGTCCATTTTGGGGGGCAGTGAGCCAGACAACCACGTCTGCACTTCACTCCATGTCCCCAGCCAGCCCCAAACTGAAACTCTCTCCAGCTCCTCCTCCTCTGGGCTTTGTCCCTTTCCCGGGCCAGGAGGTCACTGGATTCCTTTGTTCTCCAATCCTTTAGCTCTCACCTTGCAGCGGGGAAGGGCCCAGGCCATCAGTTGCCAGGAGACAGAGTGTCAGCCATTTATGTACACTGGCCCTTTGCTCTGCAACAATTACACCCCCTTATCCCACCCCCTAGAGACTTAAGAACTGTCTAGGGGAAACTGAGACACCCCTACAGTATTCCAAAGAAACATTAAGAACAGTCCCACTTCGTCACAAGGAGCACACAGGAGCCATGGCCTAGGCAGGGAGCTGGGGCTTTGAAGTGGCTCTGTTTCACTAGGGAGCTGGAGCACACAGAGCTTACTGGGAGCGGGTGGCGCTGCTGGGCCAGCCGGAAGCAGGCTAGGGAATGAGTCACTGGCCTATAGGATATCATTGCCCCAGAGCCCTGAATGGCATGGACCACTCCATTCCACCAGCCTGCTCCCTTACATGGGACAGGGGGGATCCAAAACCCATCGCAGACCCTCTCAGAAGCTATGAGAACCATTTGCCTAAGGGAGGCTCTGGCCTTACGCCATGGCTTGGGACACTTCCAGCTAGGCAGTGCTGGGATGACCAGGGCAGGGAGGGACAATCCTGTCCTGGCTCCCAAGAGCTGACCTGGAGGGACAGAGCACGACTTTCCCCTCTCCTCTGGAGACCCACGTTCAGCCCTGCTCAGTTATCACCAGGACGAGGCCCCTCCTCCCATCACTCCTCACCTGCTGCTCCTAAAACATACCAGAGCAGTCACTCCACCACCTGCCCCTTCCTTCGCTGCCATCTGCAGCGAGGTTCCCCTGCCCTACACCCAGCAGCGTGGGATCCAGGCAGCTCAAATGGTGGCTGAACAGGGAGAGAAATTAGAAACTTTTCTTGGAGAAACAAGAAAAAACCCAAGAAGCGTCTTCAGGATAATCGGAGCCAGGGAAAAATCCAGAGTATTTCCTGTGTCTCCTGCAACCTCTATTTCAACAGAGCAATACAGGCCAAGCCAAGGGCTACAAGTGGGGTCTGCAGCGAGAACCGTAATCAGAAAAACCCCCTCCCCCTAGCCCTTCTTTTAGCTCCTAACAGCCTCGGCTCTGGGGTTGTGCATTCAACATGCCACATCAGACCAGACATTCCCGACTAATGCTGAGATGTGGAGCCGGTGGGCCAGCGTTTGACACCGGGAAGACAGGGAAGTCAGTGGGCTCTCAAGGAGAGAGTACCTGAGCCACAGCTTGGCACCTTTGGCCAGCTAATGCACAGCCAGACCCTACAGTGATACGTTTCACTGTCCAGAGACAGGAAATCTCAGCAGTGCACCCCAAGAAGGTAGGAAAAGAGGGACTCCCAGAAATCTTCTTCTGGAGTGGGAGATGGCTGATCTGATCTCTGAGCAGAGCACAAGCGCCATGCGCACGTCTGAGGGTGCAGCGAGAGATGACTCCAGAGATAGCGATGCGTGGGGGCACGCAGGGCTCTGCTGGTGCAACCACTGAATATCTGCTGTCCCTCTGAAGTGCTGTGGGGTGTCTCTGGAATATATTTCTGCCCCTGCCAGAAGAGAACTGTGTATATCTGCTACTTACCAGAAGAATTTAAATGGTAAATAAACAAATACAAACTTCAGAGTAGCAGCCGTGTTAGTCTGTATCCGATGAAGTGAGCTGTAGCTCACGAAAGCTTATGCTCAAATAAATTTGTTAGTCTCTAAGGTGCCACAAGTCCTCCTTTTCTTTTTGCAAATACAAACTTGGAGCAGAGCCAGCCTGGTAGAAGAGGCCAGGTGTTAACTTTGGGCATGAGGGGGCTCTCTGCTCAGAGGCCCTGGTGCACTGCATTGCAGCACCCAAAAGGGCATCTCCCACAATGGCACTGCACGTTCCTTCCAGCGACGCAGACATATGCCCTGCTCTGCCTCCAGTCGCTCTGATTTCAGCTGCTCTCATTAGCACTGTAAACACAGCTGCCCCGGAAGTCAGGCTGACAAATCAGCCTAGCACAAGGGGTTTGAGACAAATCTAGAAAGCAGCTCTGGATGCTGCCAATCACTCCCTGCACCATCCACGTGACACAGACGGCATGGAGGACAAGCTAGAGGGACAGCGCAGCTGGGCACCTCTAGCCACAGCTCAGCAGCGACGGGAAGTTGCTCCCCAGGGTGGCTGTTCAACATGTGGGTTCTCAGTCCAGTTCCCAACAGACACAGCACAAAATACCACAGTCGGCACTAACTAGCCTCCCTGCTGGAAGCCTCCGCTGAAAAGGCAGCGAATGAATGGGCCCCCAAGACTGAACTCCCTTCTCACGGCAGGAGGGGCAAGGGAGGGAACTGCCTCTTGCTCTCTCCCCCACCCCAGCGGGGGGTCTTGAGGAAGGCAGAGAGAAAGAAACACAGTAAGGAGGAAGATTTAAACTAAATTCAATTTCCAGCTTCCTTCTGCCCCAGGCTCCCCGCCCTGGGGCTGGGTGAAGTGCAACCCTACCCCCTGTGATGCCTCCTCTCTTGGCACCTGTGATGCCAGCTGCCTGAGGGCCTGCTGGACGAGGCAGCTCCTCTGTTGCACCACGCCCAGGGCTGGAGGTAGAGGTGCGGGACTTCTTCCACAACGTGACGCTTTAGAATAAATCAGAAGGCAAAAGACTAGCAGGCGGGGAGGAGGGGGAGGTTGCCACAGAGCCTGTGTGCTCCCCTATGACCCCCAGAGAGCAGATGCCTCTCTGAACTGCTCAAGTCCATATGCCAGGCTGGCAGTCCCTAGGAACAGGCTCCCATGGGAGGGGTAAGGGGCTCCTGCTCCCCTGCAGAGGGGCCTCCTGGGGACATTTAACCCTTCTGCTTCCTGGAAACGTGAGTGAAACACAATTAACGAGCCCCTTTCTGACCCAAGCAGCGAGTCAGAGTCTGGGGCTCAGGGGCACTTCCAGCTGGGAGCAGGATTTGGTGGTCATCAGGTATTACTCAGAGACAGTTTTCCTTATTTACAAGGAAGGTACAAAGTCCCGTCTCTCTGTAGAGAAGGTCAAACAGCAGGACACAGCACCAAGAGTGCTCTGTTCAACCTGTGCCTCAACCCAAAAGCCCCGCCCCGGGTTTCTCCAGCGTCTGACGCTGAACTTTCCAGCTGCCCAGGGGGTTCCGAGCCCCAGCTCCTGCCTAAGCCACAACTTCAGAGTGCTGTCTCCACAGCCATTTCAGAGCGCTAGTGCAACCCCTGCTAGTCAAGCCTGTCAACCCGGTGCTGTGTAGACAGTTCCCGTGTGGCCCCTCAAGCACCTCATAACTATGTTCAGTGAAGGGCTGTTCATGTGTCCATTTCAATGAGGTGTGAACCCAGTCCGTAAAGAGGTTGAATCCAGCTCATCACAACAAGACAGTTGCCCAGCTTTCACAACCCTCTGAAGACTCCGTTTGTGGCCAGGGACAAGGGTCAGGTGGGACTGTAGCTGAGCCGTGGCAGATACCCCAAACGTTCGAAGTCCCACCTCATCCCTTTGAGCCCTAGGTGCCAGGCATTGGCGGCTCTACGGCTCAGCTGGACTAGAAGAGGCATTGGTACCGTGCTCAACCTGAGCAACACCCGCTTTACAGAGCTAGGAAACCTCAGGAGCAACCTGCAACGCCGGAACAGCACTGGGGTGCAAGCTCCCGTCCCCGGGGCCTTTCCCAAAGGAGGCAGCCTCAGCGCTGGGGGGCCTCGATTTACAGCATGAAATGAACACACCCAATACGGCCGTGCGGGGGCAGGCCCTGCCTGGTATTATGGCATCTCTCAGAAACCACAAGCATCTGAGGGAACAATTGTTAGGGTCTCCTTCCCAGAAGAAACATAAGACTTCATACCAAAAAGAAGCGGGCTCCAGGTGGGGCTGGCCACACAGCCATGTGTGCTCAGAGAGCAGGGCGAGGTGCCCAGGATCAACCCTACGCAGCTCACCTCTCAGACACCCCACAACTGACCAGCTGCTGCCATGAATGCAAGGCACCACAAGTTAACCACAACCCTTCAACAGCATTGTAACTGAGGGGCTGGAAAGGCCCGTGGTATTCCACTCCGCACACAGAGGCACGCTTCCCCAGTGCAAAGCGGGGAGGTTTCTCAAGCAATGGCCAAAATATGTATATAATTTCCTGTTTCCAAAAAATGGATCATTTTTATTTAAATTAAGAACAGAAACATTCCATGCAGCTTAGCAGGGCCTTGGGGAGAGCACGGGCCTCTCTGCAGCAGGTCTGCACCTTAAACAGTTCCTGCCGAGCATTCAGACATGAGCGGAGCTCTGGGGCTTCTCCCAGGAGCGTCACAGAGCCGTCCCTGCCCCAGGAGGGAATGCAACAAGCCAGCAGCATTTGGTGATCAGGGCTTCACCCTGATTTCACAAGATCCACTCGCTCTCCATGCGGGGGGCAAAATCCTCTTCCCAGCATGGTGTCTTTCTCCAAAGCGGCAAAGACAGAGCAGCGTTCCTTAGTGCGAGAAGGTAATCCAACCTCCCCACCCCGACGGCTTCATTCCTGTAAGGTGTCCTAGCTGCCAACACACTTAGTGCAGGCACAGCCTCACCACACAGCTCTCATGCAGGAACCCGTGACCATGTACTGCTCTGGGAGTCACCTGCTCTTGATCCCAATGACTTTGGCTTACAGAGGATTATAACATTCACAGCACTGTCTACATGGGAGAGCTGCAACATCTTCTTTAGGCCAGAAACCCCTCAGCACCCAGATTTAAAGGCGCCTCTTTACCGCAACTCCCCTCAAGGCTACATCCAGGCAGGGCAAGTCCCACATGGAACCCCCCAATGTCTAGAGCACGGCAGAGGACAGGAGTGGTGCATCTGCTTCCACCCTCCACCCCCCTGTGCAAGCAAGCAGGATGAGCAGGAGGGAGGGCGTGGGACACTGCTCATGTGGAGCAGAGCACAGCAGACAGATAGTGATGCTCTCAGCTGTTCCCCCCTTTTCCTTTTGTGTCATTAAACTCAGCAATTCTGTACCCCTAGCTATAGAAAGCCAATAATTAGCACAGGCTTGTATATATCTTGTCTATTCTTACATAGCACCCATCTATCCTCCCAGCACCCCCTGAGTAAGGGAGTGCTATTAACCCCACATGGGGAACTGAGGCATAGAGAGGAAGAGACAGACTTGCCCAAGGTCACCTAGGGAGGAGGGAACTGAACCCAGAATTCCCAAGTCCCAGGCCAGCACCCTAACCACTGGGCCACCCTGCCTCTCTTATTGAGCTAGTCTATGGGTAACCATACTGCTACCCCTTGCACTTGTATGGCACCCCGTGTGAGGGTCTCTGTGCCTTGTGAGCATTAGTGAATGGATCGGGGTGCATGCTTTGGTAACTAACTAGGCCATAATTCATTAGCGTCAGGTTTTCTCTGCAGAAGTGTTCGGCAGCCCCAGAGCTCACTGCATGTGGATATTTCCACCGTTAGGGAACCCACTCCCTGCCTCACGCATGGCATCTTTCAGCTGTCCTGCGCTTTCATGTGCAGATTGTGTGTGTCACAGGGAAAGCGGCATCAACAAACAACCCTGCTGCTAACAAGCTGTCTCCCGAAGGCAGAGACAATGCTCCGTGTGCTGAAGACATTCTGTTGCTGCGTGCACTCAGAAGAGCCCACAGAGTGAAGGAAGCCCCAAACCCCTGCTGCCAGGTCCCTCAGGACTCAGTGCTAAGCCTCATCCACTCTCACGGCTCCAACTCCCAGCCCTGCACTGACAGCTCCCACCCACCCCTGAGCTCTGCCCACTGTTCAGTCCCACGCACCTGACATCTCCTCCTGAATACCCAAACCCCCAATTCCTCATCTCAGCTGGGAGTGCCATCATCCTGCCAGCGCCTCCTCCCCGACTCCGCTCTCCCCTTCGCTCCTCACACGCAGTCACTAAATTCCATCTCCTCTTCCTCCAGAACATCGCCACCATCCCAAGACAGCGACTCACTCCCCTAGGCCATGCACTTTTTTTACCTAGGAGACGTGGGAGTGTCCTAAACTGACTGCCACACACCCCTGTATTTAGGAAAATACATCAGGACTGCCACTGCAGACTGCTTGCGGCTTCCTCCCTCTAGAAAAGGAAGAGATTTCCGCTTTCTGGAGAAAAAACAAGGAACAGAATAATAGACCCAGCAGGGCCTTCCAAGGGAAACATAAAGCTCCCCCACCACTAACACTGGGGCCGAGAGATTCCTCCTTGTTCTCCTCTCAGCCTTTAACGCTGAAGGCTGGCCTTATCCAGGACAGGTCTGTAGCAGTCAGCGGGACCCACCAAAACATGGAAGTCAGTAACCAACATCGGGTAAGCGTTCAAAGCACAGGGTCATCCAAACCCTGGGCTACACTTGCCCACCATTGAGGGAATTCAATATGCTCAGTCTGTTTGCTTTGGCAGTTTATCTATTCCTGGGAGACCCGGCAGGCAGTCCTGAACAGCCAAGCATAGTTCAGAGCTGAACCCCAGTGCCCATCTCACTGCGGGGCATGGAGAAGAGGGGGGAATCCATCATTCCATCTGAGTGAAACATTCTGAGCTGGTGGGGTGATGAGGAAGACATAATCCCCTCTTCCAGGGCAACCCCTGCCTCTGCTGTCCCTATTACAAGAAGCGGGGGTAGGGGAGGTAATATCTTTCATTGGACCAGCATCTGCTTGTGAGAGAGACAAGCTTTCGAGCTACACACAGAGCTCTTCTGCAGGGCTGGAAAATGTGCTCGGAGTGCCACAGCTAAATACAAGGGGGAACAAATCGTTTCGCATTAGTAGCGACACTCCGGACACATTTCCCAGCCCCGCAGAAGAGTTCTGTGTAGCTGGAAGGCTCGGCTCGTACACCAGCAGAAGCTGGTCCAATGAGAGAGATTCCCTCAGCCCTCTGTCTCGCTCTATCCTGGTAGTGAAACCTCCAGCACAAGCAGCAGGAATTGGGAATGGGGTCCCCCAAAGCACTTTCACACACATGGAAGCTACGGCACAGCTGGAGCTCTGAAACTCCACCTCTCTCCTCCCACTTCCAGGCCCAGAGTATCAAACCCGCAGCATGCTCCCCCGCCCCAGCCAGGGCTCCTTACACCACTAGTTCTCTCCAGTACTCCAGGCAAAGCCCATCGCCCCAGATACTCTCCCATTGCTCTTCAGTTTCTACATGGCATTGGCTCTCCCAGTCAGAGGTCGAGAACTTCTTGGACATGCCTTCCAGTCCCTTGAGAGTGCAGAGCTGGGCCCCCTGCTCCAGGAGCTCTCTGGTGAGGTGCTTCATGCTCCTGATGACTGGGTGCAATTGGGTGTCCAAGCTGTCACGGAGTCCCTGGAACTGCTCCCCATGAAGCCAGTCAGGACTCTGGGGCAGTCGCCTTCCTGTGAGCAGCCTGTCTTCAGGACACAAAGCTCACCCAGCTTCCACCTTCCTGGGTCTGACCTCGGAGCATTCAGCATCCTCTGCCCCTCCGTGCGCTTCCCACAGCGAGTCCGCCCAGGCAGGGTCCTGGGGAAGCCAGAGGGTCCTGCACCCCAACTCCGCAGTCAGACGGGACTCTCAGCCAGCCAGTAAAACAGAAGGTTTATTAGACGACAGAAACATGGTCTAAAACAGAGCTTGTAGGTGCAGAGAACAGGACCCCTCAGCTGGGTCCATCTTGGGGGGCAGTGAGCCAGACAACCACGTCTGCACTTCACTCCATGTCTCCAGCCAGCCCCAAACTGAAACTCTCTCCAGCCCCTCCTCCTCTGGGCTTTGTCCCTTTCCCGGGCCAGGAGGTCACCGGATTCCTTTGTTCTCCAACCCTTTAGCTCTCACCTTGCAGGGGGGAAGGGCCCAGGCCATCAGTGGCCCGGAAACAGGGTGTCGGCCATTCTCTGTGTCCAGACCCCTGCACACACCTGCCCTCTAGGGCTCTGCAAGGATCATACACCCTTACCCCACCACCTAGATACTTAAGAACTGCATAGGGGAAGCTGAGGCACCCCCACACTATTCAGAGGAAAAATTAAGAAC
The DNA here is from genome assembly GCF_015237465.2 of Chelonia mydas. NCBI lineage: Eukaryota > Metazoa > Chordata > Testudines > Cheloniidae > Chelonia > Chelonia mydas. The sequence goes on from NC_051257.2 coordinate 2,055,211, forward strand.
AGTCCCACTTCGTCACACAAGCACATAGGTGCCCTGGGACCCTCGCTGCCCGAAGGACATCCATGGAGCTCTCCCACAGTGAGCGGTCACCTCCGCCATCTCGGCTTCCTCAGCCAAAGAACCGACGAGATCCATTCCAAGGGTTTGTTTGGGGCCCCAGCCATGGATTCCTAGCTCTCCTCTCTCAGGCGGGCAGGAAGAGATCCCAGCCCATTACAGGTCTGCTCAGACGCAGCCAAAAAAGCCAGTTAAAAACAGCAGCTGTGACACTGTATTCTAACCTGCACAAAACAAGGGCTTTCGCCCCCTCCGGAGGCGAGGACACACTCCAGAGGGTATGAAAACCTCAGACCTAAGGCTACCTTCACTCTCAATAGAAACAGCAACAAAGAGTTATGAAAACACCAGAGTTACGAACTGACCAGTCAACCACACACCCAATTTGGAACCACAAGTACGCAATCAGGCAGCAGAAGAGACAAAAATAAAAGCAAATATAGTACAGTACTGTGCTAAAGGTAAATAAAGGGAAAGTTTAAAAAAAGATTTGACAAGGTAAGGAAACTGTTTCTGTGCTTGTTTTATTTAAATTATGATGGTTAAAAGCAGCATTTTTCTTCTGCATAGTAAAGAAAAACAGAAAGGAGCATAAAGTTTGGCAAATCAAGTATACAAATATAATTAGGAAGGCCAAAAAAGAATTTGAAGAACAGCTAGCCAAAGACTCAAAAAATAATAGCAAAAAACATTTTAAAGTACATTAGAAGCAGGAAGCCTGCTAAACAACCAATGGGGCCACTGGACGATAGAAATGCTAAAGGAGCACTCAAGAACGATAAGGCCATTGCGGAGAAACTAAATGAATTCTTTGCATCAGCCTTCGCGGCTGAGGATGTGAGGGAGATTCCCAAACCTGAGCTATTCTTTTTAGGTGACAAATCTGGGGAACTGTCCCAGATTTGAGGTGTCATTAGAGGAGGTTTTGGAACAAATTGATAAACTAAACAGTAATAAGTCACCAGGACCAGATGGCACTCACCCAATAGTTCTGAAGGAACTCAGATGTGAATTTGCAGAACGACTAACTGTAATTCGTAACCTATCATTTAAATCAGCTTCTGTACCACATGACTGGAGGATAGCTAATGTGACACCAAGTTTTAAAAAGGGCTCCAGAGGTGATCCCGGCAATTACAGGTCAGTAGGCCTGACATCAGTACCAGGCAAACTGGTTGAAACTATAGTCAAGAACAAAATTGTCAGACACATACATGAACATAATTTGTTGGGGAAGAATCAACACGGTTTTTGTAAAAGGAAAATCATACTTCACCATTCTACTAGAATTCTTTGAGGGGATCAACAAGCATGTGGACGAGGGGGACCCAGTGGATATAGAGTACTTAGATTTTCAGAAAGCCTTTGCCAAGCTCCCTCACCAAAAGCTCGTAAGCAAAGTAAACTGTCATGGGATAACAGGGAAGATTTGCAGATGATACAAACTACTCAAGATAGTTAAGTCCCAAGCAAACTGCGAAGAGCTACAAAAAGGATCTCACAAAACTGGATAACTAGGCAACAAAACGGCAGATTAAATTCAATGTTGATAAATGCAAAGTAATGCACAATGGAAAACATAATCCTAATTATACATATAAAATGATGGGGTCTAAATTAGCTGGTTCCACTCAAGAAAGAGATCTTGGAGTCACTGTGGATAGTTCTCTGAAAACATCCACTCACAGTGCAGCGACCGTCCAAAAAGTGAACAAAATGATGGGAATCCTTCAGAAAGGGATAGATCATAAGACAGAAAATATCCTATAGCCTCTGTATAAATCCATGGGATGCCCACATCTTCAATACTAAATGCAGATGTGATCGTCCCATTTCAAAACAGATATATTGGAATTGGAAAAGGTTCAGAAAAGGGCATCAAAAATGATTAGGAGTATGGAACGGCTGGCATATGAGGAGAGATCAATAAGACTGGGACTTTTCAACTTGGAAAAGAGATGACTAAGGGGAGATATGATAGAGGTCTATGAAATCATGACTGGTGTGGAGAAAGTAAATAAGGAAGTGTTATTTACTCCTTCTCATAACACAAGAACTAGGGGTCACCAAATGAAATTAAAAGGCAACAGGTTTAAAACAAACAAAAGGAAGCATTTCTTCACAAAACACACAGTCAACCCGTGGAACTCTTTGCCAGAGGACGTTGTGAAGGCCAAGACTATAACAGGGTTCAAAAAAGAACTAGGTAAGTTCATAGAGGATAGGTCCATCAATGGCTATTCGCCAGGATGGGCAGGGATGGAATGAGTGACAGGGGATGGATCACTGGATGATTCCCTGTTTTGTTCATTCCCTCTGGGGCACCTGGCACTGGCCACTGTCGGAAGACAGGATACTGGACTAGATGGACCTTTGGTCTGACCCAGTATGGCCTGTCACGGAGTGTGGGGGAGTCCAGGCCCTGCACCCCTCTTCCTGGGATTCACTGAGACTCTCAGCCAGGCAGTAAAACGGAAGGTTTATTGGACAACAGGAACACAGTCCAAAACAGAGCTTGTGGGTACACCCAGGACCCCTCAGTCAAGTCCTTCTGGGGGAGCAGGGAGCTTAGACCTCAGCCCTGGGGTTCCCTGTGTTCCTCCACCCAGCCCCAAACTGAAACTAAACCCCCCCCCAGCAGGCTCTCTCCTGCAGCCTGTCTTCACATTCCTGGGCAGAGGTGTTACCTCCCCCTCCCGGCTCAGGTGACAGGCTCTCAGGTCTCCCATCCCCAGGGCACATTCCCAGGTCAACACTTCCCCCTCCCTGCTGCGTCACATCGTCACATGGCCGCGCTTATGTAAAGTTTCAAAGCTGTATTAAGTCAATGTTCAGTAGTTAACTTTTGAAAGACCAGCCATAACATTTTGTTCAGAGTTACCAATGTTGCAAGAGACTTCTGGCCCGTGCACCTGCTCTCTCCTGGTTCCTCCGCAGCTTTGGGTGGCATCCCTGGGTTCAGGGTTACATTCAATCGACCGGATGTTCAGTATGCACTTCAGCCCTGCCATTTAGAGCAGCAAGGGGCTTTGGGTTCCTGTGATATTCAAAGAGCTACCTAAACCTACGTTCTTATTAACACTGGACTAACCCTCTGGCTGGGTCTCCCCCGTCTCCCCCCCCCCCTTCACTGGCCTGAGGCAGAAGAGTCATTTCAGACTCCGAGGCACACCAGCCATGCGCTGAGCGAGCGGCAGCTGAAATGTTAACAGTGTAACCACACTGCCTAGGAGCAAACATCCTGACAGCAAACCAGCAGGCCAGGAATTTGGTGAAGCCTCCAAGTTATTTCACCCTTTCTTGGCACTGGTCACGGGGAAAGGGTTTGCCAAGACAGGAACAGGACACCCTTCAGAGACTAGTGATGCCAACAACAGGCTGTTCTCCCTCGAGGGTCACTGCTCAATCAGCAGAGTGGCGTGCCACACACATGATCCAACCAGCCAGTCAGATCTCTGGCAGCTCTAGGGCTAAAGGAAAGCACATGAGATGCAGGTATGCCAAAGAGGCAGCACAAGCTGGTAACACCAGGACTCCTGAGCTCTGTTCCCAGCTTTGCCACTGACTGGTTGCGAGACCTTGGGCAAGTATGCGCCTCAGTTTCCCCGTCTGTAAATCGGGATAACAGCATAGCTGCCTCTGGAAAGAGCTGTGTGATCTAGGGATGTGAAGTGCTGTAATGAATGAGCTAAGTATTGACAAGAGCTGAGGATTAAAAGGTCTCGATACACAATGCACCCCAGTCTTCCAACTAGCTATGTTCGGCCCAGTAACCACTACACTACAGTTCACACACAAGATCCACCTCCTGCTGTCATGGAATCAATACCACACAGCGATGGAAAGAAAACTATTAGTTCATCACCCCGGCCAACACAGGGCAGGTTGCCCAAGGACACATCTCAGTGCTCTGTTCAGTGAAAGTCAAGAGATGGCCCTTGGCTGCGAAGACGGAGACACTGTGAAACAGCCTTGTGTCCTCCGTGTACTTCTGCTCAGTTCTACCCCATTCCTCCCACGTCATTTGGAGACAACAGGGGCTTATTCTCTTCTCTTTCGCTAGCCCTCCAGGAAACTGGATGGTGATTCTTTGTTCTTGTAAGGCTGATCATGCGGCTGTGTTACACTGTAGCCACACTGGTGAGCAAGGGGCGCCAGCATTACTTTACTGATTGATTGTAAAGATAAATGGAGAATGGAAACGTTTCGTTTGAAGAATTTGAAAGAATTGTTTCAGCTTTGCAAATACATAAGGAAAAAAGTCATTCAAATTTCAGGCCTGCCAAATCAAGAGGGTTCTTTAAGGGCCTTTCCACACTTTTAATTTCATTTGAAAGCTTGACGTTTGCACCTGGTTTTATCTCAGTTCCAGTTCAGCAGGCTGCAAACAGGGTTTGGGTGGGCAGCATAAACCAGACCAAACTGCTTAAAGCCATTGCCAAGGTGGGAATACTTAACACTGCAGGGAGCTGCCCTCAGCTAGGCACTTACAGAAAGGGACAGATAACTGCAGCATTTTGGCAATGGAGCTCCTGGTCTCCAGCCTAGCTTAAACAAGGATGCCCATGGGAAAGGCACTCACACGGCGAGCAGACAGGCACTGCTGCGAGCAGATACAAAGGGTCTCATCAAACTGTATGTTACATTCTGAACTTACATTTTCAGCATTTGCTTTTTAACCTTTCATTGGAAAGCTCCATCAGGATGCTCATGCCATGTGAGCTCAGTTCAGAGCTCTATTGCTGGCCAGTTTCTCTCAGCAACCACAAATCTCTACACATCTTTAGCAGGCTAGGGCCATGACTTGGAGCAAAAGGCAAAGGAAGTGGGAAGAACAGTGTAACAGAGACAGCAAGAGCCTCTAAAGCTGGCTCCCACCCTCAACCTCTCCAAGAGGAGATGGAGACATTTTCACACAGAAAAGTAATAGCTGGGATTCAGGGCTGGCTCTGGAGAATGACTAGCTACCTCGGTATTAGAACCCACACTTTGTCAGACACAAAGCCCTAATGCACTGGCCACTTACAGAGCTGCTGGAGGCCCTCCCAGAGTTGGAGACGGCTCGATAGATTCTATGCTCCCATGAAAATCTCGGTGATCTCATGGCTGCCACTAAAATTTTGCCCTTTCAGAGCTGGATACAGAACAGCCACTTTCCATCTGCAGCAGGTGTTGTGCGTTCAGATTCAGAATGCTCCATGACACAGACAAGCCACAGCAGCATACGGAAGAGCCGGGACTGCTCCTGCCAGCAATGAGTAGGTCAAATCTGCTCATCTACCCTACAAACCCTCCTCTCAGGAGATCACCAGCAAAGTGTCATCAGCACGGAAGGCAGCTATCCACAGCTCAGCAACCTGCTCCCCAAGACACACACTACATCAGCATCATCACCCATCCTGACCTTGCCTCTTTCATAATCAAACATGCACCTCTGGCTACAATGATTTGAAAGCTTCCAATCAGTTTTCTAATGATTTTGAGAAGAGGTCAACATACCGAGAGAGACAGCTGGCGGGGCAGGGGAAAGTGTCGGCAACCATCAGCAGCCCAAATATACAGGTGCCACGGGAGAGGAGGGAAAGGAAGCTAGACTCAAAGCATGGAGCCTTCACCAGCGTCAGGGAAACTGCAGGCACGTGGGGATACAGGCTACCGGCTTCTCAACAACTGCAGCTCCAGCTGCTCTGAAAGTACCCGAGTTTCTCTTTATTTTCCAATTCAGCACAACTCTCGCAAAATCAGTCTGAGTGCCTGGCTGGTCTCCGCGGGATGACCAGGAGGCTTCTGCAAGCATCACATTCAGCAAATACCTGCCAAACAACACAACATGCGCTACAGCACAACCAGCAAATACAAGCAATGAGGTCCAAGCTCAGTCATCACTCAGGGTGGAATTCACCCCTCTATGCACAGGACCAGCAAAACACCTACGCTCCACATGGCCTTGCTAGCCCTGCTCTGAAGCCTGAAGTAGGATCTGAGTAGTAGTTAGCCCTTGTGCTGACTCCCACTTCCTAGGGCAGCCCACATAGGCTGTAGCTTACGGCACCAATTTCTGCAACGCCTCCTAGGCCCCAGGTGGAGGTCCTCTCTTTGCTTGTATGTCAGCCATGAAGTACACTGTTAAAGCTCTCAGACAAAGCATAAATCCATCCACCTGAATGCCAGAGGGTCTGGCTGGATCCATTTGCTAAGCAAAGCTGTGTGTGTTAAACCAGGGCCTTGCTCCTTCCCATCTCCTCTTCTCAGCCTGCTTGATTCTGCAGCAAAGAGATGGCATTTCATTCATGTCCACTGCAGCAGGCTCTCTGGTCACAAACATTATCTAAGCTCTGCTGTAGGATGAAGCAGAAGAAACCAAGCTGGGGGGCGGGAGCGAGTTCTGATTCAAAACACAGACATCTGCCAAGTTGTTGCACAGAATGTGCCTGGCCCAGGCAGCTGATACTTGCACGAGTGTCCCATTGTGCTGACTCTGTGCGAAGGGCTGCCTGGCAGTTAGTTTATCGCTTGTGGGAAGGAATATCTCCATTTCTGAAAAAGGGGGGAGTGGAGGGGGGGGTTAGTTGGTTGTTAATTATTCCAGAGCTAAGTACCAAAAAGCTACGCTTACTGTAGGGCCTACCCAATCAAAGCAACAGGCACCACAAGTGTGTACACGGTACATGCTCCCAGAGCTTTCCTGCTGCCATCTCTTACGAGGCCCAGCTTACCTTGCTGATGCCTGTTCTCATTTAACTAAGGGGTGATTCTGAACAGATTTAGCTTAACTGGTGCAATTCTGTGTGTGGACATTCCGATTTAAACCTGGTTTATAATGGTTGCAAGCTAATGCACCACAACAGGTTTAAACCAATAAAAGGGTCTGCACCTGTCTAACTCCTCCTGTTCCGTACGGGTAGAGACAAGCCCAGCGGAACAAACGACAGCAAGCACATCCCTGGAGGCTTCCTGCCAGGTCACACATGGGTCTCCACCAGGGGTAGCCCATAAGCTGTCATTCTGCACTGAAGGCACTGCTTGTACCTCCTAATATCACACTCTGCACACAGACCTGTGGTTCACCCTTTGGATCCTGAAGCCACTATGTTCCCCTGGCAAGGCAAAGACCCCAGCAAAACCTTGGCCCACCCCGATGCTCAGAACACCAGTGCAAAACGAAAGGCAAGGCCCTTTGCTGCTATTTGCTATGAGGATGATTTGCATTACAGAGAGCTCCCAGTCTGGAATTGTGACAAGACACAGCAGGTCTCCTGCAGCCCAGATACCCCCCAAGCTGGTCTGAAAACCACCAAGACAAGAGTAACACTGGGAACCCAGACCACTTCCACATGAGCTGAGGGTCAGGTGCTGAGAAGTGCATGCATGGCCCAGAGACCGGCTGCCCTTCCTACCCACTCTAACTCGGTACCAGGCAAATATAGCCATTTGGCTTTTACTTGGAGAGCTTCCTTGAACGCACTCTCCACTGAAAGAGACTTCTTAGATTTTGTCAGTTTCTATTACGCTGCACACTTCCTTAGGACTTCCTACTCCTTTCTGCACCATAAACATCTGGCAGGTCGTTTAACAGCTGATCCTACACTGCTGGCTGCATGCTTCACAATATGCGTCCCTTTGGAAGAAGCCTGAAACAAGGCCAATCTTTTATTCTTTTTAGACATAAAGGGTATTCTTGTACAGGCAGCTGGAGGTAAAATGCAAGTGCATCTTTCCATGTCAGAGGCAGGCTTAACTCTTCAGGGTCCTCGTATTTTGGGGGGCTTTGTCCAAACTTAAAATGACCCTGTCAGAACGAGACGCTAAGTTAGTCAACAAGCCAATTTGGAGTGTAGCTGTGTGGCTACTGTACTAGCAAGCAGGATACGGGCCACCGAGCCATTACATTACTGTCTACACAGCACCACAGTGCACTTGCTACTTCACAAACTACGCACTGCAATTTATAAAACACACTTGTCCCACCCCGTGGTATACACATGGCTGTACTTCAATAATCTCCCCTTGGGAGATGCCTCCTGTCAGGAGAAACTCATATATACAGAGAGGCTCAACGTGGCTAAGGTAAAGTAGCCTTTTTGCAAGGCGGTACTAGGGGATGCCTCTGGCGGTGAGCAGCAAAGCTCAATTCCCTCTAGGATCAGACTACTCTATGCAGAAACATTCCCCCCTGAAACTACAGGAGACGCATCTAGACATGGAGCCACCACACACACATATGGTTCACAGCTGCAGAACACAGACTCTGAGCCAGGCGCCAGACACTCCAAAACCTCGGCACCTGCCAAACTCCCCAGCTCTCTGCAGCAGCAGACACGCTTCGGTTTGCTGTGTATCTCCTCCAACCCAGCTTCTGGAAACTCATCAGAACCTCCCTGTCCCACTGGCCTCATTCCATTCCACTCCACGGCTCATCTGGTCAGAGCAAAACCAGACCCTGGGAAGGGATTCTGCTGAGCAAAACCAGCCCTGCCCCACACTGCTAGCACCTTCCTGGGTTGTTGAACCCCAACCCTCATTTAGCTTTCCACCAGGGATGCTGTTTGTTTTCTTTATACCTGTCTCTCCCTGGGAACAATACAAATAAACTAGTCAGCTTCACTTTTGTTCAAGTCAGTTTCACACACAGGTTCTCAGGCCACAGCCCAGCCCAGCAATGCCAATAAACTGGCAGGGGGAAGGGTTAAATCCAAACCAAGACCGCTATTTTCATTACACTGTAAACAGGAAAATGCCAGGATTTGATTTAATTTATTTACACAAAGCTACATGCTGGACTTAAACCACTAGATCATGTCCCTTTAAATAGCTTATCCTGTTTTCCAGGGCTAATTACCCAGGAGACTCTCAGCTCTCCAGGGTCATCAGCAGCAGGAATTAGTGAACCATCCACAGAGCACAGCCCCTTTGGAAGCAGCACAGAATGTTGTGGCAAAATTAACCCTTTGCATGGTGGCATCTTCTATCAACCAAACAATAGGAGCATGCCATAAGCTTTTGCTCCTCTTTATTAGGGATGGAAAAGGTTAACCGGTAAGCGATAGTCTTACCGGTTAAACTGCCTTAACCGTTAACCCCAGGTCAGCCTGCCGACCCCAGCCCCAGCCCCAGCCGCACCAGCAGGATCGGCCCCAGCCGCTTAATTGGTTAACCGCTTAAACGACAGATTTTGAATCATTTCAATGGTTAACTTTTTAAATGGTATTTACATCACTGCTCTTTATACACATGGATGAGAGTCGGTCGGTATTTAGCATCTGGACAACTGAGCAATCGTTTCACTTTCTTTTGAACAGCAGCAACACATTTAGTTGTCTGGTACGTACAGCAATCCGCTCCCTTGTCCGAGGGACTCAAAGGCATTACAAAGCTGGGCTTTCCAAGACTGCTTCCTGCAACACAAAGTCCTACCGGAGCTGTGCAGAGCTATCAGGAAAATGTACCGTTCTCCAGAAACAAAACATCTGTTGGCCCCCACTTCACAACCGTGATTGTAGGGAAAAAACTAGGGATATTTTGCTTGCCCATGACAAAGAGGTGCTGCCCCCCCCGTGAGCGGGCCAGGGTTGTGCTAGAAGGACACAACTTTTCTTAAGGGCATGTTTACACTAGAAAATCTCATTTCAGTACACACCTGCCCTGGCAATGTCAAACATGGCTTAGCACTCAGTGTAGACAAGGACTGTCCTGTTGAACGGTGTGTCAGCTGGTCACAGTCCACCAGAGGTGCAATGTTAAATAGGACACAACTCTGCTCACACAATGAGTGAAACCTCGCTAGGGCCCTGGCAGGTAGCAAGAGCGAACAACTGTAGCCAGGGCGGCTCTGCTCTCACTCTGACCAGCACATTATATCCTCACAGTCCTTCACACCACAGGCAAGGTATTTCCAAGACCCCTGACTTCAACATGTAATAACACCCCAGAGGGAAGAAGAGAGTTTAAATAGATCAAGGGACCCAGATCTCAGTTACTGCAATGGATCGAAGTCCGGGTCCTACTGGGCTATGGGAATGAAGAACAGTCTTTAACTGAGCGAACCTCTGCCCACATTCTCCAGTTCCCCTCCCCTGGCTCTCTGCATATGGAGCAGTGACAAGCACATCAGTGTATATGAGCTAAGAGACTACATGTTTCACCACAGAGAAATTGGGTACAAACCCTGAGGTTCTATTTCCCCACAATCCACATACAGTTAAGCAGCTGGCTCACTCCACAGGCCTGAATCAGGCCCCAGGAGCAATCCAGGATGCTACAGTTATAATGCAGGCATAAGGAGCACCAAGAACAGGCGTCTATATAGGGATCTACCCCCGAGGAGCCCAGGCAGACACTGCAGGCTGCTGTGACAACTTGCCAGGAATGCAGGGCACCGAAGTCTGTGTAACACACAGCTGATCAAAGCAGCTATCTTCAGTATGATAAAAAGAAATGCCCGCACGAGGCTCTAGCAGACATGCCAGGCCCAGAAGGCTCTTTCCCACCAATAGCTACTCCAGGTTCTCTTTTCCAGGGGCATCCCCCAAACCTGTGAGGGGAGGAGTGACGGGTCCAAACACACACACATCTCCTCCCCAAAAATCTCCAGCAACACCAGGAGAAACCTTTTAAGCTGCTATTACTTTAAATTGCCAAACCAGAGCCACGTTGGGGGCCACATGCGAATACCATCTCCCGGAATCTCCTGCTCCTCACTCCCTATTCCTTTCAGATGGGGAGAGCTTTGGGCACTGCCCCCTCCCTAGTCACACACAAGCCGCACCAAACCAGTGCCCATGTGTGCTATCCCCCAACTTGCAGAGCTGGCGACATCCAGAGCTGGTTAGCACCAAACGAACCAAAGAGACTGACAGCAATGGTGGTTACTCACATCGAAGGCCGCTCTGCGCAGCCCCTCGCTGCTCCTCAGCCAGCAGCGGCTCAGCTCGCTCAGCTCCAGGATGGGCTGCACTTTCAGCCGCACAGTCTCCCCTGACTGCCGGATCATCTCCACTATCTCGTCTCGAGATTTGTTCTCCACATTCCGGCCGTTGATTTCCACCAGCCGGTCCCCCGGCACCAACCCCAGTGCCAGGTCCTTGGTGCCAGCACCAGGCTCCGCAAAGTGCACCACCCGTCTGTACACCTGCCCGTCAGGGGCCCGGTCCAGCATGGTCGTGCGACGCAGAGAGAATCCAAAGTCACCGGTGTTACGCCGCTGCAGCTCCAGTTCCCGGGGAACGGGGGGCTGGGGCGGCACCACCACGGGCAGCCTCAGTTCAGCAGGAAACCTCTTGCTGACCACCTCAGGCACCCTCGCTCGCAGCGCCGATGATGAGGGGGCCCTCAGGTGGCCCATGGGTGCTCCCTGCTTGCTGAGCTGAGTCTCCAGCATGCGCACCTCCACCTGGGGGGAAGGGGCTGCAGAGTGCTCGGAGGGCGTGGAGGTCTCCGAGGCACTCTCGTCCCGGCTCTTCTGAGAGAAGGAGAACCTCTTGACAATCATTTGGGAGTTCTGCTTGGCCAGGGAGCCGAACTTGGCCGCCCGCTGCAGGACTGAGCCCTTGAAGTTGGTGTCATCCACCTTGAGGTCATCGCTGGAGCTGGCTGTGCTCAGATGGCCCGAGTCCAGGATCACGCTGCCCCGGTTGCTGTCTGAGTCTATGTCCGTGAGGTGCAGGTCTGAGCCGCTGGCCACCTTGATGGGAATGGGGTTGGAGATCTCCAGCCGGGTCTTGGACTCTCTCTTGGAGGTGCGGCTGAGGTTGAAGAAGCCCCTGCGCAGGCTCATCTCCTCCAGGCTCTTGAGCTCGGCAGCCGACATCCGCTCCTTTTTCTCCTTCTTTTCCTTCTTGTCCTTCCTCGACCCATCTTTGTCTTTGTCCTTTTTCTTCAAGTTGAACATGCTGGAAGGCTCGCGGGAGGCACCCGCGCTCCAAAGGGCAGAAGGCCGCTGAGGGCTCGCAGCAGCCGCTCTACAGCTCCGGATCCTGCTGCCTTTCTGCTGGGTCTGCTGCTGCACAGGCAAAGAACAAAAACAAAACATCTCGTTAGCCAGCAGAGATCACAAAACTGGCACCTCCCAACTCCCCAGCCTGGACCTATGGCCCAGCCCCCCAAACCCACACACTGCTGCTCTCCGGCTCGCACTGCCCGCTCCCCCCGAGGGCACAAACCAGGCTATCTAGCTTGCAGCTCCTCTGATGGCAACAGGAGCTGCACACATGGGTCGAGGGCACGGGGCAGCCCACCTTTTCCTGTTGTGTTTGAGATAGACACGTCAGGGAAAGCCAAAGATCTAGGGATGGGATTCCAAACACCTCAATCCTAGGAGGCTGGTTCCCAGCCCAGCCTGGCCTGGCATTAAGCGAGCTACCGTAAGCGTTCCATGGGTTATGCCCCATGAGGGGGTGGCTCCCAGACAGCCGCAAGTGGACAAGGGCCCATGTCACAAGATACAACATTTGCTCCCTATGACCTGACCCTGGGAGGTAGCTATCTACATCTCCATTGGACTCAGGCCCCGACCTGAACAACCCCAACCAAGACGCCAAGGAACAAATGAGCCACTGGGACCAAACTCCCCTCTCACCCCAACAACAACTGGCTGTAACAGCATCCCCACACACCATCCCCTGTCTCCCTGCCCCTGTGCACAGGCAGGGGGGAGGCAGAAAAGCTCATCTCTCGGGCTGTCAATCCAGCAGCTTTCAACAGTACTAAAGACTCTTCCCAATAAGGAGAGGATGCAGGTGTCCAGCAGTGCTTTGCATGCAGCCAACCCACACTCCTCTAGGATGCCTGAACACAGCAAGTGACCCTCTGCCAGAGAGAGAACATCAGGACAGGGTTAACACAGGGCTCCTGTGTACAAGTTTTTCTGCCCTCCCCTCTAGCTCAAAGGTAACGGTGCTGGGAGAGCCCAGCACGGTGCACCACAGGCAGAATAAGGTGCGTGTCAAAGGCAGATGGAAAAGCTTCTTCCAAAGACAATTCCAGATCCTCTCAGGTCACATGGGCACGTTTTGAAATAAAATCCCCTTCTTTTGCCCCAATCCCTCCACCTGTCAAGACCTGAACTTCCTCCACTGCTCCCCTGCACTGGAGAGCACCACTAACCTCTACAGGAGAATTTCCCATGCATCCATCCCCTGCTGTGCCTTAGGCAGGGCAGGCCATTAGCTGCAGGGGAATGCAGGGCCCGCCAAGTAAAAGGAGGAATTGTTTTTCAGAGGGCTGATTTTACTTGCAGGGTTTAAGCCCGCACAGAAAGTCCCTCCGTGATATGGGATGCATACAGCCCATTCTTGCTTTGCTGTAGCTGTAAGAGTGTGTTGCTCTCTCACTCAAAAAGCCCCTTGTTAAAATAAACAGAGGCCTTGTTAGGACAGGGGAAAGCCCTGCCCTAGGCTTCTGTCCTGGGCCTTTCAAAAAGCAGCAGTGCCTCTTTCCCTCTGTCACAAAACCCCTGAGCGCTGAGGCCCCTCCCCTGTCAGTGACCCAGAAGAAAGGGGACCTGGGCTAACAGCAGCAGCTAGCTGTCCCTGCCTGGGGGAAGGGACGCTTCCTGCAGGGAGCATGGAAAACATAGCCCTTACTAGTAATTTTTTTAATGATTATTATTAATTATTATTATTATTATAATAAACAGGATCCTGGAAACTCACGTCCCTCTGAGACAGTGATAAACGTCTAAAATTAGCCTCTGCAAGGCAGAACCTGTGATGCTGCCAGGCGACCTCTAGGAACAGTCACTCTTTCATTCAGCTGCATCTCCCTGACTCTGGGGGAGGTACCCAGCCTGCTGCAAAGACGTTACAGACACATGAACATCCTGGCTCACTCCTTAGCCAATCAGTCCCAGCAAGAAGCAAAAGCCCCTGCCAGGGCTACTGCTCCAACTGCCTTCTCCAGGGCTGCCCCAGACACGGCCAAAGAGGAATTGCAAGAATTGCTGCTTTACTCATTTAGAGAGGGATATTTCTCCTCCCCCTTTATGGGGGTTTTAGCCAATACCCCAGTCAACACCCTGATAATAGCATACATCCAAAATCAGTGGGCCAACAGGTCTGAGCCATTATACATGCCCAGAGCCAAAAGGAAGTCCAGACAACACCAGAGGTGCACGCTCTGTGGTGTCACAAAACTGTATCCTGTGATCACACCCTTCGCTGTCAGGTAAGAGATATGGCTCTCTCAAGACAATTCTTTCCTCCTCAGTATTGCACACACAGATTCTGGCCAATTACACTCCAAACTCCACTAAAAACAAGACAAAATCTAACAGCTGTATGGAAAAAAATGGAGAGATCCAGAACGACAACGATATGTAATGTAGCAGGAAGTCACGCAGTTAAAGAAATTACCCTTAACACAATGTATCTGATGGGAGAATACTCCAGATTGTAAATATCTGCTTTCAGAGCTGTCAGTTCGTAAGCTCTGAGACACAGAAGCAATTTACGTAGCACGTGCACGCGCGCACGCACACACACGCCATTGTGCTGGGTTCCTAAGCTCCCTCTTCTGGCTGTACAACAGCTGTTAGGTGAATACTGGCTGCGCACTAAGCTGTACTAACACCAAGGAGAGCGCACGCACGAGGCAGGACAAAGAGCAGGATGATTTCAGCCCCATTTCAAGGCACAGCTAACAAACAAAACCAAAACCCAGCGCTTGCCAAACAGAATAGAGACATCAGGAGGCCCAGGGATGTCAATCAATGCTGGGGCAAAACTGTAGAGGACCAGCAGTCTGTCCCTCCAGAGTGCCTTCCATGCCTCCTACTAGCTGCTACCATTAATCTCCACTGCTTTCCGGTGGGCAGGAATTGTTAGACTCATTTCACAGATGGGGACTTTGAGGCACAGAGCAGAGACGGGAGTTGCCCAAAGCAACAAAGCTGAAATGGAAGCCAGGAGTCCCGAATCTCACTCTAGACCAACACTGCCTTCCTTTTATTTAAGTACTGAGCACCTTTCCTCTGGCTCCTGAAACCAGCAACAGAGTAAGGGCTTGTCCACACATGGAGTTATTCAGCAATACCTATTGCATTTTAAATAAACACCCTCCCTTAATCCAAATTACCGTTCAAATGTAGACAAGCCCCAAGAGCAATGCCAGCCTGCGTGGCTCTTATTTAGGCACAGCAATGGCATGCTCCCTGCTGGACAGACAAATGAGGAGACACAGTCCCTACCTCAAGGACCAACTATCCATGTACAAAGTGCTTTTCCTTTGAAGCCTCACCCTTTAACAGACCCTTCGGCCTAGCAAGTACAGAGCTCACGGGTGAGGGGAATCTGGATTCCCAGCTGGCAAAGCCAGGATGAGGCAAGAGAAAGAGAAGCAGTTTGTCGACAGTGAGCTCCGGACTCCAGACTCTGCCACCAAGTGCTGCCAGGGAAGCAGATGGTGAAACATGTCACCTCCCAATGCGGGCCAGCCACAAGCCCACACAGACAGACACAAGGAGCCCGGGACACGCGCCCACAGCACATGCAGCATGGCAAAGACCCACAAGTACTCCTGTCACATGTTGAGGGGGGACAAGGTCAAAAAACACAGCTTGGCTTCACCACTGTGTTCACCTGCCCCAGCATCCTGCCAACTGCCACAACATTGGAGCCTTCATCAGCCTCCTACTGCAGCGCCTGCCCTCGGTCTGTGCAGCGGGAGGATAATGTAAGGGTTATACTCTGTGCTTGGTTTGACACCCCAACAGCAACTCCGCACATGTGTACCACACACGACTGTTCCTCTCCTACTTCTGCCTCCTGCGGGGAGAGCCAGCAAGGCACGCTAGAACCCGTCACCTACACCAGCCGCACCTCTGCTCTCATGATGAAAGTGGCTGCAATTTGCTCTGTTTCATGATAACTAGGTGCAGCCCTGGGGCACCCAGGGAGCTGCCAGCATGGCTCTCAGCTGTGCACACATGGCACATACCGCAGTGACGTAAGCAGCAGTGTGATTGGCCAGTCAGCAGAGCTGCAGAATGAGTGCAGATTACACACCAAAGGGCTAGAGCAGGAGAAACAACAATCTGGAGGGTGTGAGAATAAGCAGACCTGCCTGCCCCCTACACGCTTTATTGAACCACCACCACCCCGCCCCCTTATTACACTCCCTTAGCAGCCACACAGCTCTGAACCCTCACCTACACATCGCTTACCCTCCATTCCCATCACCCAGACCATATGGGAGATGCATCTGCTTGCTCCAGACTGAACAAGGCCCCATGTCAGAGCAAAGCTCCCAGCAGTTCCAAAGGGACCCACGAGACCACCCTCCTTCCCCATCTCCTCAGGCACCTCCGGGCCCCAGGCCAGGCTTGTGCAGCACTGGCACATTGCACCTGGCTAGATGTACCAGGGGCAGCTCACAAACTCCAGTTTTTATCCCAAGGGTAAGATGGGCAGAGAACACAGGAGTCCAAGCAAGGGGCCACTGGTTACACAATGTGGCCCTGAGCACACAGCCAGCGGGGGAAAGCCTCTGGCTAAGAAATGAATGAAAATGTAAGCTGCAGAGCCCTAAACGTCAGCAAGGCCCCAGCCAGGCACTGTGATCTCCTGTAACCCTCCCGAAGAGCATGACTAAGCCGCCTGCCCAGGCCACAGACCCAGCCTGGGCAGGAACATGCAGGCCAAGGAGGGAAGAACTGACACTTGAGATTGCTCACAGCACAGTCTGAAGAGCATGTGTCTTTTCTTGGCTCTTCTGGCCATGCCGGCTCTGTACCAAAAGCCTCAATGTCATTAGTCCATTGAGGTATGCATTCTTCCAGCGTATGGAGCTTGAGGGGATTCCTCATTTGAGGTGGTCCCTTCTCTCTCAATAGAAGTTGGTCCAAAAAAAGCTATTCCCTCCCCTACCTTTTCTTGCCATTGGTCCATGGATACCTTTCATTTATCAATGTTCATAAACTTTGACAAATTTGGAAACATCCCACATTAAAGCCTCAATCTACCCCATAACTCACACTGAGCACCTCTATGTGAGAGAGGAGAAACAGTTACCCTCCTGTTTCTGGGCATGAATCACTGCTTAGTCATGGGGTCAAGAGGAAATGCCCCAGGGGCAAGTTATTCCAGAACTATTCACTGTGGGCTTTCAAGACATCTGGTACTGGCCACTGGGGTAGGTGGATCACTAGTCCAACCCACTGTGACAATTCCCATGTTCCTGTGCTATCACTTTCCATCTTCAGTAACTAACTAATCCTCACCAGGTATGTCTACACTGCAATTAGACACCCACGGCTGGCCCATGCCAGCTGACTCAGGGAAAGGGATGCAGATTGGGGTGGTTTCACTGCGGTGTACACATTCAGGCTCAGGCTGTAGCCTGGGCTCTAGGACCCCGCGAGGTGGGAGAGTCCCAGAGCTCCCGCTGCAATCCCACCTGAATGTCTACATGGCAAACAAGCAGGCCCTTGGCCCCAGCCTGTCAGTGGTACAGGCCAGCCACGGGTGTCTATCTGCAGTGTAGACACACCCTGTGGTCCCTGTGTGGCAGGGCTGCATTACCTGCCCCACTTTCCAGAGGAAGAAGCTGCGGCACAGGAGAAAGAAGTGACATGCCAGGCAGCAGGTCAGTGGCAGAGCTGGGAACAGAGCTGGGTCAGTGGCAGAGCTGACTCCGACCCGTGTCCCTCTCACCCAGCACCCCAATGCCTTGTGGCCCATATGTAGCTCGTCTGAAACACAACAGTGGAGAGCTCAGGCTCTTTCTCTGCGTCCTCCATGTTACCAGATGCACACACCACACAGCAGTCGCTTGCCTGCTTTGCTTCCATTCCCCACAGCCAGCCACAGCCCAGGAAGCCTGTACTCAGCTGTAGGACACTCCCTGCTTTCTCTCCTCACAGCCCCGAAAGAGGGAACCGAGCAAGTCCTCCCCCTGCCCCCCGCCTCAACTCCTTCCTTCTTGGCTTCAAGTCCTGAATACTGCAGCAACTGACCTGAGCCGCTGACCCTGCCCTGCATTCTTCCTTAGACTGAGCAGATGCCTTTCAAGAGGAGCCCTCCGGCTGAGCTGCCAGGAACAGAATGGGGGAAGCAGCCAGGGCCAGCACAGCGACAGTAAAGCTCAGGCAGGACAGACAGACGGGGACCCTGACAGAAGGCACAGCCTCTCCAAGCACTCGGAGGTCTCGGCCCTTCCTTGCGTAGGGCGTAAACCTCAAGGACTTTCAGGCTCCCAGTCGGTCAGAAGTGAGGACACTGCTCTGCCCTAGGCGCTCTGGGCCTCCACTCACACAGAGCCACAGGGAGCTAATGAGATGCTGAACTTCCCCCATGTGATCACCCAGCTCTTTGCAGTCTCCCACCCCACTCTCCAGCTACAGCTCATCTGTCAGAGCAGGCCCTCCCTTCACATTTGCCTGCAAAGCACCCAGTGCACTGGTGGAGCTATAGTACACACAGCGTGGGGACAGCGCACAGCACAACGGCAAAACCCACTAGAGCACTGTAGTTACTGCTCCAGCCCAGAAGGGTCCCAGCCCCCAGCAGGGCTGGGCGGTTACTAGCCGACAAGCAAGGAAAATAGAATATCATCACTATCAGATTAGCCTTACATAGCAGAGGTGCTCCCCGCCGCTTTAGAGGGGATGCATCCAGGAGCGGGGACGGTGAGGCTCACACAGAACAGAGAGACTAGCCAACAGGCATGATCACACTGAACGGCCGCCATCTGCCAGCCCCGCATCTCCAAAGCGTTTACTGGAGACGGGATTGCAGAGGCCCCAGATGGGAAAAGGCTCCTGATATCAGAAAGGCTAATGGGAAATCTTACAGAGGGCTCCAGCACATTTTCTCAGGGACCAGTTCTGCTCCCAGCATTCCCAGTGCCTCAGATCCACACCAGTGGGAAGGAAGGACAGGAGAGGTGATGCCAGGGAAAGCACAGAGGTTTCTTCCACAGAGAGCCAGCGAAGTGAATCAGAGAGATGGAGATCTCAGCTCAAACCACCAGGAAGCAATTGCAATGCTAAGACACTGAGTGTCTCAGCCACAGATCTCACACAACTACTATCATTAGCCCCATAATCCTCCTCCGGGAACCATGCCATCCTCAGAGCCTGCCTTTCTATGGGGGAGGGTTGGAAGCTGGGAGTTTCCTGCACAACCAGCAGTCAAAGCCAGCACACCTGGATGAACGTGCCACCTGAGACATCAGGGATTTGAGGGGTCTGGCAAGAACACAGAGAGAGTGAACTGCAATAAATCAGGCACATGGTCAAGCATGCTGGGCCTCACTCTGCTCCTGAAGTGCCTTATGTTCTCCACCCATGTGGCCCTACGTCCTCTGGTATTTTGAAAGGTTGGAACCCCATTCTTGCCAGGAAGGCACCAGTAGGAGTTCGGATCTCGGCACAAGGGTTATTCAGCACTCTGCTGTGGGTCAGGACTGCTTCCCTTGCACCAGGCAGAGTCACACAAGAAGAATAGAAAATGACAAGGAAAGATGGGATCCCAGACTGGGACCATCGTCGCCAGCTCCTATGGGCCACAGACAGCGATCAAGATACCACTGCTATCATCACACCGCAGTGTGACTCACTCACCCACCCTCTCCGAGTCCCTCGGAGGGCAAAAAAACCTCCTTCCTAAAGCAGCCAGCCATCCCCCTCAGCCACTACCCAGCAAGGCCTTTACACGGGGAGTCAGTTACAGCTGGGGTGTTTGAGACAGGCAAGGCCTCCACAGGACGTTGTTTGCCAGAAGAGAGACAACCCTCTCCCTTTCCCCTCCCTCCCCCCCACCCGCGTGCACACACACACACACACTCTCCAGCCCAGTCTTTGTATTTCCCCCAACAGACGGGAAGGTGTTACAATTTGCATGGCTAATCAGCCAGCACTGCCAATTAACAGCACAAGCTACTTGCTCCCAACTTAAAGACCACTCCATTATTCACACAAGGGCAGCAGCAAGGCATGGTGCTGGGCACCAGGGGCCTGGAGAGCCAGCCAGGTTCCTTAGCTGGATCCCACAGACAGCAACAAGAATGCAGAGGGCTGGCACACAGCACGTGGGCAGCCTGGCCAAAAGGCAATCCTGGGAGACAATGCAGCCCAATGGCACCCTCCTCTGTCATGTGGAGGGGGAGCCCACAGGACTACAAGTCCCACCATGCACCCGACCTTTCTGATACCATGCTGGGCCCTGGTGCACCTCTGGGAGGAAGAGGAGAGCAACAGCAATTTGTTCCTTTGGATAAAAACGCCAGAAGCCCGAGGGCTGCACCCAAAGCTGGCAACAGGGCCCCTGATGGAGCCAGGTCTGGGGGCGCCGGTTCTAAGCAAACATCCCTGGCTGTTATAGCCATGCCACTGCTACCACCTGCTAGAAACACCAAAGGCTGTTGGGCGCTTAGCTGAGGAGGAAGACACACTCA
Source organism: Chelonia mydas (assembly GCF_015237465.2). Classification (NCBI taxonomy): domain Eukaryota; kingdom Metazoa; phylum Chordata; order Testudines; family Cheloniidae; genus Chelonia; species Chelonia mydas. Next base: position 2,075,656 of record NC_051257.2, read on the forward strand.
CTCCAAAGGAAAATTGTGTCACCAACTGCTTGTGCAGTCCGGCTGAAGAACACCCTTCATACGGGCGTAGAGACAGGACGGTACCTTGAAAGGCAGGCTCTCGCCCAATGCCCCCCAGCTACAGAGCAGAGATCCGCTGCAGAGCCGATTTTCATGGGTCTCATGCGCTCTACCCCACCAGTGCAAAGCCCAGGTCACCAGGAGAGAAATGATCCCTTGCTGCCGAATTGCTCGCTCTGAGCTCCAAGTGCACCTCTCACGGACTCGCTCTTGTGTCACATGGAGCTTATCTGGCCCTAGGTGTGTTCAGAACAACTGCATACTTCGGGCACGATCTGGTAGAGTTAGCCAAGGAGGAGAGGGGAGGAGCAGAGATGGCAGGCCAGAGGCCTTGCCGGGGGGCTATTCAGAAAGGACAGACTCTCCATGGGGCAGGGACGGAGTGGAAGAACACAGCGACACTTCACACACAGCATGCTCACGCTCCAGTCTCAAAGCACCTTATCCTAGGTACCAGAGTGCCCACGTTACAGAGAGAGAGATTGATGCACAATTTGCCCAAGCTCCCTGGAATCGGAGCACAGCCAAGAGCAGACTCCAGAAGTCCTGGTCCCCCCCAATCCTGTGTTGCAGTGGGCTGGAGGGGGGATATCTATACACAGAGTTAAAATACTCAGCCACTTCTCCCTCGTGCAAGTTGCCAGACTAAAATATGGCAACCGTGTCTGCACGGCCCAGCTCAGCACTACCCAGCTCCTGCCTCACCCTCCTCCCAAGCATCACTCCCTCCCACTCACCAACTCCACTGTTTGCTCTCCACCCTCGGCTGCCCAATTAACAAAAGTTCCTCCAGAGCACTCATTAAACACTCCCAAACCTGCACCGTATCCTAGCCGCTCCCTTCCCCACGTTTGCACTCCGGTGTCCTGGGTGGGGCTGCTTTCACCCTTTGTGGCAGGAGACCCATGCTTTGACATCTCCCCTACAGCCCTGAGTACCTTTACATCTCAGTATTGACATTTGCTCCTGGCCCATACTTCGGGCTGGCTCTTTCTCCCCAGGGGTGCCCCAAACAAAAGTGAATTCAGTGCTGCACTAGCAAGCCCAGAGATGGAATCTTCTCTCTCCACAGAGCAAGGCCAGCAGCAGACTGAGCTTCCCTGGTCACCACTCAGCCCCGCCCCACAGAGACCACCCATCAGTCCTTGATCTGGCCACCCAGACACTAATACAGGCACCAACCACAGTAGCGGGTTTTGTGACGTGGGCACCTGTCTCTCTATGAAATAAAATGAGACCCACCAACTTGTTTCACAAGGCCTACTGAACAGCTGTCCGATGGGATGGCGCCCAGAGGTGAAACTCTCCAATATAAACCATCCCCAACCCACCCAGTCCCCCTCCCACCTTTGTATTCTAGATAAAATCATGAAAATGACAAACTGCTGCTTAACACTGAAAAATCAGAAAGCCTTTAGACCTTCTGGGGGAAGCACCTAAACTGAGACTCTCTAGACAACTCCTCTCAAACGAAGTACATTCTTGTTCAATGCAGTGGTAACAAAAGGACCTTGGAGCACCCATTTGTTGCTAGACTCTTTCTTTCTGGCTCAGTAACGTAACAGTTCAAGCCCTCTGTTCTGGACACTGGTTGCATTGTGCATTTAATGAGAGGACCCTATCTGCTCTGATTACACAGACGTTTTGGCATACAGGAAAGCTATCTTTCAGGCCCTGCCTAGCCTGTCCTGGGAAGTTGTTGTAGCACCTCTTTAGCAAACCATGCTAAGGGCTCATCTAAGCAAAGCAGCACTGGTTTCACAAGAGGTGTGACGCTGATTTTGTTAAACCAAAGCAAAAGGCTACATGGAATCTCTCTTAAAAAGACATAAACCTGATTTATATCAATTTAGCGGAAGAGGATTAGGATCAGGTTTTTCGCTAAATAGAAATAAGTCACTATGAAACCAAAATTGAAGCGTCTACACAGGGGTTTGCACAGATTTAACTTAATCAGTTTTAAAATCAATTTGTGTGGACCCATGCTGCCTAGGATTTTTAATAGTATGGTGCTAATGCTGTTTCCATGAGCAGTGCAGACAAAAGGCCCAAGTCAGCAAGAGGTTATACTGCACATTTAGATGGGACCTTGCATTACTTGCACCAGTGTAAAGGATGGGTTGAGAGCACTCGAGATCCAATCATTACCAGCAGTAGGGTTCATTGACTAATCTGAGGAAATCAGAATTTAGCGTTTCCCTATAATAAGGAAGATTAATTACAAAGCACTATTTCCCAGCATCCTTAGCAAATCTCAAGGAGTAACTCAGTCTCTGCCTAACCTTATGCATATGCAAAGATGCATCCGGATGAGACAGATTCCTTTCCATCCAAGTCCCACACAAAAGGAGCTGCCCTTCTCTGAGGCAGGTTTTGTTGTATTTTGCAATGGCCACAGCCCTGCAGTGAGCTCACCCTCCAGCAGACAACATGGGGGCAGTGAAGGAAACAGCCCAGCTGATTCATCTGTTCCTTTTGGCTGCTGGGTTTTGTTGTTTTTTTTTTTTTTGAGAGAGAGATTTAATGATGAAACAAAAGCCAGCCACAGTTTGCAGACAACGACCCCGGCGACCACTCTTTCTGCGAGTGCTGTCAGAGGGGATGGGGGTGACATCCTCAACGCGCCCAATCTTCATTCCAGAACGAGCGAGAGCTCCGAGAGCTGACTGGGCACCAGGTCCAGGAGTCTTGGTTCTATTTCCATCTGTAGCTCGCAGCTTGATGTGAAGGGCAGTGATGCCCAGCTCCTTGCGCCGCTGGGCAACATCCTGGGCGGCCAACATAGCAGCAGAGGGCGAAGACTCGTCTGTCAGCCTTCACCTGAATACCACCAGCCACTCGGCAGACGGTTTCCTTGCCGGAGAGATCAGTTACATGGGTAAGTGTCATTGAAGGAAGCGAAGATATGGCAGACGCCAAACATTTTCTCCTTCGGCAACTGGCAGTCCCAAGCTGATGACCTGCTCTTCTTTCTTCTCCTTACCCTTATGTGGTGCTATTTCTGTGCATCCTCTCGGGCACCCAACTCCGGAAAGGATAAACACTCCCCAGCTCTGGCTAAGAAGGCTAAACACAAACAAGCAAAACTGTCGACAGTCTGAAGTGTCACTCTCTGAACTGGTGACACCATCTGGAAGGATTTCCATAGTATTTGCACATCTGCACTCCACCCTCCCCTGCGAGCCCTACACAAGGCCATAACCCTGTCCGCTACACCCAGGTCTTGCTTGCAATACCTGCTTCAGCACAAACAAGGGCACTTTTGTAATAAAGGCAGCTACAAACGAAGATTGGATACTAATTACAAAATGTACATTGCAGAGAAATTATTCAGCACAGGGTTAGGTTTCGGGTGGGAGAGAAATTGAGAGCAATTATTCAACAGCATCTGACACAGTACAACCTGGAAATGCTGGGGAAAATGCAGGTTAGAGGTTACAAGGAAGTCGCCCATTCGCCACACTAAGGTTTCAGTTCTCCCACAAGAGGAGCCGTGATTCAGACCCTTCTTGCCAGTTGCCAGGATGCAAGGTCTGCACCGAGGATACATTTCTGACACCTTAAGCTTCAGGGGTGAGCAAATGCAGCTCTTTTCTGCCACAGCAAACAGAATCAACATGGCAAACAACGGTAAAGCGAGGAGTTCATTATTGTTCAAAGTTCAAGGCTTTGTTTGAATTAGACCCTACAAAGACAGAAATTACCTTTCATGTGTTGTTACAGATCAGATGATTCTCTGGCTGGAATCAAACAGCTATTTCCGAAGTTAGATTGTACAGATCCATGGCTAGCCATGGCTAAGAAAACTGCCTGTACATTTTTTTTAAAAGCACCCCCTAGGCTTGGAGCTCCTTAGTTCCACCTGATAGAGGGAATTCTGAGGTCCACCCCCCCCAAAAAAAACCCAGCCTACCTTCCCCAAAGTACTGGTTGCATGCAAGTATTGTTTTATGTCATTGTCCTAAGTTTAGTTCCTGCACAAACTGCCTGAAACCACAGAGTTTTTGAACCCCTCAGCAGACATTTGTTATTCTATATATTCCTCCCTAAGCAAGTTAATTTACAATAACCCCCTGGGCAGGAGGCAGGCAGATCAAACCTCAGCCACCCCCAGTGATACTTTTGGCTGCTTTCGAGCTATTAGGCCAAAAGTCACAGCCCTGCAGCCCAAGGGCTACAGGCAACTGAAGAGGTCTCCCCTTACCCAGCCTCCGCAAGCCCACCGCCGCTCTCACGGGCTACAACGCCCTCAGTGTCGCTCCTACTGCAGAACTGAGACCAGCCCTACAAGTCAGCGCGATGCGACCCAGCCCGGCCAGGGCCAGAGGGAGGAACGAAGGAAGCCCTGCGCTGGTGTGAAATTTCTCATGACGCAGGAGGGTTTCCCCTACCTCGCAAACGGTGAGGTAAACAGCAGGCAAAGGACTAGCAGTAACAGCAGCGCAGGGCAGCTGGAAGAGCTTTGCGTTTCCCGTCCCAGGCTATCAAGTATTCCCCAGGATTAGCCCAATTAGCCCTCCGCATCTTGCTTCAATGTAGCAAAGCAGCAGCTCCCTCCGCCTCCACCCGCCGCTGCTCGGCCCACGGGAGGAAGGGGACCAGGTGCCAGGCAGCTGCGGCCCTTCCGAGGCGGCGGGGCGGGCAGGCTGCTCCCCGCGGCGCTCGGGGCCGCCCCGGGCCCACGCAGCCCGGCCCAGCCCCCCCATCGGCCACGCCCAGCCCCCAGCGCCCACCCTGCCAGGGCCCGCCGCGCACGGGGACCAGCCTCCGCCCCCACCCAGAGCCGGGGGGCTGCCCCACCAGGGGCCGCGAAACCAGGGCGTGACCCCCCATCCCCACACACCGCGCTCACACACACGGGGGGGGCCCGGTCTCTCACACACGGGGGGGGGCCCGGTCTCTCACACACACGGGGGGGGGGGCCCGGTCTCTCACACACACGGGGGGGGGGGGCCGGTCTCTCTCACACACACACACGGGGGGGGGCGGTCACACACACGGGGGGGGCGGTCTCTCTCACACACACACGGGGGGGGTCGGTCTCACACACACACACGGGGGGGGGGGCGGTCTCTCTCACACACGGGGGGGGTCGGTCTCACACACACACGGGGGGGGGGGTCGGTCTCTCACACACACACGGGGGGGGGGTCGGTCTCTCACACACACACCCCCCACCGCAGACACAACGGCGGGCGGGTGACACTGACACACGGGGATGCGGGGGGACAGCGGCCCCCCCATGTCGGCGGGGCCCGGGGCCGGGCCGCCTCTCCCGGTACCTGGCGCCGCGTCTTCCGGCCTCCGCGCCCGGCGCCGCCGCCCGCACTCACCGGCCGCCGGAGCTCGCGGCGCGCGGCCGAGACGGGCCCGGGCCGGGGGCGGGGCGGGGAGCGGGGCCCAGCCCGGATCGGCCCCGGAGCCGGCACGCGGCGGGGGAGGGGAGCGGCCTGGCCTGGCCCAGCGCGCGGCACCAGCCCCGCCCCCCCAGCCCTGAACCCCCCCAGCCCCGCCCCCCACAGTCCGGCACCCCCGCAGCCCCGCCTCCCCCCAACCCGGCACCCCCCCAGCCCCGCCCCCACAGCCCTGAATCCCAGCCCCGCCTCCCCACAGCCCGGCACCCCCCCAGCCCTGAACACCCAGGCCCCCCCAGCCCCATCCCCCCGACCCGGCACCCCACAGCCCTGCACACCCAGCCCCGCCCCCCAACCCGGCACCCCCCCAGCCCCGCCTCCCCACAGCCCGGCACCCCCCACAGCCCTGAACCCCTAACCCAGCACCCCCCCAGCCCTGAACACCCAGCCCCGCACCCCCAACCCGGCACCCCCCCAGCCCCGCCCCCACAGCCCTGAACCCCAGCCCCGCCCCCCAACCCGGCACCCCGCCTCCCCACAGCCCGGCACCCCCCCAGCCCTGAACACCCAGGCCCCCCCAGCCCCATCCCCCCGACCCGGCACCCCACAGCCCTGCACACCCAGCCCCGCCCCCCAACCCGGCACCCCCCCAGCCCCGCCTCCCCACAGCCCGGCACCCCCCACAGCCCTGAACCCCTAACCCAGCACCCCCCCAGCCCTGAACACCCAGCCCCGCACCCCCAACCCGGCACCCCCCACCTCCACCCCCAACCCTGCACCCCTACAGCCCTGCACATCCAGCCCCCCCCCAGCCCTGAACACCCAGCCCCCCCCAGCCCCGCACCCCCAACCCGGCACCCCCAGTGCCCCCAGCCCAGCCTCTCCACAGCCCTGCACCTCCCACAGCCGTGCACGCCCATCCCCCACACCCAGCCAGCACCCCCAGCCCAGCCTCCCCACAGCCCTGCACCCCCACAGCCCTGAACCCCAGCGCCCCTAGCCCAGCCCCCCCACAGCCCTGCACCCCCACCCCAGCCGTGCACACCCATCCCCCACACCCAGCCTTGCACCCCCACAGCCCTGCACGCCCAGCCCCACACACCCATCCAGCACCCCCACCCCTGCACTCCCACAGCCGTGCACCCCCACAGCCCTGCTCTCACACCCACAGCTGTGCACCCAAAGCCTTGCATACCCAGCCCCCACCCCCACAGCCCTGCACACCCAGCCCTGCACCCCCACAGCCGTGACACCTATCCCCCACACCCAGCCCTGCACCCTCCACAGCCATGCACACCCACAGCCCTGCACCCACAGCTGTGCATACCCAGCCCCCCACAGCCTTGCATTGTACTCTCTGCCTTGCACACCTGCCCCAGCTCTGCACTCCTCACAGCTTTGCACACTCACACCCAGCCATGCACCCCCACAGCCTTGTTCACTCTGTCTTGCACACTCACCCCACACCCTTACACATTCTGCCTTGAACACCCAGCCTTGTGCATACCCACCCCACACCCCCTGCACCTCCTTCTGCAGCCTTGTATGCTATATCTTACATATCCACCCCACACATCCTTGCACACATGCCCAGCTGCCAGCCTTGCACACTCAGCTTTGCACAGCTGCTCTGCCTCCAGCCTTTTTCACTCAACCCATCGGCTAGCCTTGCACATCCACTCCTCCACCCACAGCATTGCACACCCACCCTTGTACACCCATTGCATGCCTTTCAAATACACACATATCCTTTCAACATCCAACACCACTGCCCATCCTTACATACCCAGCCCCACCAGCCAACTTTGTGTGCACAGCCTCCCAGCCTTGCACACCCATCAGTCACCCTTGCACCTCTGCTGGCCAGCCTTCTACACCCACAAATCTTGCACACCCAGCCACACTGTCCAGTCTTACACACACACTGGCCAGCCTTACAGACACACACACAAGACACCAGCCAGCCTTACACACTCATACACACAAAAGCACCAACTAGCCTTAGACATCACAGACTCCCACTAACCTGCCTGACACACACACAGGCCATCCTTACACATTCACACCAGCCAGCCTTACACACCCACACTGGTCTTGCAAACTTACTCTCCAGCCATCCTTACATGCACTCTCACATACACTGGAAAGCTACACACACACACACCATATAGCAACACGCAGCCCCTTACTGGCCAGCATGACACACGGAGACATGGACAGTCACACTGCCAGTACAAACACACACATGCGCATGTGCACACAAACTCTGCCACTGGAAGTGGAGAATCTAATTGAAAAGAAAATGCCATAAGTGATCTTGACAAACAGAAGGCGAGAAGGGGGCCATGCAGATCGTCCTTGGGATTCAGGGCCTGCCACGGAGCCCAGGAGATCAGGGTGCACTTTCCAGCTGTCCCACAGCCTTGACACGGGGCAACTCACTTCATTTCTTTGGCTTTCAGTTCCCAGTTCTGAGGATAACAGCATTTCCCTGCCTCTTGGGGGCTCATGAAAATAATTCCCCTAATGTGCTCAGATACGACAGGGATGGGCCGCACAGAAACCCCCATGCAGACGACAGGTATGGTAACAAATACAATCATTTGTAGTTTCAGCTAGACAGTATTTATTTTTTAAGTCCTGTCATAAAGAGCTGCTGTGGTCTTCCCCAGAGGTGGCTGCAGTGCAGGGCTGGGGCCACTGAGCTCTGTGTAAAACACACCCAGGTCCATCTGGCTAGAATTGCACAGTATAGCAAAACCAGTCTGATCTTAGAACAAATGAAACATGCCCAGGCTCCTTTGATGGATCCGGAGTGTCTCTGTAGTGATGTACAGATACTGGACATTGGGATGGGCATGGTGTGAATATATGGGGTCGGGGTCCGAGAGGGTTGTAAGGAAAAGCCGGCAGGAAGTGAAAGACTAGCTCAAGATAAGGCAGCCACCTCTCAGCAAACACCTGAGGGTTGTTAAGGGACAATGGCAGAGCCATTGGCTCTGAGGACTCTGACTCCATCTCTTGCTGAGCCTGGGTATCTCCCGCAGCCCGGGAACAAGGACGAGCGAGCAAGAGGATGATAGCAGCTCAAAAAGGACAACTCGCAAGGGTGCGGGAGTTGTCTGGGGGAGTCTGGCTGAGACACAAGCACCCACAGCGGGTGTCTGAAGACACCCCTGCCTGGGTTACTGTCAGAGGTGGGAAGCCTTTTGGTAAGACCAACCTGGTGTAGACAGTTTGTTTTTTTGTTTTTTGTTTTTTTTTATGATCTGTTCCTTTGGTTGAAATAAGCAGCCCTTTGGCTATGAAGGCCGCTGTGACGCGGGGGTGGATTTGATTTAAATCAAATTGATTTAAATCATGATTTAAATCAAATTGACTTAAATCATGATTTAAATCACTAGTCAGGAAGGCTCGATTTAATCATGGATTTCTACATAAAAGTGCTTTCTTGTTGGTTGTTATAACCTTAATACATATTCTTCACAACTCCGAGAGAGAGATGTAGGTTTCATTTTTAGAAGATACACACTATACATTTTTAAGTGATTTATTTTGAAAACTTTTCAGAGTAATTTTACAGCTATATCAGAAAATGAATGATTGTTTGGTTATTTCATTTACCAAAGGTAATTGAAGCAGATATTTATGAAGTCATTGGGAGGTGAACTATCTCCAATTCAACAGGTTAATCATTAATATTTGGAAGATTTTCTTGCCATGCTATATTAGGAGGAGAACATCACCAGACAGACATTTAAATTCTTTTATTTAACTAAAACAACAACGTTAAGTATTCTGGATATTTTTCTTCAACAGCAAACATATAATATTTTAACAAAACAAGCATATGGATTTTTGAATTTAAACATTTAAGTTTTTTTTAAATCAGGTTGTTTTTGTTAAAATTGTTTTTAACTAAAATAGTTACATGAAATATTTAAAAAAAAACAACAACAAATTAAATCGACTGTGTCAGCCTGGTCAACATGAGAAACTTAACATATTGGCTTCTGCAGTTAACTCAGTCATCTTCACCTTCATTTTCCTGTTTGGTCATAATCTGGAAAAGAAAAACAAGCTTTCCTGCTTTTTCAGGTCCCAAACAATTTCTCAATTTGGAATGAATTAGTCCAAAGGAAGAAAATATTCTTTCTACACTGGCAGAAGAAGTTACTGCTGTTAAAAGTGAGATTATCACTTCAACAGTCTCTGAAGCCAAGTGCTTAAGTGACTTCCACCAGTTCACTGATGTGACTTTCTTTAAAACATCATCAGCAAACATACATTTCTTGAATGGTTCTTATTCCCAAACTGGGTCTCTTTTGTGGCCTGCTGCCATTATAGATTTTCCCTTCTAGTGAGAGAATGTATGGTAGCTCTCAAATCAATGAAGGCTACACTCAGAAAGATCTCCAGACTTCTGGAATGTGCTTCTCAAACAGTTTCACTTTTGTTTCTACTGCCTGTCCCTCCCTTCTCACATTTATCTCCAGACTTTTTCTCCTTGTCCAGATCTATTCCGCCCCCAACAATCTTCTATTCACTGGACTTTTTGAAACTTTGCACTTTTAGACAGAGGTAAGGGATTGACTCTGTATACACAAATTTGCAGAGGGACAATAGAGTTGAGATCTGTTATTTTTCACCTCTCTATATTATTCATTTATTTATTTATTTAATATCATTTTTGCTGTTAACAAGCACGTTATCTCTGGAGACACAAATCCACAGTCTGAGAACTGCAAAACTAAGTATCTCTGATGGTATCTTCTAGACTGAGCACTGAGTCCCAGTGGGTAGATAGAAAGATTAACCTAAATAATCTATACAGAAGCCCCTGGACCCCCATAAGATTGGGTCCCTAATCCATGAACTATTGGAACTCCTTTACAAAACTTTTCTTAAACATTACATGAATATATTGTCTAATACTATAGAATTAGAATTTATAGCCCCTCTTCCAGGATGAGATGTCTTTGAGCTATAATGTATTTTAATTAAAACTATCTTTAGATAGGTTTTTTCCTCAAAAAGCATTTTATCAAAAAAATCTGATATAAATTTAAAAAATCCAATTTTTTTTATTTAAAAAAAAAACACATTGATTTTTATCCACCCTGGTCACAGTACTCCACTGGGCACAGACTCCTGAAGGGAAGAACCAGAACTCAGCCGGGCCTCCAGGTAAGCATGGTGGATGCCCAGGGTACTGTCGCCCAGCACCTAGGCTGGGAGTGGAGAATTGTGGAATCCCACCCTAGGATAGGTAAAGACACACGGCCTGATACTTGGGCGGTGCCCCAGAGAGGGCACGGCGGAGCAGCTAGCCCTGCAACCAGGACATCTCCCATGTAGGTGAAGCAGCTTATCAGGTGCAGCTGCGCACCTTCAGGGGCTGATACAGCACTGCCGTGGTCAGAAATACCCTGGAGATGTAGGGCAAAGCAAACTGGAAATAGCTGCAGAAACCTAAGGGCCAGGGCTGGGCTTTCCAAAGGAGCGTAAGGGAGGTAGAGGCTCAGGTCCCACTGCCTTCCATGGGATTTAAAATCCCGCTACCCGAAGCAGCACAGACCTCTGCTCCTGACAGCAAGCCTGTTCTGCAAAGTCAAAGTAGCTGGAGAACTCCAGGAACTGAATTTAGGGGCAGAGTTTGAAACGGGACTCTGGGCTTTATCAGTGAGTGATCAAGACTGTTAACTGCACACCTCTGAGACAGGAGCGTCTAGGTAAAGGCAGCCCGAGGGTTTTGGCCACCTAGCATGTGGTTAAAACAGTCATTTAAATGGCCCTTGTGGTGTGTGTAGCAATTAGTTCTGTAGCGTAGCTGTTACCCAAGTCTGTTGTGTGTGTGTATTTCTATTGTGTGTTTGCAGTGGCCATTGCCAATGTAACCACAGGCCAATAAATCCACAGATCATGGTGTGTTCTAAAGCCAGAGTGTTCTAGCTCCGTTTCCAGGCTTGCATTTGACATCGGGCTTTTCTTTGGGGAAGCGTCACTGGGATCGTTTCTGAAGGAGACTGTGGTTGGAAGAGAGTTCTCTCCTGAGGCAGTGTCAGGGAGGCCTGCAAGATGGAGCCCATCAGCGGGAGGAGAAGGGGCTCTGGTCTGCACTCCTAGCCTCCTGTCTTGTAAGCTCAGCGCAGGTGGAGTAAGTTGACAAGAGGATACCAAAGCCAAGAGCGGCCCAGTAATGCAACTCGGTCAGGGTCCAAAGGAACAGCCAGGCCAACTCCGACAAGGCAGTTGATGGAAATGGTAAGATAAAGCAGTCTGTCCTGGCTGAGCAGGGATAAGTCTCCCACTGGAAAAGGTGAGACATCAAACCCAAAGAGGTAATGCTGCCCCACCCAGAATCCTCACTGCATGCAGGACCGCACAGCCACATGGGCGATATACATGACCAAGGCCCAATCTGAAAGATGAGCTGAGCCTTGAACTGTCATCCTGGTGAGTTTTCGCATCATCGATTCCTGATTCTGGGGTGCTGCTTTAGACCAGTCATTAGGTCCTTCACCAAGGTCGCACTTCCCCTGCAATTGCTCACTGCCGCCAGACTTCGCAGAAGCTCAAGGACACGGACTCCCTCCCTCTTGTCTGTGGCGATCTGATGGAGCACACGGGGTAGAGCGCGGGTGGGGTGGAGACCGAGGCAGAACCACAGGGGGGGTGCAAGCGTGAAAGGGCCACAGCTGACGTTGCAGGTAAATTGGGACCATTGGCGCCATCGCCAGCAATTCCCACCACATTGACCAGGAGGCTTCGGGAAATGAGAAGTGTCATCAGGTATTTCTTCCCACCGGCAGGGGCGTGGTGCTGGGCTGCCATAAACGGCTGACCTAGAGCTGCCCGGTGGCCCGTGGGGAAGCCTGTGGGGAACAAGTGAAGAGAGTACAGAGGAGGATGTGGAAAACCAACACGTTCACAAAGCCAGTAAGCAACCCATTCATGTCCCTGATGCGCCATCCGTCCCTGAGGTATCCATGAGCTAATGCAGGAGAACACAGGACCTTGAGGGTTCTGCCAGGATCCGTCTAACAGGAGGTGAAACGGGCTCTATGATGGTAGCATTATCACAAACGTGTTCCAATGGCAATACCAGTTAATCCATTCTTACATACATTTCACAATAGCTGTGACTCCTGGACGTTTGGACCTAGATCCCGTGCTGATGAGCTAGTTACAAATATTCAGACTGTTAAGATCTGTTTGTCTGTCCTTTCTTTGCCCTTCACCCAGTTCTTATACAGCCCTGTGAAGTGACCCGGGTCTCCGATTCTGGCCAGTTCCATCCAGGAAGAAATAATTTACCACCAACCTAGTTGGGGCCAAAGCAAAGAAACACACTTTGCTTAGCGCATCTAGATGTGAAGAATCAATACGCTCTGATCAGACAAAGCCCGAGGCAGGAACGCTGGGAAACTGATTGTGGAGCTGCCAGGAGGGAGTTTACTAGGAGAGAGCTGGATTTCTGCAGTTCAGATGCTCAGAAGGAATCACGCAGGGTACCAATGATTTAGAGACAAAGGCTGCAGTGCTAATTCAGGCAAAATCCCTGTTGTGCTCAAGCCATTGTGACAGCAATTGGGTCCTGACTGAGCCTTCACGTGAGCAGACAGTTCAGTCCCTGACGCTCATCCCCGTAATGTCTGTGCATGTCCATCTATGCCATGCAGTTAATTCCGACTCCCTGAGCACGATCAGTCGGGATCTAATTGACTCTAGCTTCATATGCAGCCTGTGCCCAATGCGTAGTTGAAAGCTGACAGGGATTTTATCTGCTGCCAAGCACACTAAAGCAGCTTTGGGCGGCTCATACATGAAAAAACACCCATTCAATATTCAGTGAGGTGAAGGGGTAACCCTTAAAAGCCATGCTGAGATAGACATAGAGGGACCCCCTTTCAGAGGAGGGGCGGGGCTGGCTGTGCCTTGCCGAGAAGGGTCTCTTCTCTGACGTGGAGTGTGAAATAAAGCTGAAAGGTGCGGCTTACCTAAGGCCCTTTCACATCCGTCCTGGTCCTGCTTTGAGCAGGGGGTTGGACTAGATGACCTCCTGAGGTCCCTTCCAACCCTGATATTCTATGATTCTATGATCTCTCTGCTGGCCAGGAGGCGAGGCTGCCTCTGCTGGGCCAGCTTGGGAAACGGGCCGAGCACATCACTAAAGGCCTCAAACATTCATTGTCAGTGGTTTGCAGAGGAAAAAAAGGGCCAGTTTTTGCAGACATGAATGTACAGTGGGGATCAGCCCTTCTGTTCAGCTAGTCAGGTGCAAGAATCCACCAGAACAGCAAATTCCCCGGCCCCATGCCGGCAGCGCGGCTTGCTCTCTGACAGGAGGAGGAGGCTGCCGTGAGGGGCACTGGCCAGACTGACAGCGTACCAGACAGGCCACGTCACTGCTGATAGCACTAGGGTGACCCGATATTAGGGGCTTTCTTTTATATACACAACTAAACACCCCTCCTCCCCCCCAAAAAAGTGTCCTGATTTCTCACACTTGCTACCTGGTCACCCTAGAGAGCACCAGTGACTGGCAGCTCTCTCCTGGCACCAGTGAAGTGGGAAGGTGCATCACACACCCGAAGGAGGCACCACCCCAGCTGTGCTAAATGGACATCCCGCATGGGAATGAGAAGCGCACTGCCCAGTTACCCGGCCTGGACGATCCAAAGGCCTTGACCGGCCAAACAGGGAGAGTTACTGAGAGAAATGCTAGGACCAAGCCACTTGTACGTGGGCATCTGCACACTCACCCACTAACCCTTTGCATGCCGTATTGCACCATTCATCGAAGGAGCTCAAAGCTCATTGACCTGGATGGGCACGGGCGTGAGGAGCCAGTGCCATTCCTGGCGTCACAGGAGTAACAACTGTGGGAATGCGGTGCTATCCTACCTGCACATCCGGCGGCTGCAAAAGGAATAACCTCTGACTAACAAACACCCCAGGCCTGACCCACACCTGGGGCAGGGTTGAGAAACTGCAAGCAAACTCAGGGAGGCAGGGGCCTCTGCAGAGAACAAGACTGGGATTGCTTTGGGGTTATTGTCTTTCAGGTTTTGGAGGAAACAGTAATTCCACTCCCCTGCGCACGCGTCTGTCCGTGACCGTTGAGGGCCTAACTCTCAGAGAGTGGCTGTTGCCACTTGTGCTTGCACCTGAATTTCAATTTGCAGGGAAGCGTGGAACTGACCTGGTGCCGTGTGAACTGACAGGGGACGTTGCTCCTGCCCAGCACGACCAGCCAGGTGTGGGAATGAAAAACACAAACCAGCCATCATCTTCCCGCTGCCACCTCAGGCATGGAGGAGCCCTCCTCCTTGCTCCTGTCTCTGCTGTCCACCTCCTGATCCATTGCACGTGCTCTCGCCAGCACGGACGCTGAGGCTGCTCCAGCCGCTTGCCCCGCCTAGCTCTGTTGCGGTCAGAGGACAGCTGCGGAATGGTGCAGCTTAGCCCTCGTCTTGCATTTCTCACACGGGCATTTCTGCAGCACCCACCACTGCGGAACGAAAGTGCCCTCGGGGGCAGTCACCCCAAAAGATGGGAAGCTGCTGCTCTCGAGCGGCTTTGGGCCTTGTGTTGTGCACCCCTGAATTTGCAGTAGCATAATGAGGCACTGGGTGCACGTCCATCCAGCGTAAGGGCTCAGGGGGGACCTGCATGCCCTTGGAATACTCTCTGTCCAGCCTAGGTCTCGTTAGAAATGGATCAGCTGGTTCACCCCCCTGAACACAGTTGCGGAGAGCAACAGGCCCTGAGTCAATGCTGCCCGCCTCTGAATGCTAGGGAGAGCGGAGGGACAAGGAAGGTAATTTTGTGTAATATATTAACCAAGGGCTTGGCCCTGCCAATGCTACTGAGACCAGGGCCATGGGCTCCGAAAAGCCCCTCCCAGCAGTGAACTGCAGCCCCAGGAGAGAGGCAAGTTCCATCTTTACAATCCCAGCATTTCCCCCCCTCACACTAGCTCTCAGGGCAGCGCCTTCCCTCCCCAGGTCACTGCCCTCACGCGATCCCTCCGACTGGTAAGGGAGAGGCTGATTTGCAGCAGCAAGTGCCCCGTTGCGGTTGCCCAGCAGGGAGCAGAGCATTAAAGGGCATAACCAGAGAGCCTTGTCAGCGCCACAGAGAGCCGGGAGCACGCCCTGGGCCACTCCTCCAGATGGGCTGTGGCCAGCAGGCCCAGCATGGAACAGGCAGATTAGACACAGGCCTTGCCGTGGGGGAGGGGACCGTGACAGCTGCCTGCCTTTGTCAGCACTACATTTTGTGCTTTCCTTTTGTCTTGGACGCGTGGGGCTGAGAAGGCCAGGAGCCGCCTGTCCAGCTGGAGGTGCAGCTCCTCCAGGGCTGGGGCTGGCCAGGAGAGCAGGGGGCCTGGGTACGATTCAGGGAGCTGGTTATGCCTGAATGGGAAGGGCACATGCCTTGTGGCTGCACCCGGATTTCTCCGTCCATGGGTGTCGGATGGGGTAACCCAAGCTTGCACCGTGTCTCCGTTCAGCCTAGCGGTGGGTTACAGTTTGTTTGTGGCAGATTGCTAGGGTGACCAGATGTCCCGATTTTATAGGGACAGTCCTGATTTTTGGATCTTTTTCTTATATAGGCTCCTATTACACCCCACCCACATCCCGATTTTTCACGTTTGCTGTCTGGTCACCCTACAGATCGCACTGGGCAGGCAGCAGTTTGGCTGAAATCAGTGGCAGTCTCCCAGCTGAGCAGTAGCTATGGCCCTTGGGTAAGGAATGGGGGTGGCTGTGCACCGCTGCAGCCCCTGCGTTTTGCCCCAGAGGGGGCTGCAATTTAGCTCTCTGTGCTGGCTTCCCATAGCATACCGAGTCTCGGGCCCGATCTTCGAGGCGCTCCGCGGCCTGGGCTCAGCGTACCTAGAAGGGTCTACGGCTCCGGGCTGGGCACCGAGGTCCGTAACTCCAGCCCTCGGGCCCGTGGAACTTTCCACCACCGGGGCAGAGCCCGGCTGGGCAGCAAACAGAGCGTCCTGCGGGGCCGGTCCCGGACTGTGGAACAACCCCCCAGGAACTCAGGGCCACCCCAAACCTCCCCAGAGGCCCTGCTCCCACCGGCCTTCTCTGACACAAACCCAGAGCAGTGCGTATGTTAAAAAAAACCTTCCAAAACAAACCACTCCACTGTACACACAATCCTCCCCCGGGGGAGCGGACGAGAAAGCAAACCACACGTGAGAGATGCTAGCTGCATTGCTTAGTGCACTGCTGGATGGTGTTCAGTGTAGGAGCAGGATTTTATATTTGTACTATAAGAATTAATATATGATTTGATCATCCTGCCAGCCACCCTTTTTGAATAGCAGAAAGGAATGACCCTCTGGAACTATGAGAGATTCTGTTTCCCATGCATCACAAATTAGGCCCTTTTAGGTTTTTTTAAGGTTTAGTTAGTAAGAGATAGGATCTTATACTATGTCTATGTTAAGCATATTAGAGGGATGTTGAAGGCCTGGGCCCCACTGTGAATTGTTTTGGTTATAAGATGTAGTAAGTTTTAATTTACAATGTCTTTTCCCTTGATATAAAATACTGCTGTTTGTATTCTTAAAGGTCTCTGTGAAAGACTGTTTGTGTGAATGAGGAATGTATGCATCAGGAAAAGATAAGGTGTGAAGGTCATTGTTTTAGCTAGATGGTCAAGGAAGAAGGAGTGAAGAAACTTAATGACATCACAGAACTATCAACACGCATCCATAATGAAGGAAGGGCAGATTGACAACCCTGAGGTGGAGGCTGGCACCCCAAAGACAAGACAATTGATTAAATCAAAACCAGGAAAGGATGACCTTCTCAGAGGTGTTTTGGAATGTTAACATCAAAAGATACACCAATTAAGGAAAGGAGTACTTGTGGCACCTTAGAGACTAACCAGTTTATTTGAGCATGAGCTTTCGTGAGCTACAGCTCACTTCATCGGATGCATAGCATATCGTGGAAACTGC
Organism: Chelonia mydas; assembly: GCF_015237465.2. NCBI lineage: Eukaryota > Metazoa > Chordata > Testudines > Cheloniidae > Chelonia > Chelonia mydas. Next base: position 2,093,059 of record NC_051257.2, read on the forward strand.
CAGTTTCCACGATATGCTATGCATCCGATGAAGTGAGCTGTAGCTCACGAAAGCTCATGCTCAAATAAACTGGTTAGTCTCTAAGGTGCCACAAGTACTCCTTTTCTTTTTACGAATACAGACTAACACGGCTGTTACTCTGAAACCAATTAAGGAGTAACCGGTCACAAACTGACACAGCAAAATCCATAGACTTCAACAGAGAAAAAAAAAAAGATTGTAAGAACAGAGTGCTTGGCCATGGGACTTTGCGTTCGTCTTGCCACACTCCAGGAGCATCGGATCGCAAACGACAGAGCCCTGCTCCCCTGTGCAACCAATCTGACTGGCCGCTAGATTGATCCAGACTCTGGACTGGTAACTCTAAACATCAGCTGGCAGGACTGTGTTCATGGGGGGGTGTGATTGAAAAGCATTTGCTGACTGTTGAATTCTCAATAAATGCGGTGTGCTGCCTTCTCCCTATAAAGATCCTGTGTGCTTCTTATAAGTATCACATCAGATACTATTGTGCTCAGGGGTAGGAGAACCTATAGAGACTAGAACAGAAGTGAATTCATTCTGTGCTTCTAAAGGGTTTCTCCTTTTGGGGATCCCTAGGATCTAGAAAAGCCAGTTGCCCTGGGCTCCAGCTGGTTCTGACAGCACGATTCTTATGTGAGTACCATGCAGCCTTCGGCAAACCCCAGCCCGGTCTGAGGTGTTTGTGATGGGTTGGATCACAGAAACCCCCCTGGGGTTGCCAACTGATGTGCCAAGACTACTTCTGCCCCTGCTTTCCCTGCCAGCTTGAGACTCCAGCACCCTGTCTGGCTGAGCCAGACACACCAGTCTGCTCCAGCACAGACCCAGGGTCTGAACCACGGGCCGCAAAGCTGCAGACTTAACTGAAAGCAGCTTACAGAAGTGTTCCTGTCTTTAACGCTCAGATGCCCAACTCCCAATGGGGTCCAAACCTCAAATAAATCCATTTTACCCTGTATAAAGCTTATATAGGGTAAACTCATAAATTGTTCGCCCTCTATAACACTGTTAGAGAGATATGCACAGCTCTTTGCTCCCTCAGGTATTAATACATACTCTGGGTTAATTAATAAGTAAAAACTTATTTTATTAAATACAGAAAGTAGGATTTAAGTGGTTCCAAGTAGTAACAGACAGAACAAGTGAGTTACCAAGCAAAATAAAACAAAACACGCAAGTCTAAGTGAATACAGATAAAATCTCACCCTCAGAGATGTTTCAGTAAGTTCCTTTCACAGACCAGACACCTTTCTAGTCTGGGCACAATCCTTTCCTCTGGTGCAGCCCTTGTTCCAGCTCAGGTGGTAGCTGGGGGATTTCTCATGATGGCTGCCTCCCCTTGTTCTGTTCCACCCACTTATATATCTTTTGCATAAGGTGCAAATCCTTTGTCCCTCTGGGTTCCCACCCCTCCCTCTCAGTGGAAAAGCTCCAGGTTAAAGATGGAGTCCAGGTCAGGTGACATGATCACATGTCATTGTAAGACTTCATTACCCACTTGCCAGCTTACACGTATACAGGAAGGTTTACAAGTAAACAGAGCCATTGTCCTGGTTAATGGGAGTCATCAAGATTCCAAACCACCATGAATGGCCCACACTTTGCATAATTACAATAGGCCCTCAGAGTTATATTTTATATTTCTAGTTTCAGATACAAGAGTGATACATTTATACAAACAGGGTGACCACACTCAGTAGATTATAAGGTTTGTAATGATACCTTACAAGAGACCTTTTGCATGAAGCATATTTAGTTACATTATATTAACACTCATCAGCATACTTTCATAAAATCATTTCGAGTGCAACATCACAGTGTTATCCTCAGCTCCCGCCACAGAACTTAGATCCGTCCCTGGGGAACCTGCCTTTGCAAGGGACTGGCTCCTCTCAGGCTGGGATATCCCGTCAGGCTTCAGCACAGGGGGGAGGGGAGCTGAGCTTTTTAGGAGAAAGTCCCCCAGACTCATGCACTAGCAGAGCCTCTTGCAGGAGCAGGGTCTGGAGAGCCGTCCGACAGGCCCTTTGGGGAGCCCTCGCAGACAGCACCCTTCCCCAGGCAGAAAAGGCAACTCTCTCACCTCTGAAGTGGGGAACGCTGTGGGGTGGGTGGGACACCCCACAGGCCCTGTTCTTCCAGACCGAGCTGGCACGACCCGTGGTGAACTCAAATGACCAGAAATTCAACCAAATGGTCAGCAAATTTACACAGTGAAAGGGCAAGCTGACAGCAGAGGGTGTGGCTGCTTCTGGGGCTGTGCTGGCTTGGGGAGAGCATGGCAGGGCGGGTGGGGAATTCACATGCTCAGCCTATGGGCTGTGGGGTTCCAGGGACAAGCGTGTGCCCTGCACCCGCCAGATGCTGCTCCAAAACGTCCTGTGGCTGGGCACATGACTCCTGCAGGGGCGTGGTGGAGGCAGTGACCTGAGTTCAGGCTGGCCTAGGCACAGCTGTATTGGTTTGGAGAACTGTAAATGGTGCAGCCCCAGCGTGGAGGTGGTTAGACTGGGAGACAGGGTCTGAGACAGGGGTAGCTGATTCCTGCCCGCGTCCCTCGTAAACGTTATGGTGCCGGGGCAGCTGCGTTCAGCCCAGCTGCCAGCCCGCCACACCGACCACCACTGCGCCTCTCGCCGGGATGGCTGTCGCCTTTCCTGTCTGTTCCAGACCGTCGCTGTTCCCTGCTGTCTGTATGGTGCTGGTGCCTAGGTGCCCTGTCACGGCTCAGGCCCCATGGTGCTAGGTGCTGGACCAGCACAGAGCACAAGGACGGCCCCTTCCCCAAGCGTGAGGCAAGGGACAGCTGGTGGAGATGATGGATGGGCAGCACGAGGAGCCACAAGGATCACAGGGAGATGCTCTGGGTCTGCTCCCCATTAACAGCCCCTCACTTTGGCTACAAAGGCTAAATAAACCAGCAGCTCTAGGAGCACAGCCCAGCTTTACAGAGAGCATTTCATTTTCCTTCGTCCCCCGGCAGGGCTGCAGACTAGGCCCCCCTCGAGCTGCCCAGCCTGGGTCCCTCTGCAGCTCCCGGCACTGCAGGATCTGAGCACCTCACGGCTCGAGGCTGAAGAACCAGCCTCCCCTCCCACCCCGGTCCCAAATGAGACCATCAGGGAAAGCTTCCACCCTTCCCCGCCCCGCCCCACGCTCTCGCTGGGGGAGCCTGGTGGCTCTTGCAGGGGACAAGGCTCTGCAGACAGCAGGGTCAGAGGCCACCTGGGCGCATGTGTCCGCTGCGGGACCAGCTCACTTCTTGTCATTAGCGCTCCCTCCAGTGGCCGGACGTGGTATGGCAATGCCAGGGGGCCCGATTCTGCACTCACTTTATCCCCATTCCCAGGTTGCTGTCAGACAAACGTCACGGATATGAAAAGGGAGCCAGCAGCGTGCAGAGGACTCGTCCAAGTCTGCTGGCACATATAGGCCACCCAAAGCTGCAGCTTAAAGAGCCACATCCTGTGACTGTTATTACGGGAACCCATGTTGCTGGTTGAAATATGGGACAGAGGTGCTAGGAAAGGGACAGAATCTGCCACTGTTACTCACACTGAGTAGTGCTTTACTCCCCCAGGGTACTTGCAGAGTGAGGTGCTACTTACCATGAGTAGGGACGGCAGAGTCTGGCCTGAGATTACCTCAGTGCACACTGTGCGTATCTCAACTAGAGGAGAAGGTCTCTGGAGCAGGTGTAAATCCAGAGACTCGCTGGGCCTTCCGCGCTCTGAAAAGCATCTGAGCTCCAAAGCAGGGCAGCAATCTCACACAAGTATCTATAGCAGCAAGGAGGAGATTGTTCAGACAGGATGCTGACAAATTGGAACCGGTTCAGAAACGGGTTTATTGCTACAAGAAGGACTCAGGGAACTTGCTTCAGAGCAAGAGACTAAAAGACGTTCAATTGATTTATCTCACCCAGGAGAAGGCTGAGAAGTAACTGGATCATGGGCTATAAGGGCCTACCTGGGGAAGAGATTTTTGATCGGCGGCAGCTCTTTATTCTAGCAGCAAAAAGCAGAACAAGGTCGAATGGCTGGAAGCTGAAATTCAGACTGGAACGAACTAGAGCTAATTTTCGAGCAGGGAGGGGAATTAACCATTAACAACCCACCGCGGGTTCTGGGGGGTTCTCGGTCACATGACATCCTTCAGTCCCGACCCGAGGAAGTTCGGAAGGAAATGCTGTAGCCCAAACGGAGGGTCTGTGCTCAGTGCAAGAATTGCTGGGTGAGAGTCTTCTGGCCTTAAAACTCACTGAGACAGTGTGATTGTCTGTCGGGCGCTTGGGGAAACGGGCATGTTCTTTATTGTTCTTGTTGAAGACTGTTTAAGACCAAGCAGCTCTGGGGTCAGTCGTTCATCAGCAGATTCCTCTCCCTCCTCACCTATTAGGGGCAGACTTTCTCCAGGTTAGTAATACTCAGTTTGTAAAAGCCTTTCTGAGCGCTAAATTGTGCCTTCAGACAAAGCCCTGAGCCCGGCGGGTGCCTCAGACAAGCCCCCTCCAGGAGGGCGGAACCACACCCCATGCAAGCTCAGCTGGGCCAGCTGGTGTTTTGGGGGTCAGAGCCCAGGCTCCACCTACTCCCCACTTCCCTGTTCCGGGGTAAGCAGGAAAGGTGCCCAGTGTCCACTTGCCCCAGTGCACGGTGTCGCCCATGTGTGGGCATGATGAGGGGCTTAGTCCCCTGTGTGGGTTTGTGGCCCAAGTCACCATTGAGCCCTAGTCCTGTGACACTAGGAGTAATAACCCACTTTGAGGCTGGCTTCTTCCTACAAGCCTTAATCGATTCTCCCCGTGCTGGGGTGCTTCCCTGCCCCTCCTGTCTCCCATCCCTGGTGGAGGGTTCGCAGGCCACAGCCCTTAGGGCAGGCGCTTGGCGATCACACTGCTGCTCAGCGTTCTCCTCCCCAGCGGTACTGAGAGCTGCTGGGCCCTACCTGGGACTTCAGGCTGCCCCGTTTCCCCTCCACACGCCCAGAGCATGGAGCTGCCTCCTGTTGCATCAGAGCTTGCTGGATTTTGGGATCATAGAATATCAGGGCTGGAAGCGGGGGTGAAAGTAAGTTAGAGAACTTACCGGTACACCGGAGTCCTGAGCCGGGGGTGTGGCCTCAACCGGAAGAGGCAGGACCTTAAATCCCCGGGCTCTTTAAATCAAGATTTAAAGGGCCAGGGCTCCAGCTGCGCGAGTGGCGGCTGGGAGCCTGGGGCCGTTTAAATCACCCGAGCTACCAGCTGCAGAGGGGGCTGGGAGCCCCGGGGCCCGGGGGTGATTTAAAGGGCCCAGGGCTCCAGCTGCCGCTACCGCAGCGGAGCCCCGAGCCCTTTAAATCACTGAGGAGCTGTGGGGGCTCCCGGCTGCCACCGCTACCCCAGGGCTCTGGGCTCTGGCAGAGCTTTAAAGGGCCTGGGGCTTCGCTGTGGTAGCAGCTGCCGGAGCCCCGAGCCCTTTAAATCCCCGCCTGAGCCCTACTGCCCGAGCCCTGGGGTAGCGGCGGCAGGGCTCTGGCGGGGATTTAAAGGGCCCTGGCGAGGGGCGGGTAGCAGCAGCTGGAGCTCCAGAGCCCTTTAAATCCCTGCCGCCACTACCCCAAGGCTTTAAATTGCCCTCTCGGAAAGCCGGTCCTGGTACGGCACACTGGCTCTTACCGATACGCCGTACCGGCTTACTTTCACCTCTGGTTGGAAGGGACCTCAGGTCGTCATCTAGTCCAACCATGCTCAAAGCAGGACCAATCCCCAGCTAAATCATCTCAGCCAGGGCTTTGTCAAGCCTGAACTTAAAAACTACCTGGCCTCCCTAGGTAACGCATTCCAGTGCTTCATCACCCTCCTAGTGAGAAAGTCTTTCCTAATAGCCAACCTAAACCTCCCCCTCTGCAACTTGAGACCATTTCTCCTTGTTCTGTCTTCAGCTACCACTGAGAACAGTCTAGATCCATCCTCTTTGGAACCCCCTTTCAGGTAGTTGAAAGCAGCTATCAAATCCCCCCTCATTCTTCTCTTCCACAGATTGAACAATCCCAGTTCCCTCAGCCTCTCCTCATAAATCACGTGTTCCAGTCCCCTAATGATTTTTGTTGCCCTCCGCTGGACATTTTCCAATTTTTCCACATCCTTCTTGTAGTGTGGGGCCCAAAACTGGACACAGTACTCCAGATGAGGCCCTCATCAATGTTGAATAGAGGGGAATGGTCACGTCCCTCGATCTGCTGGCAATGCCCCTACTTATGCAGCCCAAAATGCCATTGGCCTTCTTGGCAACAAGGGCACACTGTTGACTCATATCCAGCTTCTCGTCCACTGTAACCCCTAGGTCCTTTTCTGCAGAACTGCTGCCAAGCCATTGGGTCCCTAGTCTGTAGCGGTGCATGGGATTCTTCCGTCCTAAGTGCAGGACTCTGCACTTGTCCTTGTTGAACCTCATCAGATTTCTTTTGGCCCAATCCTCTAATTTGTCTAGGGCCCTCTGTATCCTATCCCTACCCTCCAGTGTATCTACCTCTCCTCCCAGTTTAGTGTCATCTGCAAACTTGCTGAGGGTGCAATCCACACCATCCTCCAGATCATTAATGAAGATATTGAACAAAACCAGCCCAAGGACTGACCCTTGGGGCACTCCACTTGATACCGGCTGCCAACTAGCCATGGAGCCATTGATCACTACCCTTTGAGCCCGACAATCTAGCCACCTTTCTACCCACCTTATCGTCCTTTCATCCAGCCCATACTTCTTTAACTTACTGAATACTGTGGGAGATCCCCTGTCCCGCAATGTGCTGCATCCGAGACATTCATTCCTGGCCCTAGGAGTGGGGTCAGCAGCACCAGGGTCCCTTGGGGGAGCACTCTAGGGGCTCAGCCCCTGCAGGGGAGACACGGCAGGGGGAGGTCTGAGGGACAGATAACACACTGGGGGTTGAGGAGAGGTGGGAGTTTGAGGGCAGACCAGGGCCAGCTCCAGAATTTTTGCTGCCCCAAGCTCCAAGAGCGCAGCTGCCCAAGCAAAATAAAAAGGGTGGCCAGACGCCGCCCCTGGAATTGTGCCACCCCAAGCCCGTGCTTGCTTGGCTGGTGCCTAGAGCCGGTCCTGGGGCAGACACCCTGGGAGGACATTTAGAGGGGTGGAGGCAGACACTATGGGGGAGGGTTGGGGCACTGGGGGCACCCCAGGGGGAGTCTCTCATTGAAAAGATAGCTGTATGCTCCCCCCGCCCCAGGAACGTTCCTGCTAGGTGAGGGCCCCTCCCTCGGCCCAGAGCCCCCTGGCAACGGCAGCTCAGAGAGCCAGGGCCCCTGTGTGCCCCTTGGCAGGGGCAGGGGCAGGGGCAGGGGAGGAAGTCCAGCCTCCGGAGCCCCGCTAGGACAATAGCCAGGCCCAGGTGGAGCTGACGGGGTGCTTTTGTTTGTCCCTCTCACTGCTTAGAGCCAAACAAAAGGGGCAGTCAGACGTCACAGCGGCCGCATTGTGCCGCGGGGAGCAAAGCGCTGAGCCGGCAGCTTGCCGTGACCTCACTTGTTTGGAGAGCACTGCAGGGCGAGAAGGCCCCAGGCCCCGGCAGCCTCACAGCAAACACGGGCCTGGCCTGGCATGTCCCGGCACAGGGCCCTGGCCACAAGGAGCCCAGCCCGTCCAGCCAGGGAAAGAAGGAGCCTGCCAGCCCAGGGGACTCATGGCCTGCAGGGCTCAGCGGTGGCTGGGCCTGGGTTGAAACGCACTCACACCAGGCCACTTGGGATGACCCCAGGGCAGGGATGGGACAGAGAGAGATCCGGTTACTATGGTTACCAAAGAGCGCTGGGACAGGCTGGATCGGGGCCATGGAGTGGGGGCCACCAGGCTAGGCTGGAACCCGGCTGCTGGTGAGACGCTTTCTGCAGGACTCAGAGCTAGGAGGGGAGTATTTAACAGCGGTGCCCCGGCTCCCAGGCACAGAGCAGGGCCTTGCTATGCAAACCCCCCGCGCACACACAAGAGACAGCCCCTGCCCAGAGAGCTCACAGGCTGGGGCTCTGCTAAGACACAGCAGGTCTCCTGCAGCCCACAAGTGCCCCCCGAGCTGCTCTGCAAATCGCCAAGAGAAGGGGTCTCCTCCGGCACATGCCGAACCATTTGCCCAGCTTGGATTTTAGCTCAGAGGCTCTGGTTACCCTCCCGAGGGGAAGCAGGGCTCTGTGAAGCTCGAAGCCTGTACCGTCCATACCAGAAGTTGGTCCCTCACCCACCCTGTCTCCACCAGGACAAGGGTAATTCTGGGAGCCTGCACCCCCCCCCCCCCCCATAGTGAGCTGAAGGTCAGGTGCTGGCCCAGAGCTTGGCTGCAGGTTCCGTTCCTCCCCCCGACTCAGCATCACCCTGAGCAGCTTGGCATTTGCCTGCAGGGATCCTGGGAGGCCCCCGGTGCTGCAGGATGTTACACACCCTGGCGAGACCCCTCTGCTCAGCACCAGCAGCGGTGAGCCGATGGCCCTGGAAAGCTGGGCTGGGGAACTAGCGAGCAGGGCCCTGGCGCATGGCCCGACGCTCCCACTGCACCAGGCCTGCGCTCAATGGTACGGACCTGAGGTGATGAACTTCGTTGTCTCTGCCAGTGCCCAGCAGCTGCCTCTGTCTTGGAGCCCTCAGCCGGAGCCATTCCCTAGCTGCTCTCAGACAGCAAACCCCCAGGGAGCCCCGGCTGCCCACTGGGAGGGAGGTTAATTAACACAGAAATCAAAACCCAGGTAATGTCCAGCTCTGATGCCTTCACCTGCTTTGGGGCTCCTAGAGAGGAAGGACAGCCGAGCGGTCAGGGTGCTGGCCTGAGGTTTGGGAGACCAGTCTTCAGTTCCTGGTTCTGCTATTGATTCCTGCGTGACCTTGGGCCAGTCACTTAGCCTCTCTGGGCTTCAGTTCCCCATCTGAACCATGGGAATAATCCCCCTCATGGGGTAATCTGCGGGGTAAATCCACTAAAGATGGTGAGGTTCCCAGATACTAGGGTGATGGGGGCTGTCTGAGTACTAATATAAATGGAGAGGGGTCCTCCCTCAGGGTCACTCAGCCCACACCCTCGATCTTCTCTGCCCAGAGAGCTGCTCCCCTTCGTTTACGTGCATGTCGGGTAACAAGCCCTCTGGCTTGGTCTGGCAGCAGGACTCACCCCTTTCCCAGCAGCTGCTAGCAGGGTGGGGTGCTTCAGGCTGGTTATCATCCCCCCTTCACTCGTGGTCTCTTCTTTCTTCCCTTGTTGGGGAAAATCTTTGTTCCATTCCACGAGGCTCATCTCTGAAACCAGTCAAACCCTGGCCTGAAAAAGGAAATGCCAAGAACCTTTCTGAGCAACCATGGGGGGTGTCCCTAGTGGGGGCGGGGAGAGAAGGGCCAGAGACAAAACCCCAAGCTTGTCTCATGACAGAATGATGCTGCCAGGCTGGAAAGTACCAGAGCAACGAAGCCGTTGAGTCATTTGTGACCAAGATTAACAGCCGACCGTGGCTCAGACCATGGGGCTGAGCTGCTGGAATCTCTGAGGATCAGCAGAAAGGATCAGAGAAAGCATAGTGCTGACTGGTCTACAAATGCTGGCCCGGGGCCCCGGCCAGCCGGGTGCTATATAACCAGAGGCGCTGGAGCAGGCCGATAGTACATGGAGGAAGCAGCAGTGCAAGCTGAGCTAGGTGAGTCCTGGGGCTGAATTTTCGACTTTTCCTATCGCCTCCTCCATTCTCTCTCCTCTTCCAAGAGACAGGCAGACACAGCCTCCTTCCTGCCTGCTGACAGGCGCTGAAACAAGACGGCCAGGAGTTAGCCCTTTGCAAAGAGAGATTCATACACCACAGCTCTCAGCTTGGGCCTATCAACCCATGGCCAAGTGTCTCCGGTCACACACATGGAGTGACAGCCAGAGACACTGACAAGGTAGTTCGGGAGGTTTCAGGTTAATACCCCGCCCAGGAGCTTGGGAATCGGCCTCCTCCTTCACGCTCTTCCATTTTCAGTAGAAATGATTTCCTCACCGCAGCTAGCTGTTGAGGGGCAAAGTAGCCAAGTCTCTAGAGGGTGCGTGGACGGGGCGGGGAATACGTGCCAGGAGGATGCAGCAGAGCATAGCTGGAGGTAGAGGTGATGTCTCGGTTATACCTGGGCTGCATGGCCTGGAGACGAGCGGTCACTCGTAATGTTTAATGTCTATAGCGTGGTAACGCTGCCACGCCCCGACTGGGGCTGGGGTTGAGGCCTCATTGCACTAGGTGCCGTGCAAACACTTAGGAAGATGTGCTCCGTACCCCAGAGATCTTCACACCCCCAGACACGGAATACACCCACTCACACCCACATACACACCCACCCAGACACGGAATACACCCACTCACACCCACATACACACCCACCCAGACACGGAATACACCCACATACACACCCACATACCCAGACACGGAATACACCCACATACACACCCACATACCCAGACACGGAATACACCCACATACACACCCACCCAGACACGGAATACACCCACTCACACCCACATACACACCCACCCAGACACGGAATACATCCACTCACACCGACATACCCAGACATGGAATACTCCCACTCACACCGACATACCCAGACATGAATACACCCACTCACACCCACATACACACCCACCCAGACACAGAATACACCCACTCACACCGACATACCCAGACATGAATACACCCACTCACACCCACATACACACCCACCCAGACACGGAATACACCCACATACACACCCACCCAGACACGGAATACACCCACTCACACCCACATACCCAGACATGAATACACCCACTCACACCCACATACACACCCACCCAGACATGGAATACTCCCACTCACACCCAGACATGGAATATATCTTCTCGCACCCACCCATGGAATACCCCCGCTCAGATTGAGAACAGCGCTGCCCCCCGCTGGTCTCTGCAGGGATCATGCGGAGTGCATGGGGCCAGTAGTGAATGGAGGGGTGACCCAGTGAACGACAGGACGGTGGACGCCAGCGACCGTATGCAGAAAAGCTTTTCCAAAGGAGCCTGCTTGGCTCTGTACCAGTGTCACTGTGAGGCGAGTTGTGCTTTTCCCTCCTTTTCCAGGCACCAGCCCCACAGCGAAGATGGCTCAGACGAACCCTCTGCCTGGCCCCACGGGCCCGTGGAAGGTACGTCCCAGCTGTCCCGCGCGTTAGGACTTGTAGCATGGAGGGCCTCGAGGTCTCTGCTGAGTGTGCACTGCCCACACATTAGATGTGACCCACAGGGAAGGGAAATGACTGGGCCAAGGTGACCCATCAGTGGCAGAGCCCAGGTCTCCTGCCCCCCTGCCGGATCACACCGAGTGCACCCCGCTCTCTTTGCACAGAAGTCAGGGGCAGGAGTTCCACGTGTGCCCTGCTGGTGCGAATGCTCACTGGCCCAGTTTCGGAAGTCGCTTGCTGGGCAGGTGTGTGCCAGTCAAGCGCAGCAGCCCAATGGTGGGAGGGCGAAGGTGGCTGGAGCAAAGCCAGCTGAGGTCTGATGGAGCTGCCACCAAAAGGGTGTGCTAGCGTATTTCCACCATTCTGGCAAGCCGGGGAGCAGCTCTGTCCTGCTGGGCGGGAGAGCGAGAAGGAAAAAGAGAAAAAGGTGTGTAAATCTGTGGGGGTGGACAAAGAAGCTGCTGCCACAGATGGTGCTGGGGGGAGGTGATGATCCTGTGAAACAGCCCAGGGCCCCGGGCAAGTCCCTGCTCTTCCTTTCTCCACCTAATCCTCTTTGCACTGGAGACTTTGGAGTGGAACTAGCGTGAGTTCTAAGTGCAGCCTAAGGCTGTCTACTCTGCAGCCTACTCTCAGCGCCTCTCTGTGCGCTCGGCGGGGCTGTGATCGCTTCCAGACCCCGCCCGGGGATGCCCCAGCCGAGTCCGGAGCTCATTGCCGGAGACAAGCAGCTGTGTGGTTCAGGAGAGGGCGCTGTAGGTGAGGGTGAGAAAGAACGTGTCCACGTGGCCAAGGCTGGGCTGATCGCTCATGCACCTGAGTGCTGCAAGGCCCAGCTGGGTGTTAGAGCCCCATAGCTGGAACAACAGGGGCGCTGTGGGTCAGCACTGAGGAGCGCAGATGCAGCCCCCGCGGTGTCCAGCTGTCGACGGGGCATTAACCTTAACTCTTGTTCAAGGAGCACCCAGTTCACCTGGACTGTTAATGTGCACGGCCCCCCTCCCCCCCTTCAGTGACACTCACGTGGGGACGACTTCCTTTCAGCTCACAGCCTACGACCAAGAAAACTTCCAGGGAAAGAAGATGGAGTTCACCTCGGCCTGCCCCACCGTCACTGAGTGCGGCTTCGAGAACCTCCGCTCCCTAAAGGTGGAATGTGGCGCGTAAGTACAAAGCTCCCGCCCGGCTCTGGGGGGCTGGCGGGCGAGGACCGAGCACGGATGGGCCGGGTTGTCGTCTCACCTCAGAAGTAGTTTGGCCGTTCTGCTAAAACACAGGGGCTACGAGCAAGGTGGCTCCTGGGCTCCACTTACCCAGCTGGGGGGAAAGCGAGTGTCCCATTTCGGGTCCTGTAGTGCCCGACTGTGCCCAGTGGGGGAGGGAGCAAAGCCCAGATGGCACCAACACAGAAACGTAGGTCATTAAAGTGAACAGCGGGACAATCTCAGCCGTGGCAGGCTTGTTTCTGGAGAAAGGGGTTGACGGGGGGCTGGCGAGGGGCAGGGAGGAACGGCGTCAGATTTTGCACACAGTTCAGCCTGTCTTTGTGCTGGAAGCCTTACGTCCTTTATGTACAAGCAGCAGCTCCACCCCCACCGCAAGCATCCGGAGCAAATCCTAGGCCACGGCTACCAGCCTGCTGGCAAACCCTTGCCAGCCTCCGTGACAGCCTTAGCCAGTCGCAGGCCGTGTCTACAGGGGAAAGTCACAACCCTGGGCTGAGAGGGGGGTTAAGCCCATGACTTCAGTTTAAGAGCGGATCTGACGCTGCAGCCAGGGCCTGCACTCTGGTCACCTACGACGCAGCAAGTCAACGGCTAGAGCGTGGGTTAGTGCGATTCAGCGTAATCCCGTTCCCAGTCAGCTTGAGCTAACCCCGAGAGCCCCAGCTCCTACCCACCCAGGGCTCTGCACCAGAGGAACGCATCACTTTGAAATTGCTTAACCCGGTGCAGCCTCCTTATGCAGCCAGGCCTGCCAGGTCCGACGCGGCCTCAAGGCAGCCGCCTGTGGAGAGCCCTGCCCAAAGGCATCTCCCCTTCCCAACATCCCCAGAGACAGCGTGACCCCGTTTGCACCAGAGCCCCGTCCAGCCCTGCGTCTAGTGCACCAAATGGAACCTCCCAGCTTAGCGAGCCCTGCACTAAACCGTTCTCTCAACCCAGGAGAGCCAGTCTACCCCCAACCCGCCTGCAGAGCGACTGTTGGCCTGGGGCCCTTGACTGCTTTGGATCCCAGCAGTCAACGACACCGGCTCGGCCCGGTGGCTGCCGTATAGGAGAGCTGGGCCCAGGCACCAGGATGCGCTGGCCACATGCTCTGCCTGGTAGCAGTGTGCCTGCAATACAGCCAGCTAGGTGAGCAGCAGCGGACGCTGAAGAGACCCCTGCCCGATTGCTTTGCCCAGAAAGGTGGGTCCACAAGACGGGTGCACAGCAGAAAAAAGTGGAGAGACTCAGGGCTCCAGGAGCGAGAGGCACCCCTCTCCACAACCAAAATGGGGAATCCTCTGCACAGCAGAGGGACAATTTCTCTGCCACGTCCAGCCCATTAATGCCGAGCAGTGAGAACCCCACTGCAGTTAGGGGTGGGGAAGCAGGAGAGAGAGGCTGACACGGCTAACGGGATTAAGGCAGAAGGCACGAGCTAGCCAGGCAGCAGCAACCAGCTCCCTCCTCCAGTGGGCAGATTACTAACTGGGCCATTCACCAGGATGCCAGTGCAGCATAGGGCCACAGCTAGTGCCACTCAGCCCTCCAACCACACTATGTGCTCGGGCGAGCTTGTTTTCCCTCAAACCCTCCCTGTGCCCAACAACCCGCCTTGAAAACCTGTGTCCAGCTGAGGTGGGGAAGCCACGTTAGAGATTCTAACACACAGAGGACAGGAGGGGACTGCGGCAGCCCGCCCCTGGGCAACCTGACAATGCACCCAGGGGCATTTCTTCCCCATCCCACCTGGCACGCGAGTCACTCGCTCTCCTAGGCAGACAGGTGCAGGGACGCAGCGGGGTTGGGGTTGTTTTAGAGGCTCAGACTCTCAGCCTTCCCTTGTCGCATCCAGGCTGCCTCCCGGCTGCTTTGCGGGCCCTCTGGTGGGCAGCATGGGTACCGGCCCCACACAGAGACTCGCCCGGTGTTGTGTGCTGTGGACACATGGGCACAAGAGGCGACCGGGGAAGCATCTCTCAAAGCGGGGCTGTGCTGCAGGAGAGAGGCAGGCGCGAGCGGTTGGGAGAACCGGGGCGGGGGCGGCGTGGTTCCGACGTTAGGAATCGTGCCCGTGGCTGCCGTTGGGGCAAGGGGGGAACTAGCACAATGACAGTGCTGCAAGAGAGCGAAACCCGAGCAGCAGAGGAGCTGAGCCAACATCTTGTGTGTTCGTCCCCTAGAGCTCCCATGCCTAATGAACACGCTAGAGCAGGGCGCCTCTCTGGAAGATCAAACCTCCCCCAGCCCTTTGGTGGAGGGTTCACTGCAGGCAGCGGAGACCCTCGGGACTCCTCCAGCAACACCTGGGAGCAGCAGCACGTGACAGCCCCCGTATTTCCGCAGTAAAAAACCAGCTAAAGAAAATCTCCCTTTCAAGCTCTTGTCGAGAAGCAAAGGAGGGTGGAGCTGTCCGAGCCCTGTGCAGGTCACCTGTAACCCAGGGAAAGTGGGAACTCTACCTGGGGCATCCTGTGCCCTAGGAGTCCATTCCCTGGAGCCTCCCCCTGCTCTGTCTTGGGTAACGCGGCAGCCTGCGTGAAGACGACACGCGGGGATGTGTAATGAGTCTGGGCAGCAGCCACTTAGCACAGGGCAGGCCCTAGCAGCTGAGCTAGCCCAGCAGCTGCGAGGGCCCTCAGCATGAACTCACCCCGCTCAGTACCATCCAGCCTCCCACGCAGGTGACGGTGGCTACTGGAGCAGGGCCTGTCCTAACGCTAGGGTGCCATGCGTGCTCCATTCCCCTCAGGCACCCAGGCCAGGAGAAGCAACAGCTTCAGCCAGGCAGACCTCTGGATTGTGGAGAGAGGCTAGGGCCACGCCTGGCCTCATCTCTCTTCTGGCAGCGAGGGAGCCCACAGGGATTTTCTGTGCCCCCTCTCCTTGAGGGACACAGACGATGGTGCAGCTGGCCAGGGCAGGCCTGCCTGCTTCCCCCCCTGCTTGGGTCTGGGGCACCGACTCCAGCCCCGGAGCTGCACCAGGAGGACCGATGGAGCTGTGCTCTGTCATTGCAGCTGGATCGGTTATGAGCACACCAGCTTCTGTGGGCAGCAGTTTATCTTGGAAAGGGGAGAATACCCACGGTGGGATGCCTGGAGTGGGAGCAACGCCTACCACACCGAGCGCCTGATGTCCTTCCGCCCCATCTGCTGTGCTGTAAGTGAGATTCCCCGGCCTCTTCACCCCGTCGCGTTTCCCAGCAGCCTGCTGCCTTCCTGCGAAGCAGAGTTATGACTCCTCCACAAAGGTGCCTCCTGGGCTCAGAGGGCAGGGCAGGGCTCATGTCTTTTTTGGAATGAAGTAGCCTAAAACTTTTACCAGCTTTTGCTGCTGCAAATCAGCCTGACAGTTGCCTACTCTTCCTTGTGATGGATGCTGCTGGGAGGCCTGGCCTAGAAGCCGGGAGAGTACTGATTGCTCACTCACTCTTCAGCTGCTGTTAGTAAATACAGCCACTCTGATTAAAAACTCGTCAGTCACTCCAGCTAGGTAGAATGGTAGGACTGGAAGAGACTCGAGAGGTCATCTAGTCCAGTCCTGCACTCAAGGCAGGACGAAGTATTATCTAGGCCATCCCTGACAGGCGTTTGTCTAACCTGCTCAATCTCCCGTGATGGAGATTCCACAACCTCCCTGGGCAATTTATTCGTGTGTAACCACCCTGACAGTTAGCAAATTTTTCCTAATGTCCAACCTAAACCTCCCTTGCTGCAATTTAAGCCCGTTGCTTCTTGTCCTGTCCTCAGAGGTTAAGAAGAAGAATTTTTCTCCCTCCTCCTTGTAATAACCTTTTATGTACTTGGAAACTGTTCTCATGTCCCCTCTCAGTCTTCTCTCCAGACTAAACAAACCCAGTTTTTTCAATCTTCCCTCATAGATCAAGTTTTCTAGACCTTTAATCATTTTTGGTGGTCTCCTCTGGACTGTCTCCAATTTATCCACGTCCTTCCTGAAATGTGGCACCCAGAACTGGGCACAATACTCCAGTTGAGGCCTAATCAGTGCCAAGTAGAGCGGAAGAATTACTTCTCGTGTCTTGCTTACAACACTCCTGCTAATACATCCCAGAATGATGTTCACTTTTTTTGCAACAGTGTTACACTGTTGATTCATATTTAGCTTGTGATCCACTATGATCCCAGATCCCTTTCCGCAGCACTGCTTTCTAGGCAGTCATTTCCCATTTTGTAAGTGTTCAACTGATTGTTCCCTCCTAAGCTGGGTACTTTGCATTTGTCCTTATTGAATTTTATCCTCTTTACTTCAGACTATTTCTCCAGATTGTCCAGATCATTTTGAATTCGAATCCTGTCCTCTAAAGCACTTGCAGCCCCTCCCAGCTTGGTATCGTCCGCAACCTTTCAAAGTGTCCTCTGTACACCATGTACAACACATGAAGGTGCCGTTCTGGATGAGCCCACGGGCCCAGCTCTCAGGAGCGCATGCAGCACCACCGCTCTCAGTGCCAAGATGACGACGGGCTGTAAGCTTAGGGTAAAGCAAGGAGGCCCAATTGAGCAGTTCTCCTGGCTGCTCTCCACCGTTGGCGTGATTGCGCAGCATAGCTAGGCCTTAGGGGCAAGCAAGGCACCTCCGAGGGGTTTTTTGGATGCACTCAGGATTTCCCCCCCTTGGTTCTAGGATTAGCTGGGTCGTTTTTGTAGAATTGTAAGGCAAGCTACAGCCAGAGGCTGCTAAAAGTCTGATGTGATTGGAAAGGGAAGTGCAGAAACATTGGCTGTCCATCATTGCAGTATCCTAGCCCCTGAACAATAGGGCAGGGGACGTATATGGCCGCACCTCCCTTTCTTTAGTGCAACGTTTTTGTACCTTCTGCTTCAGACATGGATCTCTTACCCTGGTTCATAGACGTGAGACAGCCGGTCAATGGAGGTCAGAACCCAGGGCAAGTCCTTGGAGCAAGGGGCCCATCACTAGGAGCTACGTCCGTTTCCCCCCACACAATCTGTTTGAAAGATGCTACTGGCTTCCCTCTCATGTCTGCTCTATTCCTGTGGCCCAGAATCACAAGGAGTCCAAGATGACCGTCTTTGAGAAGGAGAACTTCATGGGACGCCAGTGGGAAGTATCGGATGACTACCCCTCCCTGCAGGCCATGGGCTGGGGAAACAACGAAGTGGGCTCCATGAAAGTACAGTGTGGCACGTAAGTGAGACACGCAGGCTTAGCACACCAGAGGCGTGAGAGCAGGAGGCTGGCCGTAGAACCCAGTGCACATCTCTAGCAGTGGGTGACGATTCCCAGTTGCAGCAGAGCGGCCCACAGGGAGAGGCCTGAGGAAAGCCCTGCCCCGCTGAGGGAGTGCACAGCTCCACCCTGGGCACACCTGCAGGAGATGTTCTGACCAGAGCGTGGGTACAGTACTGGGTTAGGTACACCCCGTTTTTCTGCCTGTGCAGCATGTCTGCATTAGGGGCTTACTCCAGTTTAACTCCATCAACTTGCAAATGTCCTTAATGGAGGCAGGGCCAAGGCTATCCAAATACGGGTCATCTCCATTGTGGAAACGGAACATGCAGAATTCATCCTACAGACCACAATGAATACGGGGCACAATGCAGTTTACCCTTTCCTTAGTCCATCTGTGGCACTGCTCAAGTGCATCAGTACCTCAGCATGTGGGCATGGGCAGCCCAGGGCTTTCAGGTGAAGACCGCTCTGCCTGGGCTAGGGCTCAGAGGAAGCCTTAAAAACTGCAACTCTAGCAGGAATTCTGCAGCAGCCAGAGGGCAGGTCGCACTCCAGAAAGCGTCACAACCTGCAGTCCTGTTGGACATAGCAGCACATAGGTTCACATCTGAGCACGGTGACAAACTCATGTTTGTTTGCAAATGGCTTTACCCACAATAAAGCTGGGAAACTAACAAGAGCACTTTCTTCTTTAGAGCCACGTAGGGTCTTTCCCTCTCCCCGTTTTCTCGGAGCAGTTTAGAGGCAGATGGCCTGGCTCTATTTCTTTCTGGGTTTGGGTGGGCAATTCACCAAGACACACCTAGGACAGTTCTAGATTTCTAGGCATGGGGATTTCTCCCCTTTCCAAGTCCAACAGCTTTCTGACTCTTCTGTTTGTTCCAGCTGGGTTTGCTATCAGTATCCTGGTTACCGTGGCTACCAGTACATTTTGGAGAGCGACCATCATGGTGGAGATTACAAGCACTGGAGAGAGTGGGGCTCACATGCCCAGACCTTCCAGGTCCAGTCTATTCGGCGTGTCCAGCAGTAGATATTTGTGTTCGCAGGCTCTCCTCTTTAAAGAGCGTCTTTGCCGGATTTCTAAAGCACACTGATCCCTATGGTGCTAGCACTTCCCCTTACAAAACAGACAGATTCCTTCCTTGTACTGTGACTGCTGTTGGGACATCGTTTCTTCATGGTACTAATTGCTGCAATTACCAATAAATGTCACTAAAAGAAAATGCTACCAGGGTGTTTGGATTCTGTCACTCCAGTGTTCAGAACAAACAAAGGATATTGAAACTTGCATTAGTTAGTCTCAAATTCACATCACAACTAGTCAAGACATTGGGCCCAATTCTCCTTCCTTCCAATGATTTTACACATAGGTAAGTCCATTGACGTCAGTGGAGTGTCTTGAGATTTACACCACCGAGTTCAGAACTAGAAAACAAACAGTCTTCACACAAGCACACTACTACAGCCATTAGTCTGTCAGCAGGCCGGTCGTCAGCACAACTGGCTCCTTGCAAAACCAACTCCATATAGGTTTATGGTGGACAAGGGCTGCAGTGAAAACTGGAGACAATATTGCTACATCACACTTGGATTTTTACTATCGGCAGAAGCCTTCTGTGTTCGAACCACGTGGAGCAGATATGGTCTCCTGGCCACTGACCTGCAGATGGGATGTTCGGCCCATTATTAGCGGTTCTCTCAGATGGGCAGATCCACTCATTGCTTCCCTACAGCTATACAGGTTCAACTTTTTTCTCCGCCCCTCCCCTGAAGTGACAGACTCCAGAGCTCTGTCCTCCTTCCCTTGCACTCCAAAAAGCACAGCACACGTAAGTCAGGGGGAGCTGGGCCCACCTGCTCTTCAACCTCTTACCAGTGCTGCATTAGTTGGCCATCAGGCATTACTGACCAGCACGGCCCCCTAGCTCAGGGCCAGCATTGCACATCGGGGCGGGGCGCGTGTTCCCAGTGGGATGCTGCAGCGATTGGCTCTTAGCCCTACGCTATTTAGCATTTTATCAAGGACCATGAAGAAAACTTGACACAAAAATTAAGGGAGTGGTACATACTGAAGCGGACAGGTCATTACCAGAGAGCGATCTGGATCACTTTGTCTACCACAACAGCCCCTGCTTCCCAGGATCGAGTCCCCCATCCTGGAAGTATGGCCTGCCTTCTTTGTTCCTAGATGTGCACGTTTAGCTGTATTAAAACACACTCTCTGTGCTTGTGCCCAGTTTACAATCAGCTGAGCATAACCTCCCAAGTGTGATGCTGTGGGCAAATGAGCTAATGTGATCCTTGGACGCATAAATGGGGAAATCGCAAGTAGGAGTAGAGAAGTTATTTTACCTCTGGCACAGATGCAGCCACTGCTGGGATACTTTGCCCAGTTCTGGTGTCCACCATTCAAGAATGGTGATAAATTGGAGAGGGTTCAGAGAGGAGCCAACAGCATGATTAAAAGGATTAGAAAACATGCCTTCGAGCAAGACTCAAAGAGCTCAAGCTATTTAACTTAAAGAGAAGGTTTGGGGGTGACTTGATCACAGTCTAAGTACTGATATGGGGAACAAATATTTGATAGTGGGCTCTGCAAGCTAGCAAAGAGAGGTATAACACGATCCAATGGCTGGAAGTTGAAGCAAGAAATTCAGACTGGAAATAAGGTGAAGATTTTTAACAGTGAGAGGAGTTACCCATTAGAACAATTTAGCAAGGTGGAGTCCCCATTACAAAACAATTTTTAAATCAAGACTGGATGTTTTTCTAAAAACTCTAGGAGTTATGTTGGGGACGTTCTCTGGCTTTTGCTACACAGGAAGGCAGATGGGATGATCACAGTGGTCCCTTCTGGCCTTGGAATCTATGAATCAATATTATTCGGGTAGCTGCTGCATACACTTGCACTAACCCACCAGGGCAGCTCTGTAATGACAACTCGATACTCTGTTCTCTGCCTACATCCACAGACCCACTTATCTTCGTGCCAAGGGCTCTCTCTAATAAAGTGTGATCAACATTTGTACAACGCTGCATTTTGTCATTGCCTGATAACATCATGCACAAGAGTAAAACTCAAGTAATCAGCACCAGAATTTTTTTAAGGGACCCTTGTGAGAGAGAGAGAATGAGAAAGAAACACAGACACCTACAAATTTTAAAATTTTTATTCAACAATTTACATCACTTATTGTCTGTCAATGTATTTGATCTACATAATTTTCTGTTTTCTTCCTGATAAAGTAGTAAATTTGGGTAACTTTTGAAGACCAGTTGGTGCAATATAGAATAAATGAAATTAAGGTAACTTTTTAAACATTTAAAGTGTGGAGTACGACATCTTCAGTAAAGATCTATTCTGCCATTACAGCTCATGGACAGTATCTATCCTTACGTTCCATGACATCACTCTGTAACATACAAGGCTGCAACAGCCTGCACTAGATACAGCTACAGCAGGTATTTACGTATTACACTAAATGCTCTAGCCACCCCTCCCACAATCTGGAAAATGTCTACGTCTGTAAATGGGTACACAATATTTTAGCCTATTTCAAATTATTGGGAAGGGGACAAGAAAACAACTACCTTTAACATTGTGTGTGGTAGTACATAGCTACCCCACCAGTAACAGAGAGGGGCTATCCCTCTCAGACATGAAGAGGTAATTCAGCTCCTGAGCAAGTAAGACACAGGATCTGCTGTGATTTTAAAATACATACCAGGAAACTGAAGAGAAATGAGAACTATTGGCAGATACGAGCGCAGGCAGCTATCCATGCAAGACACCGCCTTCTGTGCTCCTGCAGTTCTGCCACGAGAGACCACGTGTATGAGCCCAACTTTCTGGGTCTGTAGTATGCAGTTGAGTTTCAAAGTGCCATTAACACTGAAATAGTCAGGAGGGATTGTGGTTTTATTTTCCCCTAAGTAAACATGTTGAGAGCCTCCAAGCCACTTGGTGCCCGAGCCACTGAAGGCAGTAAGTACACGTGTGACAGATAGAAAAGCAACCCTGTTCTGTACGGAAAAAGCTCCTGTAAAATAAGTACGAATTTCAGCCGCAGCTAAGGGAGCACATGGAAGAAAGCTGTTTGGGATAAGTCTCTAACATGAAATCCAGCCACTCCTACACAGCAAGGGCCTGGGCTAGATCACAGAAAAGTTTTCAAGGATGGTTCAGTCAAACCAATGTAGCGCAGCCACACATCTGCATAAACAAAAGTAAAGACACAGGGCAAAAATCTTGGCTTCCTGGAGATTAAAGGGATTTTTGCCATCAGCTTCAACATGGCCAATATGTCACCCATTTAGTGCACGCATACCGCGGCAATTAAACCAGCTGAGCGTGTCTCTTGCCTTGCACTATGGGCAAAGACTAAATGGGTTTTTTAAGCTGTTTTCCCTCTACACCGTTTACAATTAGTCCACCCCACACTTGCCTAAGCAAAGGGGTTCTCTGTTAAACTAGTGTCAAGGTAACATCCCATAATCAGGGCTGTCCTTTCAAATAGGACTGAAAAGCAGCGAGTGTAAACTGATCAGCCTTCCCCCTCACTGCAACTTCTCAGCTAGTCTGGAGGTAACACCTCCAGTCACGTCCTTAACAACAGAAAGGACACAGTCACTCAATGATATCAAGGGATATATCCAGAAAACTGACACCACACCCTTCTCCCTCTTACTTAAATCTCTAAATTAGGCTTTTAAACAAACAAAAAACATCTCAGGCTACTAAAAGCAGTACCAGTTTTCTGTTAGTTGACTGACAGCACAAAACTGCCATCTTATGTCACACCCTCAGATGGTAAAGCTAAGTATGCAATGACAGCACAGGAATGCAAACAAGAACAGATAAGTCACTTCTGGTAATGAGACACAAATTAAACTTTCAAAACATGTGCATAGCTTTATTCATCTGCTTAGGACTAACCTTTTCATGGAGCTTCAGTGAAACCCGAGTGTGCAAAATGCATTTCTAAAAAGTAATGCAAGCAAGCTTTCACATTTACAGTGGCAGAAATACAGAGAGGCTTAAAACAGAAAAAAAAACACTTTAGGGAGACTGAATCTAGAGATGCAGAAATGAAAAAAACAATAATTGCACAGTTTAATAGTCTGAGTCAATGGTTGCAAACAAGCATTTTTTTTTTTTTTTTTTTAAAAGCAAGGTGCATTTTCTTTTTTCCTTTACAAAACTCAAGGGGGGGGGGGGGGCGGAACAGGAGGAAAATCCAGCCCAGTAAATGGAATTTTCAGCCTCTGCAGAAAACCTGAATTCCAGAGCGAAGCTGATTCCAGACCTTCCACAGTTCTGTAGACAAAGCATTACACCACCTTCTTTTGCTAATAGGGGGAGAACAGCAAGCCAGGTTTCCTTTAAACACACACAAATATGAGTCACGTTCAGATAGGAAAGGTGCCATATCATAGGATTTGAGTTTTTCCCGCAAGCCTGTAAGACAGCCACTATTCAGAGTCAATTTAAGATTATGCCCTCATTTTGACAGCTGATCCAGCTGGTTACTGAGAACTATAGCCAATCCCAGACTGCAGAAGGGTGAGTTCGTTATGCCATACAAGGTGGTGAGAAGTCCAGAATTACCAATGCAAAGCTCCACAACAACTGACTGGTGAGTTTGATCATTTGAATTTTTTTTAAAATCGAACAGGCATGCAAGGCACGTTATATTAAAAAAAAAAAGCAAACACCAGTCAACAAAAAAACACAGTGCTGACAAGCTAATGATGGCAGAAAACTCTGCTCTATATTTACCTACCATATTGCAGTTTGATTTATGTTTCAGAAGCATGATCACATACAATTTCAGATCTCTCAATTTTTCCCTCACCCTACAAAAATATTTCTACCCCCTTTAAAAAAAAAGTTTTCTACACACAGAAAGATCAAGTAAATTTGTTCCTCCAGCAATCTCTCACTTAACAGCATGCAAGCTCTCCCGTCGAACAGGAGAGCACAGCTCGTGAGTGATCTGGCTGAGAACTACAAAGGTGAATAGCTCTGGTACTTCTATGTCAAATGAGCCAGTGCCATTATACCAGAGACGCTCCCCTTCTCGCTAACCTGTATGCCTTCGTTTATTTGTAATCATTCACATGTTTGTTCTGTAGCTAAACAAAGCAGAGAGACCAGTCTCGAGGGCTCTCTGCACTAGTGGAGCATGGGAAAAGACAGCTAACCTCAGACGCCAGCTGGGCTCCCCCATCAGCCTGAGAGCAGCGGGAGAAGACACCAGGCAAAATTAAGCGTGTTTCACAACTTTGGGAAAGCAGAATCCTTGCCATAAATTTCACATTGAGATTAAGCATTAAAAAGGTTATTTTCAGAGATCAGCATTTTCCTTCCAAAGATCTACATGGCTAAAAAACAGAATATAACACAACTCGGACAGAATATGCTTCAGCTAGATTTCTTTGACCTAGGGTTATTTTTAGCTGCATTCCCTGTTCCAGCCAAAAAGGAAGAGAAAGTGCCATCTCAGCCATTTGCACCACCTTTCCAATAGCAGCCTGAGGGAGGGATGATACACAGTGTTCTTTGAAGTTATGTTTTCTTTTGCTTGCATTGCATAGTAATTCTCATAGATGGTTCAGCACCAAAATCAGTTACGCTCATCTTCCAAACCGTTATTTCAGTTTCTAGGTTACCTTCAGAATTAGTGGCTGTGTTACAGGAGGGGGTCAAATCGTCCTTAGAAGAACTATATGGTCATGTAAAAAAGTGCATCACATTCTTGATTTTCAGAGTTACTGATAGCAGCAGTAGCATTAATCCAAGACGTGAACAATTGTAGATTCATTCCTAAATGCAACACTTAATGAAATGTCTTCAAGGTCACAAGAAAGTCCTTCTCAAAAGGATAAATGAAAATTTGACTAACAGACCCAAAAGGGATAAAACCAAACTAAAGAGGCATATTCTTATTTACATATTAAAACAAAAACATTCTTGTTAAAATACTGAATCTTTATAACACCTAAGCAAAAAAAAATATGTATTTTAGGAATAAAGCAGAACCTCCTAAAGCAGTAGCCATTTTTGGGAATCCTTATTTAGCACCTGAGGAGACTGTGCGGGAAGCAGACCGTTTTTAAGAAAAACTGCAAGTTTGACATTTGCTGAACGTTCATATGTTCGCAGTGTATAATTTTCATACCACAGAAAGAAAGAAATGGATTTTTTTTTTTTTTTTTTTTTTTTTAAAGAAGCTACTAAACCCATTAATAAGGCTGTAGAAAAGGGATACTGCTATGTTACAAAATGGCTTTAGAACCCTGGACACATGTGAAGTTTTCTGATTAACAGTCAATGATAAATACAACTCCGTATCCCCCAGTGAATGCGAAGCTATGACTTCTGTTCCTTTAATGAGACTTCCATTTCACAACAGCAAGCCAACACTCCTAGCAGTGATTCACTGGGGAATTGTTACACTCCGAACACAAGGTCACTCGCAATGCACTGCAGAGTTGCAATACAACACTCCTGCACTGTCTCAGACATCCACTAGTCTCTCGTGTCATGGTGCTAAGTTACACAACTTTGAGGGCTTTAGGCGGGCTATAAGGAAGCCAGCTTTACCCTGGGTGGTGTAATACAAATTGGGCACATTTTTGAAGCTGTGTAATGCAGTGTGTCTGTAGAGGAGCTGGAGATCTTCCAATCCCTTGCATCAGTCCAGATTCATGGTTCTCAACTGCTTTCACTTTTTTCCATGGGTAGGCATACTTCCATTAACCCTATGGTGCCAAAAGCCAGGATTTCTATCCACTCACCCACCATTCCCTGCTTCAGCCACGTCACACTTGGTTTAGCAAAGATCTTGCAAACAGCAGGCGAATCTTGCCTTGTGCACCTGAAAAAACTCTTGTAGCAGCTTGAATCATATTTAGCCTTGCTCTCTCCTCTCCTAACCCCGCTCACCTCCTCCTTTGTACACAGCCTCAATAATGAAAACGAACACTAAACACGTACAAAACCATCCAAGTGATAGGATTACTGAAAGCACCAGACACTGGAGCAAGTTCTTGAAAACGCTATTATCAGAAAGAGCAAGACCTTAACACACGGAGACACTATTAGCCACGTACAAGTTGTCCTGCAATAATTATGCATGTAACAACTTTCTGCCATGCTACCATCAAGAAATGTTTCTACCACCACCACTACCTGTTAGCAGCTGTTTATGAGGAAGGTATATTTGCATCAAAATCATGGTCTTTGAAAGAAGTGGTAGAAAAACAATAATTGCCTATGAAAGTTAGAGAGGACGATTTCCATCTCTCTGAAGTTATTTTATCAAAGCAGGAAGTGATTTTGTTTTTGATTGAAATAGCCTGCTCTCTCCAGTCCCCTCCCCCAGCCATTGAGTACATAAGGGTTACAAATTTAACACCAAAATGGCCTTTCCATATTGAAAAGAAGTTTGCAGCAATTAAAGAAGGCAAACAGTCAGATTTATGGTTCACAATGGGTTAGTGACAAGAACTCTGCCTGGCCTTGCCAAAACCAGAAGCCATCTACACTACACAGGTAGTTCTCAAAGGTGAATGCCAGATCTGCCAGGCAACTGGCTTCTGCAGCTATAATGAGGATCCCCAAATGACTGAGCTGGGATTTTTTTTTTTCCCCCCTTAAATCAAACAGAAATCAAAAACTTGAGATTAACCGCAGCCCTGCCAGTCTGATGGGATACCAAATGAGGAGAGCAGAGAGACCAATGCTGTCTCAATGAAAGGACAGCAATCTTCATCACGGGCGGGGAGAGGGGGGGAGCACAGGGTAACTGTTAAGCCATTCCTTGGAGTGGACAAAAACACACCTCAGTCCACCAAAGAGAAACAGCCATGTATTTATTTTGGTACACATTCAGGTTTCATTTGTGCAAGACACATTACAGCTAATACCCCAACGAAACCTGCCACTAGAGGGATGAAGAAAGGAGAGAGGTTGGGGGGGGGGGGGGGGGGGTTCAGATTTTACTCAGGAGAAAGGGAGAGGACACGTACACCCCCACCCCCTCTTGTGCAGGAATAGTCAAATAAATATAAAACTTCACTTGGTAGGGGAAACGGGGGAGGAGAGGAGGGGAAGAGTAGGTTGACTCATAGGGCCTACATTCAAAAGAGAAAGTTAAAAGAAGCCTTTAACCTGAATTAGTATCTTCACTGCTATTAAAAAAATAGATCATGATTTCGTTCTTAGTGCCACTTTTGAATCCTACACTTATTTTAGGCTTTTGTTTTAAACTTATTTTACTCAGTGTAATAAAAACAAATGGCACAAAATAAATACAAAGTTCGTTCTCCAAACATGAATAAAATGCTTGCACACACATTCATTCAATTCCTAGTCTGTGTGTCCCACCTCCCTGCACCCACCCCCCCACTCACACACCATGTTCAGTCCCCAGAATGGGAGAAGGTGGCACCTTTTCCAGGTTGTATTTGGTTTATGCTACAGTACTAATACTCTGAGTCCAAGGAAAATTCAAGAGACCTATCAGTAAACAATAGCATTGTTTGAATGGGCTGAGTTAGTCACAGATGAATTTGTTTTTATAAATTTACACAAAAATAATCAGAAAACAGATTAACTCTTAAGTTTTTTTTTAATAAGTGCTCAGTAAAGAATTGTGTGAGGACTTAAGGAGAAAGACTGCAGACACAGAGAGGGTTAAGTGTTACAAAACAGCACAAAGGAAGTTTATTCCATGGTCCTGCCTGTCCCTAGGCAATAAAATGTATCCAACCTGTTGCCCAGAAATACTGCCTTTGTTAGCAAGCTGGAACTACAGGGCTCCCAGAAAGAGAATTTCTTAACTGCTTGAAGCCAACGGTACAACCAATGGAGCTTTCGAGTGGAGGAGGCAGACGGTGAAATATTTTAAGAGACGAGATGCTCAAAACACACAAATGGAGAGAACTGTAGAAGGTGTTTCTGCATCAAATACCAACGGCCCGAGGGAAGGGGCAAGGCAGTGGTGTGAGAAAAGCAGGGGGAACAAACATTTAGAGATTATTTTATTCAGTTTCTTTTGAGAACTTATTTCATTATTTGAAAGATGCACTGGATTGGCTAAAGTGAGTTTCCTCAATACTCAGCAAGACTAAGACACATTTCTAAACTCTAAGGGTCAGATTCCATTTAGAAGATATTGCTGTTCCGTAAAAGCAGATGTTGGGGGGCACAGCTTTATACCCCGTGCAAGCAAAACAGGGGTTTTTTAAATATATGGAATCCAGCCCTTAAGGCGGCAAGTGATTACACAAGGCAAATAAATATACAGCGGAACTTTAAAGCCTGTAAAACAAACTAGAGACTTTGCTATTGACCTGAAACATTTAAAAAAACCCAAACATTTTTCGCCTCACTCTTTTAAGTTATATTTTCCAGTTTGTTCAACACTTTAAAGCTCAAGAATGCATCAGTTCTCTTTCACAGAGGAACCAACAGCCATTCCAACTTTTGGCAAGCAATCAGGAGACTTAACAGAATTAAACAATAGGAGCGTGGGAGGACTAGATGCAGGGCACATCTGTAAACACATTGTACATTTGAAAGTTACAAACACCTGTAAAGGTGATACAGTTTATAGGTGAAATAGAATCATTCCGCAACTGGCCAACCGCAAGTTTCTGAACCTGGACTGATACAGTAAGTTATTTGTTACTATATATATATATATAATGTCATATATATATACAGTGTACTAATACATAAAATGGAGTAGGCAATCCATCGTTATACTTTTAAAACTAAGCATGGCAGAAAGCGAACAATCTTAAAAAGGTACAGGAAAAATTAAAGTTTCTTTGTCCCACTATGAACCTGAGAGCTTCATTCAGGAACAACCTCAATAAAAGCATGAAACAATTAAAAAAAAAAAAAGACACGCATGCTACATACCTAATTATTTTCTTTTTAAAAAGAGTAGATACATCTAAGCACAAAGAGTAGGCAAAAGTAATGGGGTTACTTCCTTCCCCTAATGCCCCAGGGGATCCAGTCTGATTTTACCAGATGCTAACTCCTGTCAACCTAAATGCCCAAATATTTTAGCCAGCACTCAGCTGTGAGCATACAAGAATATTTAAGAGTTGTATATGTATGGAATTTGGACAGGCCAGAAAACTTGTTTTGTTTCACTAATGATTAACTGATCAGTCCCACATTGGACCCCAGGAATTTTGCACCTTAAAAACAAACTAAAAACAAACAAACAAACCCACCCACCACCAACACATTTTTAACATGCTACACACACGCTGCAGCGCCACAGTATGGATCGCACAGTTGAAGCCTGCACTCTCTTCCGCCTTCTCTGCTATTGCCGGAAAGCTGTCCTTGGTTTTGATGATTTTTAAATTTTCATTCCTACCCCCCCCACCCCATTTTGCTCTTGTAATAAAATATATTTTAATAGAGATATAATGAGAAGCAGCAAAAGAGCTCAGAAATACACAGACTGCATTAAAATATAAAAGAATATTTCCAATGGCCGGGACAGTATTCCCTCACCCATTGCTTTCAGGGACAAATGGGAAAGGGTTATGATTCCCATAGGTTTTTTCTTTTTTTCCTTTTTCCTTTTTTTTTTTTCTTCTTTTTTTAAAAACTTATTTCTAAAGAGAAAAAAAATACTTGAAGGGTGAAAGTCAGCAGAACACAAAAACAATTTCTCTTCAGGTTTTCAGTGAAAACAGGAAAAAAAGCACATTTAGTGTTAAGAGACAGACAGAGCAAATATGAAGCACCTACAGTTGATAGCAGGAGATAGATAGATATA
Organism: Chelonia mydas; assembly: GCF_015237465.2. Lineage (NCBI taxonomy): Eukaryota > Metazoa > Chordata > Testudines > Cheloniidae > Chelonia > Chelonia mydas. Next base: position 2,122,540 of record NC_051257.2, read on the forward strand.
TATATCTATGTATATATATATTTTTTTTGCTCCCAGTGATACAATGGCATAAAAGTGTGGGAACAGGGTTTTTTTCCATATTAAATGCCTAAACCAATTGCTTGTTTTGCATGTTGTCTTTTAAAATGACACTCGTGAAAGAGCTCTTCAGTTGTAATAGTCCAAAGTGTAACCGGAGTTTTGTCAACTCTGTAAAACCAACGTGTATCCCAGAACTGCAGAATTACAATCTTCCCCCCAGAAGAACGATGCTTTAAGACAATTTTCTCAGCACCTGATGGGCTGTTTTACTCCTGGCAAGACATGCAGATTATATTCTCTGGAAAAAAGGAAACCCTGCAAACTTCAAGGTGTTTCTCCAGCATTCGCACAGGGTTCAAACAAAATAAAACAAAAAGGAGGGGAAGGGGAGATGAAGGATGGTGAAACATCCCGATTTCCCTGTGATTAGTGTATCACTACAGTCACAGAACAAGAAACAGAAACCTTGTAAAGTGGAAATGCCTCTCCAACCGTCACTGTTGCCCATGTTGATGACAGCAGGAACTTTAGAACCAGGCTTGTGAATTGAGTCTGTACTCGTTAATCATTTGCATTTGCTCTTTAAACAAAAACAAAACTAAAAAACCTATTCAGTACCGGAGATTAAATAATCATGTGTGAAGTCTGCTGAAATAAATTTTCAGATTCCTTAAGAAGTCTAATTACTTTCAGTCGCCATTTTTTAAATAACTATATATAATTTGTATATATTATCCTGTGATTCTAGTTATGGTTCCTCTGCTGCACTGAAGATTTAGAAGGAGCATAAAAGCCTTTTGTCCCCTGTGAACAGCATCACGCTGCAGAAAGGTTATAACAGGCAGTCTTGTCCTGCTACCTTCATTGATCTGGACATTCCATGGCTTCATCATAAGTGATTATCCTTTTGGGATCTGAAAAGAAAAATTAAACTCAGCTTTAAACAAACTGCGTTCAGGTTCTGAAGCAGAAAATATTCATGAGCAGGAGACCCGCAAACCAGCAAAACACTTAGCTAATTGTTAAAAAACCTCCTTTTTTCTCCCTGAACTGCCACAATTTAAAAGGCAGTTTCCTCTTTGCTGACAGGTCAGTGATCTACTTCCTCTATACAAAAGAGCTGGGCAGCGTTCCAGTGGACTCCCAGCAACAGCACCCCCAGCCAATGTATTCAAGAGCCTAACTGACTCCACACAGATGAGTGCTCGCTCCCAACATCAGATCAGTGCAGTAATACAGCAAAAGTACAAAGGTCTTTGTGACGAAGTGGGACTGTTCTGAATGTTTCCTCAGAATACTGTAGGGGTGCCTCAGTTTCCCCATGGCATTTCTTAAGTCTCTAGGGGGTGGGATAAGGGGGTGTAATATTGCAGAGCAAAGGGCCAGTGTACATAAATGGCCGAAACTCTGTCTCCTGGCAACTGATGGCCTGGGTCCTTCCCCCCTGTAAGGTGAGAGCTAAAGGGTTGGAGAACAAAGGAATCCGGTGACCTCCTGGCTCGGGAAAGGGACAAAGCCCAGAGAAGGAGGGGCTGAAGAGTGAGGAAGTTGGGGGCTGGCTGGGGACATGGAGAGAAGTGCAGACGTGGTTGTCCGGCTCACTGTCCCCCAAAATGGACCCGGCTGAGGGATCCTGTTCTCTGCGCCTGTGAGCTCTGTTTTAGACCATGTTCCTGTCGTCTAATAAACCTGTTTTACTGGCTGGCTGAGAGTCCCGTCTGACTGTGGAGTTGGGGGCAGGACCCTCTGGCTTCCCCAGGACCCCGCCTGGGCGGACTCGATGTGGGAAGTGCACGGAGGGGCAGAGGAGGCTGAATGCTCTGAGGTCAGACCCAGGAAGGTGGAAGCTGAGTATGCTGTGTGTCCTGCAGACAGACTGCTCACAGAAAGGAGACTTCCCCAAAGTCCTGCCTGGCTTCGTAGGGAGCAGTTCCAGAGCATCGCCCGGGGACTCCGTGACAGTCTTCATTTAGCGTTTTCCCCACAAGTGAAAAGAAACTTCATTTCACAGCTGAAATCTGGACACCCAGGAAAGTTTAAGATTGATATTTGGGTGAAGTCTGACACCAGCAATTACAGGAGTTATCAGACCTAGCCTGACTTTTGTCTTTTTACATTTCGTGATGGGGCTTTTACAGTCCTCACGGCCACCACTTCTGAGCACCCAGATCTTCAGCTAGTGTCACGGGGAGCCGACAGCAGTCAGCACTTTTAGAAGCCAAGCCCCAGACATCTCACCCACTGCCTGCCTTTGCTCAGGATACTGCTTGACCATGCTCGGCTCTTAAGTGGTCTTGGTTTAATGTAACAGCTCATTGTTACTTATGTCACTGTTTCATTTTTTAAAATTCTTACCTTGCTTTTGCAAATTCCAAATAGATTCCATTTCTGTGAAGGCAAAAGAGAGAGAGAGTTAGTGTTTTGCAGCACTACGGTACAGTTAGTGAAGCTTCAGGACATGCTTTCATTTTCAGGCTTAGCACTATACTAGAACTGTTGCAACAGAGGGGAATTAGGCCTGAAGGATCTGGTAGTCAGAGGCCTAGAAGCAGCTGCAATGCAGCCTCAGAAGTTAGAGGCCCAACTCCGCATCAGAAACGAGATGTGTCACTTGCCACTTTCCAGTCTTACAAATCACGACCCAACTCAAAATTTACTAGACTGACTGGAACACCCCATAGCAGCAACTATTACAACCTCTACAAGTAGCCTGAAGTTCTGATTTTTACGAGTAGACAGTTACAGCATGTGAAATTATAACTGCCAGAAAAAGTGTCTCCTGGTTCACAGCACAGACCTGCTGAAGCATGGCATACGAAATGGTATTTGACTCAGATCACCATGAAACCAGTAAGAAGCATTTCCGCAAACATATTAGAGAACGAGGACTTGTCTACACTTGAAATGCTACAGCTGCACCATGCAGACACTACCTCCCATCTGTGTACGAAACCTATCTCCCTGAGAGGCCGTAGCTGGGTGGATGGAAGAACTCTTCTGTTGACCTAGCACTGTCTATTTTGGGGGTTAGGTTGGCTTACCTGTGCCACTCAGGGGCGTTGCTTTTTCCACACCTCTAAACAATGTAGTTAAGATGCCTTCATTTTCTAGTGTAGACCAGGCCTGAGACACAAAAGTCTGCACAGAAACACCAAAGAGATTGCCAAACTACTTGCTCAACATACAGCTTTCGTTATAAAAGCATCCTGGAGCCAATTGAAACAAACGCTCACTAACAGAAAGCACATTTTCTATTTATCCAACCCCAACAAAGACATACAGTGACGGCGCTTTTAAATGAGTCTCTCCTACACAAATTCACATGCAGGATACCAAAAGCAAGAAACACAAAATGTGACTTCTGAAAGGAAGGCAAACTATATTTCATAACAGATCTTGAGTCCTCTTGAAAAGAAACAGGGTTATTCATTTAACTGGTCTTTATTGTATGGCTTCAAATATTTAAGGAGGTTTATTTGTGTCTTAATATTGGAAGTGTGGCTGTTATTACTTGTGGGGAAGGAGCAGATATGCTGCAAAATAAAATGAATCAGCTTTAAGAATTCTTTTCCGAGAGTGAAGCTAGTAACTGCTAAGCGGGACGTGGATGGGAAGTGGGGCCCACAAACACTGGAACTAGACAATAAGGAAATTAGGCAGCATGGGGGGGGGGGGGGGGGGGGGGGGAGAATACCTACAAAATTAATGGATTTAACCTGGTACATGCCAAATGCCACCTCAATCAATTCTTTGTACTGTTGTTTCCCCACCGGTGTTTTGTTTGCTTATATGGCAAGCTCTGTGGGCCAGAAGTTGCGTATCAATACATGCAGTGAGAACTCGATAATATTTAGGCCTTTTGTAACAAAGCCAGCCACAAAATTTTACTAGGCCTGTTATTTTCATGTCCTCATAACAACAATACTCTGCGCTCATCAGATGACACAAAGTGCTTTACACAAGATTAACTGAGCCTCACAACCGCCTGAGAGAGGTCGGTGCCATAAGTGACCACTATTCATCAATGCAATGCAGCCTTCTAGGAGGTGAAATGAAGCATCTATCGGAAGTGCAAAGTGGCATTACACTTGCCCATTCAAAATGACAAGGTGCATGCGTCATTTCTTACTGCTAAAGATCACCACCATTACGGACAGTCTTGTCCAGTGGGTGGGAAAGGAAAAAGGAAAAGACAACTGGAAACCACGACCCCTCTTGCTAGCTATATAACAATTAAGTTACTATCAAATACTGTAATGATTCAAATCAGTTACATCAGAAGAGGAGGAGGAGTTCAAACCCCTTACACCACCACTCTTTCATGAAAAGAAAACAAACAGGAAAAGTTCTTGGCTTCTGTGCTTTCATTTGGCCAGGAGCGTGAACGCTATACTACAGCTGAGCATGTCCGACACTGGAAGACGGACTCATACAGGACTAAATGAGAAAGGCAAAAAGTTGTCCGATGTTTGTAATCTAAGGCCTGGTCTACACTACAGAGTTTAGTCGACACAAGGTAGCTTTGTCAACCTATGTAAGTGACTACACCACAATTTCGCTCCCGCCAATGTAGCTGCTGCGTGCCACTGACTTAGCTCCCCCTCCACAAGCAGCACAGAGTCAAGGTCAATATAGTGTCAGTGCAAACACAGACTCTCACTGGCTTTCAGAAGCCATCCCACAATGTCTCACGCTGATGGTACAATCAGTGCAAGAGCTCCTGGTGAGGACACACATGGAGTGGAGCATGGACAAGCAAAAGCCATTTAATTACTGCAGCGGCTGGATGTCAACATAACGTAGGTTGATGTAATTCTGTGATATAGACATGCCCTAAGAGAAAAGGATGTAAAAAGGAATGCAGCTTGCTTAAGCTATGTCTCCACTGCTGCTGTGTTTCAGTGTACACCCCTTCTAGAGCAAGGGGAGGGGTTCTCCTGTCACTGTGAGTAGGCCACCTCCCTGAGAGGTGAAAGTTAGGTTGATGGAAGTACTCTTCTGTCAACCTACACAACTGTCTACACAAGGCGTTAAATTGGCTTAACAGTCTCTCAAGGATGTGGATTTTTCACATCCCTGAGAGACACAGCTGTGCCGATGTAACTTGGGGTAGATTAGCCTTTAGCCTCCAAATGTGATCTTTCTTTTTCTCCCAAGAAGGACAGGTAGAAGGGAAGGGGGCGATTAGAGCAAAGTGTCCTGTAATTCCTGGCTATCTTGAAGCAATGGTTATCAAAGCATACAGTCTGACAAATCCTGAAGAATGAACATAATTTATGAGCTCATCACATTAGTCTAAGAGAGACTGCCATAAACCTGGAATTAACTATTCTGATAAGAAATGGGTTTAAATGCTAAGTAAGAACAAATACCTCTCCTCTAACTGACCTGTAACATTGAAATGCAGTCACCCCATACTATCTGAACATTTTGTTTACCTGCTGAAACACTGTTTCATGAAGGAAAAATACTTCTCTCCCCATTGCCTCAAGAGAGCCAATTACAACACAGAACTAATGAGCTTAATACTTCCATCAATCTTAATGTTGGATTCTTTGTTCAATATGCTTTTCCTAGAATGAACCTGTTCGAGTTTTCCCCACAGTTCTGGATTATCTCAGTGCCTCACTCATTGGCTCTTCATATCTGGCAGCTCAACAAACTGACCTCTGCAGAAAACCCCTTTAAATTCATCAGGACAATAACCAGGGGGTGAAGGACAGAGAAAAAGGAAAGTTGCATAATTTGGAACGATTAGTAGAAGCCTGTTTAGAATTGTAGGCTAAGTCCCTTTGATCTAGCAGCTGATTTCCCGGCTTTCCATTCTCTCTGTTTTGGGATCAGTTTTTATGTACTGATGCTGGTGAAGCATCTGGTCTCTGGAAGTTTAAGATGCTCCTAGCCCCCCTCTTTTTTCAGACACAATAATATGAGCTGATGAGCTGCAACGTCTCTGTGCTCCCCACAGGACTTACAGCAGTGACACAGCTCCAAGACGATCCTTTTATTTCCACACTCGCCTTTCCCTAGAGGAGGCTTCCGTAACCCCCAGAAATACAAAGGAGAATTTAACCAGGAATCGAATAACCCATTCCTTAAAAGCGGGAGGAGCCCCCCCCCCCCGACTCTAAACAAAGATACGTAGTAAGTTCCTGCTCCAGGACCTCAACTGCAAAGCTACAAGAATCGGTGAAGTGTGTAAGGGGGGAGAAAGATGCTGGATTTTCAGGAACAATGACAAGTGAAATGGTGCATCTTCTCCCCAGAGACCCACAAACCCAGAAAGATTTCACTAGCAAACCCTTCCAGGAGAATAGGGATGAGATTCAATGGGTCCAGACCCCTTCCCATGAGGTCTCCCAAACCCTAGGCTCTCCAGATCCCTGCTCTATGAAGCTCTTAAATTCCAATGGACCAGGGCTCAGCTCTGAAAGGCAGGAGCTCCATCTTCCTGGTGACCCTGGGAGATGTCTGGGACAGGGCATTCCAGCAGTGTCCAGTCATACAGCTCAAGATTATGGAATTACTACTTACCTAGGAAAATCGGGAATCCTGTTATCAAAGGCCTCAATCCTACAATTGGACCTGTATGGAGATACCTGCACGGAGCCCTATGGATTTCAATGGAGTTCTCAAGTCCCACACATATGGCTCTGGCAATACGAGAGGGGCCTAACCTAATGGGGGACAGAAGCCTGGATGTGATTCTATATGACAAATTCAAAAGTCAGATTCAAGACTCACTGAATTTGTCATATATAAAGATGGATACTTAACTTCCATAAAATCTCTCCCTCCAGAGAGCCTGCCAGTGGCCAACAGGTTACATATTTCAGTAGTGCTGTGGGCTAGATGTTTATTTCAATTTACTATGTTAACTGTAAATATCCTGCTCAAAACTAGAAAGGAAGCTAGGGAGAGGGAGGCTTTTAATACCAGCTTCCCCGCGGTGGTCTGATTGTGTCCCTACTTACTGGTCGGAGGGATTTATACTACGTTCTGGTTTTGTCTAGGAAACAATGCAGAAGGCTAAAACTGTGTGTGGATCTTCAGTAACTCTGTACCACAGTTCTAGCTACTAATTAATGGATCCTGATCAGCAGGAAAAACACAGACAAAAGGGAGAGGGGAGACTCAGAATTTTCTTACGTTCAGGACCCACAAAAACATAAAAAGTGTCAAACTGAGACCTAACAGAAGGAAAACTCTGTTCTCTTTTTTCAGAAGCAAAAGAGAAAATGGTGAATTCACAGCTCTTGTTTTGTGTGACCCAGTTCACCATTCCAGTGAAAGCCACTAGTGGCCGGCCCACACTGCTGTGCTCTACTTCCCAGACCGCTCTTGTTTCTTCATGGGGTGCAGCAGAGAAGCCAAGAAAGAAGCAAGCAGGAGCACTGGGAAGAACCCAAGGGCAGGAAAGAACAGTAGATATAACTTTAACTTTCTCTCCCCATCTGGGGTCTTCACTATTTTGTAATGAGACTTAAATCCTTCTTCCCTTAACTAACAGTATTCTTACTACATAGCATCCCCCCCACCCCCCCCAAAACCCCAACGCATCATATATAGAGATCCCTGAAATGCAGCCACCTCTGACCTGGAACATGGCAGCTGTTTTAAACACAAAGACTATACAATACATGACCGTTTAGGATATGAAATAAGTTTTTAAAAAGGGAGCATTTAAGCAATCGGAAAGCAGTTACCTCAGCCACCGTATAGCTGGGACTAATATTCCGTACTCTTGTTTAAAAAACAAGGCACCACCAGAATTGGTAAAGACCAGTTTAATCTCAACAAAGAGGTGACACTTCAATAGCCCCTAACGCATTGCCATGCCTGGGTCAGTGCTGATCCCAAGGGAAGTGAAGCCCCCTGCATAGTCAACCCCTCTTCCTGCAAGTCTGGGGTTTATTCAGACTCCCATTCAAAATGACCGTCCAATCTCCACCCATGTAGCAACCAGGCACAATATTTAGCTAGTAAGATCTCATTTAGCACATAGTTCATTCCTTTTACAGTACTGCAGTACATAGAGGAGACGTACGAGTTGTCAGCAAAGAGACAGGTTGTTTAGCTCACCCAGAAGTTATGGATTTGTTACAGAAATTACTAGTTGAAATTCTAGGACCAGTGCTATGCAGGAGGTCAGACTAGACGATCATAATAGTCCCTTTTTGCCTTAAAAATCAATGGAAGCCTGGAGGCAAAGCAGGGAGAAAGACATGAAACTAACTTTCAAAGCATCCAAAAAAGAAATAAAAAGGTGCACAAGTACTGCCAGACCCTCAGCATGTTTCCAGTGCCCGACACCCATGCGCCCAGCAAACTTACGAGGGCAAAAGCACACTGGGTACATGTGAATGAGTACAAACATTCCACTCCAAGAATTCCCATATCCAGCAATAGACAGCATAGCAAAGCGTACCCTGTCCAGAAAGACAAAGCTGTCCGGTGCCTAGAGCACAGGACTAGGACTCAAGTGCTATTCCCAGCTGCCTCTGTGATTGTACTGCTGCGTGCCTCAGTTTCCCCCCGCCCCATCACTAAAAGGACGGCAACATCTTTCAATGGGAAGCTGAGAGTGTTACTCACGTTTTGTAAAGCACTTTCAACTCGTGGATGGAACATACATGTACAGAAAGTATCATCAGAACCATCCTGTGTTTTAGCTTGCAAAGACTCAACTACGAGAGTCACCAGATTAGGATGGAGGACAAATCTGAGAAGCGAGCCATCAACACCTCTCTTGCCAGGTTGATTATTTGCTTTTGAGGAGAGAGCAATTCCCCCCCCCCCCCTCCCTTCCCCCCACCCCCAAAATCCAAACACACTAACTGTTCAGTCTGCACAAATCTCCCCCCAAACTACCACAGCAAGAACAAAAGCCAGGCTTTCAGCATCTCACCACTGGGAGATAGTCAGACAAATCATTCTGTGTTACTGAATAGGAACATTTATCAGGGACGCTGGGAAACTGCACAAGACAAACCGTGGCAGAATCATGGGGAACTTACCATTATTTTGCTGTTCTTAAAACATTGTTAGACATTTTATTAGAGCTGTTTGCGTCAGTGCTCTGGTCTGACTGTAGGCCAACAGAACATAAGCAGAGAATGGTGCTGGTATTTTCATCCACACATGCAGATCACTGATACGGCCCGTGTCCTGTAACTGGATGTGGGCAGACAGACCCTTGCTCTGGTGTGGAGCTCACCAATTTCAATTGGGTTCTGCCTGGTCACCCACCAGGATTTGATCGCAATATCATGGCCTTAACGAGTAATTACTTTTTGCAGCTGTCTGTCAGGATGAGCAGTATGTCTCATACCACTGATCCATAAAATGGCACTTCAGAAAATATGCTCCAAATCACACTGGAATCCTTTCAAAACAAATGCCAACATACAGATGAACCAGGAAGCAGGAAAATGGGAAGACACTCTAATTTGGACTTTGGTTTCCACTCCCCAAACCAGGAAAGGCATCTAATGAGTACTGACTTGTAAATGCAAGCTCAGGTTCCTCCCAGCAACCCATGTCACATGATTCGTATGGCACTGATTACAAGAGCCATCCACCCATTATCTTCTAGGCTGAAGCCAAGATGTCGTCTGGAAATTGGTATAGGAGAAGGCAGGTTGAGAAATCAAGAAGGCACCTGAGAAGGACATTGGGGCAGAGAACTCCAGCTCACCCCAAACACATCCCAGAATCATAATATGACCAGAGTTACTACTCTGGATGGGCCAAAATAGAAAAAGCGTGTGTACAGGTGTGGGCGGAGGGGATGGTCAGCAAAGGAAAGGGAAGAGCTGCAATTAGTTTAGAAGTGCTTTCATTCCCATTCTGCCATTGACAATGATTAGCTCCACCATAGAGCAGGGGAGGGGAATGTTCATCACCTCCACTGTAGCTAGTACTGTTCAGGTGGAGACTGTCTTGCCCAGCTGACCGAAGAAGGGAAGAGATCTAAAGAACAGTGGTAACAGAATGGCTACTTCGTTTCTTTAAAAAATAAATTTAAACTGAGCAAAAAGAAAATAAAAATCCAAGTTTGCAACTGTTGCAGAAATCTCCAGACATGGCAGGATTAGGCTCGTCTGGAACTCTACTTCCCAATGTTCCTGGTTTTCTCTGAAAAGCTGGCCAAGATTCAAGACTCAACAGGTGCAAGGAACACACAATTCTAAAGCTCTGCTTCATGACTAAAAGAAACTAAAAGAAATCCTGAAAGTGTAGATAAAAATAAATTGACAGACACTAGGTTGTTATTCCCAGTGAGAATACTAGAGCATAGAGGGTTAAGAAATTACACTGACCCGGGATAATTTTTGAGTTGCTTAACAACAAACAAAGCCACCAAGATTTCTAAGCTTCACCTGAACGAATTGTGAAGACCTTGGAGAGGTAACTTTGCACTCTCTCTGCAATAGGTCATAATGCATTAAATTTCCACTTAGGCCATGAAAGAAATCTTGTCCCCCACTTCTGAGCAGCTATCATTCAGCTCTCCCCCGAAAGGAATACTTCATGTAAGGCTGCCTGGAGCACCCTTTTTTTGAAGGGGAGGGGGTGTTGGTGAGAAGAGGTAGCAAAAAATAAAAGGGAATTGCCCAAAAGGTAGATAAGCAACAGCAAGCCAAGGGAGCACCTAGCTAACTGAACTGCAGAGCTGTCAAGAAGAGGCAGAGAGCTTGTGAACATCCAGAAACTTCTGAGCCAAACAAGAATGAGGGGTAATTTTAGTCATTTTATTCTATTGGCTCCTGGCTGTAAATATCCATGCCACGTATCAGACACCTAGCTCATTTTTTTAAGAGCAACCCCTGAAGTGTTGTTGGAGACAGACAGCCTTAAAACAAGAGGAACAGACCAGGTAAACCAGTGGGTCCATTGCTGAGCTTTCACCCCCTTCAACATCAGGAAGTTTTGGAAGATCTACTTACCGTACATGAGTTTGACACAAACATGCACCAAAGGTAAAACAGCTGTAACTATTACTTCTACCAAATCTCACAAAATTACCCACATGAATAGAGAAATGAGCACCTTTAACATAGCTTGAATGAATAAATCAAGTAACTGCTAGAGTATTTTAAAAACAAACATTCTTATTCTGCTATGGCCATCAAAGACGGAGCAAGAACGCCGTTCTTAAAAATCAAGGGATGCAACCTTTACAGGGTTGGATTTTCCCAAACCAATTAAGAGAGCCCCATTAGGAAACAACTTGAACCATTACCTTTAGTGTGATATACAATAGCAGCCCTCAGGTCAAAAGAACCCCAGCTATCTTTCCTTTCTAGGCCTCTCTGGTACCTCTGATCTTTGGCGGAGGCTAACAAATTGTTCGTAGGAGAAGCCAAGGGATTCTCTAGTTCATAGTCCTTTGAGAGGAACACTAAAGCACCTTGGCTACTGGTGTCTGCCATTTGCAGGTCACCTATGTGATGTGGCTCCAAAGACAAGACTCCAATCTCACTAGCAGTCCCAGGCTTTATAATACCACTAAGTATTTGAGGGCTAGTCCGTTTTTCCAGCTCATAAGCCTTAGGAAACACAGGTTGTTCAGTTCCTGAGGGAATGATTTCAGCACCCTGTGAAACCAAAGTGGCAGGATATTCTCCTTGAAATGTCACTTCCATTATTTTATTATCTGTTGATTTCCCAAGAACAGTCTCAGGCCCAGCACTGGGCTCATTTATAAATGATAAACCCCACTGGTTCTGGAAGATATCCCCCAGGTTCTGCTGATTTGTCTGAGATGGCAGATCCACCTGTGCTGTGCCCAAAAGCACAGATTGCATATTTGAAGGGTAGATAAAAAGGCTAGACTTCTTTTGTTCAGCGGCTGGTGAAGCTGCACTTATGTCCTGGTGTACTGACTCAGGAGAGGCTGATGGTACAGTACTGGCAGCCATTGTGAGCAGTGGCTGGCTCCCTGGGGAATATACATTCCCATCAGTCCCTGCTAAAATGGGCCCATTTGAAAAGCTAGCAGAAGTAACAGACTTCATAGCAGACATGGGGACTTGGGACAGTCGACTCGGCATTTGGGCCTGTGTTTCTCCAGTAGATGAAGACGACGATGAAGACGACAGAGAAGATGGGTTTTGAGCTGCTTTGTTGAGGTTTTCTTTAACTTTGCTTGCATAACTTATTTTAGGAACTATTTTAGCACTGCTGTTGTCCACTGGAAAAACTGGGGGTGGTTTAAACAGGGTCCACGAGTCCTCTTTTGATGCAGCTGCTGATGCATGCTTCCCCTTGGGCCGGTCATCAAACTTTTTGCTGCTAATCCCAGGTTTGGCATCAGAGTTTTTTCGTTGCACCTCCCCAACCCCAGTTTTCCCACGGCCTGCTCCTCCAGCCCCAGCTTCATACTTCCAAACAGGCTTAGTATTGTCAACTCTGTTTCCCTTTTGTTCACTATAGTCGGTCTTGAAACTCTCAAGTTCCTGTTTTAAGGATGGGGTATTGACCTCCTGTTGCATTATTTTGTCCTGCACCAGATTCAAGTTCTCACAACCCTTGGCACTGTTACGCCTGCCTTTCCGTTTCTTAGGTGTGGTATATCCACTCTCAGACCCACTGCCATCGTTATCTGCCCCTTTGCCTACATAGCCGTTAGTGATATAACCAGAACTATTTGTTACAACACCATTTGGAATAGATACTGCCTCTGGTTTGTCTGAGGATTGATTTTCTCTAAGTTTATTCTCATAAATTTTTTCATTCTTTTTGTCCATACTGTTTTTCTGAATGAAGTTCTTGGGTTTGATTCCAGCTTTCCCAAAGGTGCTGACCTTAACAGTCTGCTTTGGGTTTACATTAGTGTCTACAAGTTGCTGGCTGCCATTTGGTACCCTGGAAGATGGGTTGGTTGTTTCATCAGCACACAGGCCCTTTAATGATACTTCTCTTTCTCCTGCGTTACCATTTAGCTCTCCATAGCCTAAAACAGGCAAAAACAACAAAAAGACAAGAATTAAAAAGTGAAACGTTAAACTTCTGATTGAAAAAAAAAAAGCTATAATTAAACCCCTAAGCATAACCAGCTTTTTAAAAAAGAGTAAAAAGTGTCCACCCTTTGATATATGAAAGCAGGTCCTTACCACTTAATGTCAAAGTAAAGGGTATGGTCTCACCTCAATGATGGGAGTTAAGCACATAAAGCCCACTAGAAGGAAACACTTCTCTATGGACTCTAACATGCAATAGAGCATTTAGCAGGCCTCTGAGCTCTTATTTTTTAAAATAATATATCCCTTTGCATACAGAAAGCAATCAGGCTATTCACAATGCTGAAGAGAACTGCAATGTTATTGTGGATTTTCATATGGTTTGATTCCGATAAGTTTAAGAATGCTTAGGACACTACTACACAAGCTACTTCAGAGTCCCTGTTGATCAACAGGACTTCATCCAATTCAGACACTGATTACATTTCCACCTTGTCATTGTTTCTCAAACGCTGTTTTTTGCACCCAGGACAGAGAGAGACAAACAGCCCTAACTCTCACTTCATCCTCTCCCTAAGTACCACCTGTGATCTACATTTTCCAGTGCTCATCAGCTTTGGAAATGCTTTTAGAAAATTTCCCTTTGTAATGTTACCTCACTCCATTTCAGAATAGTGTTAGAAGCGATAGGAGGCCCACCACTTCCCTGCTTGAGTTATCAGCTTTAAAAAGAAACAATCTTCAATTCTTCAGGTGAACTTTTCCATCAGTTTCAGAGTAGCAGCCATGTTAGTCTGTATTCGCAAAAAGAAAAGGAGGACTTGTGGCACCTTACAGACTAACCAATTTATTTGAGCATACGCTTTCGTGAGCTACAGCTCACTTCATCGGATGCATTGTGAGCTGTAGCTCACAAAAGCTTATGCTCAAATAAATTGGTTAGTCTCTAAGGTGCCACAAGTCCTCCTGTTCTTTTTTCCATCAGTGTGTGGCCAAGCCACTGAAAAACTACAGTATTAAAAGGGCATCCTGTGGAAAATGGAAGTATTGGCAGATCTGGATTCAGGCACAGAAAACAGAGGCCCTTACCTAGGTCCCCACCTCATTGAATCATGTGATTACGTCAGAATCTCAGCTTTCATCAAAAGAAAAAGTAGGTTTCTAGCCCTTGTGGTTGTAAAGAGAAATTCAAAAACATGACCAGGTGCAACTGATGCATTGATGTCTGCAGAAAAGCATGAACTGTCGCATGCACGTCAATGGTGCACAACTCCAAGACCTACCGCTCTGGATGGCCCCACCATCGCCACATCAACAGAGGACTAGATTTGTGACCGGGGAAGAATGCAGTGGGCTCAGTCCACCCACCATAACAAGTAATGGAGTTCCCTGCTGCCACCCCTTTGGAAGGGGGGGCCTGCTGGAGCTCTTGGGAGGAGGAAGGGGATCCATGGTGTTGCCCCCAACATTTTTTGGGGGTGGGTGGAGTGATCACTACTGCCACTTCAAGGGCAGGTGGGACCAGAAGGGTCCCCCCGCCATGTCCTGGCATCTCCGGGACCTCAAATTACCTTAATATGGCTTGAGTGTGTCGAACTTTTCAGATGCAAGAAAACCCATGTGTTCTCCTCAAGAGAAAACATTTTGAGCCTGATTCAGTTACACTGTTGTAAAAATGGAGTAATGCAGGTGACACGCTGGTCTAGCAAGTTCAGAACAAATATTTTCCAACAGAAATGTTGTTATTCTTCAACTGCTATGCTAAAAACTGTCACTCTCAAAGTTAAAAAAAGAAAAGGAGTACTTGTGGCACCTTAGAGACTAACCAATAATAGACTTCCACTCCATACGTTTAACCATATTGGTTAGTCTCTAAGGCGCCACAAGTCCTCCTTTTCTTTTTGCGAATATAGACTAACACGGCTGCTACTCTGAAACCTCTCAAAATTAAGGGATCTTGCATCCTAAACACTCCTGCCTGGTCTACAACTAAAACTAAGGTCAACTTAGCTACATCGCTCAGGGCTATGAAAAAGTTCAGGCCCCGTGCAACACAGATAGGTCGACCTAACCCAAACTGCGGATGCAGCTAGGTCAGTGGAAGAATTCTTCCATCCATCTAGCTACACCTCTCAAGGGGGTGGCTTTACTACTGCTACAGAAAAACCCCTTTTATTGCTGTAGCGTCTACACTGCAACGGCACAGCTGCAGCTGGGTTGCTGCAGTGCTTGTCGTGCATACAGCTGCCACGCATCCGAGGGTATGTGGTCATATCTTGTGGAACTCTGAACCATGGAGATTCCTGCAAGAACCCCATCGCTCAGCTTGCTGAGGTAGGTTAAACAAGGTAAGACACTGTGTGACTATCAGCAACTGCTATAAATTTTCCAATAATGTAATTGTATTTATATTGTTGACCATAAATACTTCAACCCAACGATGCACAGATTGATGGAATTCTAACAGATGAGCCAAGGATTGAAAATTAGTTTCAGGGTGACATGCAGAGAGCAAGTCTTTTCAAGGATAAGATACCGTATAAGGCCTTTTGTGACTCAGATTTCTGACATCACTATTTAATAAAACAAAATAAAGAGAATGATCATAAGACCACTATGCATCAGGAGTGAGAAAAACTGTAATGGATTTTGCTTTTGACTTTATTAAGAGTGTCAACAGTTTAAAGTTCCAGTTTTCAGGCATTTACATGAACGGCCTAAATTCTCTCCAAGCTAATGCTTGGAATACAAGGTCTTCGCTTCACAGCTGTAAAAATGCACTTCAAATAGAGAAGCTTATTCTGCCACTGTCAAGTTTTAGAAACACACAGAAGTATGTTTCCAGATGTTTTGTTTGGCCATGAGACCCCAAAGAAGACCTCAGAAGGGCATTTTTAAACTGGAATTTGACAGGCATTAGTCCAAAGGCACACTACAGCTTCCAGATATATTGGAAAGTTAACTTGGGTGTTATTTTTATTCAGTTATTTTGCTTAATAGTTTGTTTCACCATATACCTAGTCAGTCCCCTATTACACTCACCTGCAGATGATTGTGTAAGACTCATTAGCATGCAGGTTTGGGGCACCTTGACATCTATTTTTGATACAGTCCAAGTCCCTAATAGCCTTTTGGGTAGCCAGCAAAAGAACGTTTTGAAAAGACTAAATGCACATGGCATGCTAACAGCTTTCTAAACTTTACTATAACATACCATTAAGTGTTCAAAACTTTCACAGGCATCAGTAATACAAGTTCTAAAAACAAAGCCCTGGCCACACTGAGATTTGAAACCATGACCCCAGTCCTGCAATGTGATCTGTGTGGGTGTGGAGTGGACTCTGTGTGGGTGGGGATCAGTCTGCTTTAGCTACCACTTTTCTGGAGAACCATGTTTAAATACTGTTCTTGGCAGAAAGATGCTAACACAATTCCAAATTTCTGTGCTGATGGTCTTATTCACCCAACATACAAATAACCTTCTGTAACAGGGAAATAGGTAAGTTTTAGGATTATTTTTATTTTTCTGTCATTAAAGTGGTTTGTGGGCCAGAGAAATGTCTGGAGACTCTTCCCTTCAGTTCCTTGAGAATAGAATTTAGGAATCCCAGTCCCATGCAGAGTCTAATGAAGTCAACAGAAAAATTCCAGAGTGACTTCAATGGATTTAGGATCAGATCCTTACCCACAGTTTAGTTTTCAATTAATGGAAGTGAGGTATTTGGAATGAATGCTCTGAAGGACCATCTGGACTGCCAGTTATAAAATCACTTAAAGACCAGTCTCACACCATTGAAGGCAATGGGAGTTTTTCCATGGACTTCCTTGGAAGCAGAATCAAGCTCCCAGAGAAGTGGCTGGGATCTCTACTTTTGAATACAGCCTTCCTTCCACTAATACAAGAGCTAGGATTTTACCTGGGTATTGAAAGGAAGATATTGCAGAGCAGTTGCAACATATACCTAATTCGCAGGCAAAGTAAGAAAACCAGAAAGGAATGATTTTCTAATCACAACGAGACAATGTGCTGTCACTCTCCCAGGAAGCTTTATGAAGCTTAAAATACTGATGCTGTATTGTGTGGAGAATTAATGAATGTGTAGTGTTATCTGTGATCTTATATCACATTTTCTAATTTGGCCAATTGTTTTTGTTACGGACAAGTACCATTACATTTTATTTTTAAAATACACTAGCTAGACAAAATAATGCCGGGACAGGGGAAGAGATCTGCCAGCACTTGGCAGGACCACTTACACCCATGCTCCAAGCTCAGTGGTGGTGTCATGGTGGCCATGCTGAAAGCCCACATCCTGAAGGCATAAGTGAAGGTTATTAACCACTCTTGTGCTGGGGATAAGAGCAGCATTAGTTCTAATGAGAACACACATTCTTATATATTATAGGACCATTGTGGGAATTTACGGTTCATTTAGTTTTAATTCTTCAATAAGAAAAAAATGTCCTCTGTGCACACAGTCATATCATAACACCAGCCAACAGTGTTACTGGGTTTTTTAGTAGCACAACTATACCACCTCAGCCTGTGCTCTCACAAACCAAGGGTATGTCCACACTACAAGTGCTACAGAGGCACACCTGCAACTACATCACTGTAGTGTAGACACATGCTACAGCAACGGAAGGGTGTTTTTGATTACTGTAGTAAATCTACCCCCTCATGAGGTGGTAGCTAGGTCCACAGAAATTATTTCATGAACATAGCTGCACCTACAGTGGGGGTTAGGTCGACCTATGTTGCACACTGTAAAATTTTTCCACATCCCTGAGTGATGTAGGTAGGCTGACCTAAATTTTAGGTGTAGACCAGGCCAAGGAATGACAACATTTGGTCTGTAGTGGCAGGCGGGTACCCTACTTCTAAAGGTGCTGATGACTGAATAAGCCATTCAGTAGTAGAGGCATTAATTCAGTACAGGCCAGGATAATGCTGGGAGGCGAGAGATGCACTGCATTGGCCGGAATTGCCATCTATGGCAAGAGATGAAAAACTAAGGTCCTGACCCCTTATGTTATTAATGATACCCTAGCCCTGGTGAAGAATGTACAGTGTGTCCTGGCCAAATTCAAATGTGTCTAAGGTCTCACCCATAGTTTCAAATGAATATGGGATTCTTGACTTTGCAGCCTTAAACCATTATGTAGGGTTTCTGTGTTATTTATTAAACTACTGCACCCACGAGGTTGCAGCTTTTCAGTGGTGATAAAATATACCCAAAAAGCACTAGAGATCTGTGAGACTGAAAGACCCCATATTGTAGAGAGTTTTATTTCTCAGGTCCTAATCCTGCAACCAGATCTGAGCAGGCGGGCCCGTATCCCCATGTGGAGTCCCATTAATTGTGATGAAAATCCAAATGAGTCTAAGATTCCACTCACAGAATCAGGGCCTTAGAAATCTATTGCTGTTATGTTATTAGCAGAGTAATTTCTTTTTGAGCCTTCAGCAAATACAGAACACCAGCTAAATTTTCTCATAGAGTCTAAAGAATTCCCCAGTTTCTCCAGACATGGAGGCAAAGCTGCCATTGCCTGCATTTGAAGGGCACAAAAGGTTTCCTGAAGAGTGGTGTTTGAATGCACATTGCACTGAAATTTTATATTTCAATGTGATGTTCTAGAACCTGTCACAAACATGGAGCCCTAATAAAATCAATTTAAGCTTAATCCTGCTTACTGAAGGTCTGACTCCAGAGAAGCGAGGTGCTTCCCTCCAATCGCTTGCTAACCCACAACCCAGTGTTTGTCTTCACTTACAGTGGGGAGCTTTCGAACAAAATGTACATTAAACAAACCTAAGGTAAAGCCTGTACCTCTCCCCTTCCCACCCCCTCCAACTCGGATCGGAGGGGAAAAGGGCCAGTCTCTACTCGGCTCACACAAAGGACTGGGGGGGAGGCTAAACATAGCCATCTTTGCTGCACAAATGAGTACCTCCATGCGGAATAAAACCTCCCCTGCCCCGTGCCCCCAGGCCCGGGGCCAGGCCGCCCAAACGCTGCAAGCCAAGGCGCTGGGCGGGAGCCGGCCCCTGCAGCCAGGCTGAGCGGGCTTCACCCCAACGTGCCAGCCCCCCGCCCCGGGCCATGTGCTGCTACTGCCAGGGGCCGGCCCGGCCTCCCCGCCCAGCCCCCGCCCGTCCCACCCAGAGCGCCGGGCCTGGCCCCGCCAGCGCCCCACGCGGCCCTGCCCGCCGCCGCCGAGCGCCCAGGCCCCGCGCGCGGCCCCCCGCCCAGGCCGCCCCCACCCCCCCGGCCCCGCGCGCGGCCCCCCGGCCGCCCCCCCCCCTCCGCCTCAACCCCCCCGGCCCCGCGCGCGGCCCCCCGGCCGCCCCGCCTCGCCCCCCGCCCAGGCCGCCTCGCCCCCCGGCCGCCCCCCCCCACTCCCTCCGCCTCAACCCCCCCGGCCGCCCCACCTCCGCCCAGGCCGCCTCGCCCCCCGACCCCACGCGCGGCCCCCTGCTGCCCCCCCCACTCTCTCCGCCTCACCCCCTCGGCCCCCCCGCGCCGCTCGGCGCCCAGCCGGGGCGCGGGAAACGTGCCCGCTGAGCCGAGCCCCGCGCAGGCCGCGCCGAGCCGCCGGCCCCACAGAGCGGGCCCGGAGCGGCCGCCCCCGCCCAGGCCCAGCCAGGGGCCGCTGCGGCGGGAGGCGGGCCCGGGTGGGGCCGGCGCGGGGGGGGCTCCAGGGCCCGGCCGGCGGCTCCCCGCGCCGGGCCCGGCTCCCAACATGGCGGACAGGAAGCGGCCCGAGAGCCGCGGAGAATGTTCCAGCCGGGCCGGGGGAGGGGAGCCAGGCCGAGCCCCCGCCCGCGGGGAGCCGGGCCGCCCCCGCCGGGCCCGCGCCGCCGGGAAGGTCACGCCGGCCGGGCCGCTCCCCTCCTCCGCCGTCACGGCCACCCCCCGCGCGCCTGCCGGGACCCCGCGATCCCCGGCCCGAGTTCCAGCCCCAGCCAGACCCCCGCCCGCCCCCGCCTTGGTTCCCCTCTCCCCCGCGGTCCCCGCCGCCCCGGGCCCGATCCCCGGCTTCCCCCCCCCCGACCTCCCGCTCCTGGGCCCGGTCCCCGGCCTCCCCCTCCCCGGCTCCCCCCCCCGGCCCGGCCCCGGGCCTCCGCCTCCCCCTCGCCTCTCCCCGGCTCCCCCCCCGGCCCGGCCCCGGGCCTCTCCCCGGCCTCCCGCACCTGTTTTCTTCTTCGGCGCGTCCTGCGGCTGCGGGCCCGCGTGCTTGGGCTCATGTTTCAGCAGCGGCCTGGGCGCGGCCTTGGGGCCGGCGTCGGCGCCGTGCTGCAGGTAGGGGCTCTGCGGGAGGTGGTGGTGGTGGTGGTTGTGGTTGTAGTAGTAGTAGTGGTGGTGGTGGTGGTGGTGCGGGTGGTGGTGGTGCGGCGGCGGCTGGGGCGGGCCGGGCTGCTCCTCCATTGAAAGCGGCTCGCGGGCTGCGGCACCGTGCGGACGCGGGGCGGCTCGCCGGGCGGACACGGGCTCGCGCTCCGGCGGGGGCAGGCGAGAAGTGTGGCTCCTGCGCGAGGGCTCTGCTTGACTGGGGGATCCGCGCAGACTGACGGCGTCTCTCCAGCAATCGGGAAGCGTCCGGGGCCCCTTTCCCCGCCCACGACCAGCCCCCCCTCCAGCGCCGTACCATTTACCCTCTGCAACCTCCCCAGGGCTGGGCCTCCAACGTCAGCACTATGGGCTCTGCCTGTCTCCTTCGCTCTGCTTCCTGCGAACGGCACTTTCCACACGCCCTGCGAGCAAGCAGGTTTCAGTGGAGCCAAGCAGATTCCACTTCTGGAGCGATCCGATTGGTACTTTTACTTTGGTTTCCCTCTGCATCGACTCTGTTTCCTCCCCTCCCCTTTTGCAAACTGCAGATTCTCTCCTCAGTTTATGTTTCTAACGAAGGAGGGGAGCTGAAGCGCAAGGAAAATGCCAGCAACCCAACTGGACAGTCATTCACATAGATAAATAATGCAAACGTTTAAAGAAGCCTGCAAATCATTTTGTATTCTGGATTCATTTTGCATTGCATTCAGATGCTAATCTCTTCATTTCCATGGAGGGATTATAAAACTCCACAGGGTAGTGTCTGTGTAATTTTCTAAAAGGGCAGAGTGCAGTTTTAACCAATTTTTCCTTTGTACAGGGAAGAATCAACATTTAAAGTTTCTAAAAGGAAATGAAACACTGCAGGTAAGAGCAGTTTTGCTGCTAAGAGAAAGTTCTGATTTAGGACTAGTTTAAATGAAAGGGGGGGGTGGATATTTTACCATGTTTTTTTCTAATAATAGTTAAATTGGGGGGGAAAGAACTCACCCCAAAACAGTGTATTTGGCCGGTCATTTTTTGTATTCCCATTGCTATTATTTCAGGCTTTAAGGATTGAATAAAAGCTTTTTTCCGATTCTGCAGAAAAGTCTGTCATAATTCTATTTTGCAGCTCTACAATCTCACATCCTGGAACTGAATGTTATGTCCTGATTCAGATTATGACTTCACTGCAGGATCAAATTAGAGGAAGAATAGGAAGGTTGGGAAGAAGCAAATACTCATTTAAACATAAATGAGCCAAATCCTGCCATCACTTTCCAGGCAATCCCATTTATGTCAGTGAGGTTGCATGGGTGTATGTTTTTAGCAGAATTTAGTTTAAATAACTTTTAAAATTAGCAAACTGAAATTGATTGAGCCAGGGATTTAAATTAGCAAATTATAAATTATTGTCTTTGCACTAACACTTACTTATTTAAGATGTCAGACTCTTAGGTGTTGGAACTAGGGGTGCTGTGGGTGCTGCCACATCCCCTTGCTTGAAGAGGTTATACGCAGGGTTTACAGTTTCGTTCAATGGCTCTCCAACACACCTGGTCAGAGTCACAGCTTCTTCAGAAAGAAACTTAATTCAACTACAGGAGTAGGCTGAGAGAGCTGGGACATACTGTCTTATTCTAGAACTCCAGTAGCAGATTATCAAATGAAAGCACACTCAACCAACTAAACAAAACACAAAATAGAAATGATGGAGTCTCACACTGATGTCAATATACAAAGATTCAGCAAACACTGTAAGTGAACATGCTAGGTCAGACCAGTTCAAAACATGGTTACGTGTGGGACAGACATGACCTTTGCAGGATGTTGTATCCTTGCTTTGCACCATTCACAACAAGCTATCAATAACTCATCACTCAAACACTCAGGGACCCTCTTACCTAGATCTCATCACTTAAGTACCCGTGCAACTCTTCAATCATGCACAACACAAAATTTGGCAAAACAAAGGAGGAAAACAACTACAAGGAGAGTGTCTTTAGTGAGAAAAGTTTCCACATAGTAGGAAACATCTATCCCTTGTTATTACCAATACTAGTAAGGAAGAAAATAAGTGTTATTTATGCACTATTTGGCTTAGAATTATTTTGTTGACATAGAATCCGAGAAACATAGGGGTGGAAAGGACCTCAAGAGGTCATCTAGTCCAGTCCCCTGCCCTGAAGCAGGACCAAATATATGTGCACCATCCTTGGCAGGGATGGTCTACATATATTGCCTAACCTGTTCTTAAAATCCTCCAGCGTTGGGGATTCCACAACCTCATTTGGAAGCCTGTTCCACAGCTTAACTATCCTTATAGTTCGAAAGTTTTCCCTAATATCTAACCTATATCTCCCTTCCTGCAGATTAACCCCATTACTTCTTGTCCTACCTTCAGTGGATGGGAGAACAATTGATCACCATTCTCCTTATAAAAGTCCTTGACATATTTGAGGACTGTTATCAGGGCATGTCTCAGACTCCTTTTTCCAAGACTAAGCATACCCAGTTTTTTAACCTTTCCTCGTAGGTCAGGGTTTTTGAACCTTTTATCATTTTTGTTGTTCTCCTCTGAACATTCCAATTTGTCTACATCACTCCTAATGTTTGGCACCCATAACTGGACACAGTACTCCAGCTGAGGCCTCACCAGTGCTGATCAGATCAGGACAATTACCTCCTGTCTTACCCCTGCCCCAGCCCAGAACCTGCACCCCTCCCACACCCAAACTCTCTCCCAGAACCTTAGGCAGATGGGGCGGGAGGGGGGGCAGGATTTGAACCTGTTCAGGGCACCACCAACAATTATACAAACCTGTTGCCCCGTCACTATTCTCTTTTCACCCTTAAACAGCCTATTTTAGGGACAGCCTTCCAAAATAAAAAGTGTTCTCATGCCATTCGTGTCATGTTGACTACTCTGTACAAAGTATTTGGGCTGAATTTGACACCCAGACAAGTTGGAAGCCTATAGTTTTGCCTAGAAGTAGAACAACACTGACAAGTTTACGCTCAGAGCTCTGCCAGTGAATGCACATGCTGTTCCAGGTTACACTTGTCTGTCATGCCAACTTTTATGTTGCTTTTAATCAGAACTTTACCTGAATGGTTTCATTGCATGGCACCTAGAATGCTACACCTAGAACGGAGAAACGGAGGCCTTCAGTCCTCATGGCTGTTCGTCAGCATTTTTCACCAGCACTAAAATTAACTAAAAATGTGAAGTACCAAAAATATATCTTACTCAGAATTATTCTTTACCATTTTTGAAATTATATTAGTAAAATGTAGCTGCAGGAGTATTTTTAGATGACAGAGCTTCTTAAATAAGAGACTCTTCAACCCTCAAGTATAAAACCAGTAATATACATATGTTCTTTATATTTTTAGGTTGTCATTTAAATATATTTTAAATGTGTTTGATATTGAAATTTATATTGAAATTGTGAATTATTATAACTTCCAGTATTGTATTTGTGTTTAATGCCTTTTAGGATCTAATTCGAAAATTATTAGTATGATATGAGAAGCAGGCAACAACACCTGTAATTAAGGTTGCCTAACACTTTCTGCTGTAAGAAAGACAGTTTTCATTTCCTTGTATTTTGCCAAATTTTAACTGTTTGGGCTGACATTTTCCATGCTGGTGTCTGCCTCAGGTTAAATCTTTCTGGAAAGCTTCATCAGAAATGATTCTGTCATTTCTGAGAACACGGTTAGAGGAAAATAGGCTGTTTTGCCAAGGTTAAACAATTATGATAGTGGTTTTGTTGAAAAATTGTAGCAATACTTTGCAGCGGGGACTTTGAAATTTGACTAGAGCGGGGGTGTCATTCTGGAGTTAGAGAGCTGCTTTTTGCTGCATTGTGAAATCCACCAACATTTGGCAGAATTGCAGCTCTCTGGGCGCCAGGGGTTAGCACTACTTTCCCTGCAATTGCTGTTCCTGGGCCTCAGGAGCCACTGTGGTGCTTAGTACTAGAACTTAGAGTAGGGAGACTGTCTTTCCTTTTCTCTTAAAATGCTCTCTGGTGGTGTACAGGCAGCATGGAGGAGAAGGAAGAAGCACCTTGACTTGAATGCAGCGGGGTGAGTAGCAGAGCAGAGACAGGAGCAGGGTGGGGAGGGACAGAAGCAGAGGAGGACAGGGCAAACTGGGGAGGTCAGGAACAGAGGGAGATAAGTAAGGCAGGCTGGGGGTTGTCATAGATTCCAAGCCCAGAAGGGACCGCTGTGGTCATCTAGTCTGGCCTCCTGGATAACACAGGCCAGAGACCTGCCCTACAATAATTCCTAGGGCAGATCTTTTGAAAAACATCCAATGGTGATATAAAAATCATCAGGGATGGAGAATCCACCCTAACCCTTGGTAAATTGTTCCAATGGTTAATTACTCTCACTGTTAAAAATGTATGCCTTATTTCCATTATGGGGCAGGCAGAGCTATCCCTTGGGTATGGCAAATCGGGGCAACCACCCTGCGCCCTGCCTGTGCCAGCGGGCACCGCCAATCAGCACCTCCCCCCAGCGCTTCCTGCCTGCCAGCGGGCCCCACCGATCAGCACCTCCCCCCAGCACCTCGTCCCTGCCAGTGGGCCCTGCCGATCAGTGCCTCCCCCTCCTTCTCAGCGCCTACTGCCTACCGCGGATCAGCTGTTCCGCAGCATCAGGAGGTGCTGGGGGAAGGGGAGAGGAGCAAGGGCATGGCGCAGCACACTCAGGGGAGGAGGTGGAACTGGGCAGGGAAGAGGTGGGGCGGAACGGGGGTGGAAAAAAGGAGGGCGGGGTGGGGCCTTGGGGCAAGGGATGGAGGGGGGTGGGGCCTGGGCAGAGCTGGGGGGAGCCTCCCCCTCCCCCGGCAGATTAGAAACTCTGCGACTATGTCCTGGGCTCCACATCCACCTTGGGACGGCCCTGTCCCTGCCGGGTCCCCCCTGACGCCCGCATGGGCGGGGAGCGATGGGAGTCCTTCTTGCCATCCAAAGCGGCCGGGAGCAGTGCGGGTCCCCCTTGCCACCCATGGTGGCCAGGAGCAGCAGATCCCCCCCTATCTCCTGTAGTGGCTGGAAGTGGCAGCGGGGAGCTGCGGGGCTCTCCCCTGCCCCTCACGGTGGCCAGGAGCTGCAGGACTACCCTGCAGCTCCCAGCCGGCGCTGGCTGAAGTCACAGAGGTCTTTTGAAGTCACGGATTCCGTGACCTCCGTGACTAAATCGCAGCCTTAATCATAAGGCCTCCACACAAGGGGGCTGAATTAACCTTTCACAGATAACCGTAAAACTGACATTACCTAACTTTTGAGAGCTTGACTTTGCAACCTTAATATACATAATTTTAATAGTTATAATTCAATAGTGCCCAGAGATGCCAATCAGAATCCGGGCCCCACTGGGCACTATCAAAGACCGTCACTGCCCCACAGAGTTTACAGATTACAAATGTGATTTATACAAAACGTAGTTGACAGTATACAAATCAAACAGCAGAGGGCATTTTTGTTGTGTAGGTGGTAAAACTTCTCCCACCATAATTCTAACTCCCACACTTACATTTTTTCTTATTAGAGATTTGGGGAATCTGAAACATAATGAGATCTTTGCTAAACCTCCACACTATTTGAGTTTCTTTTTACACATTACAAGGTACACAGCAGCTTAACACTTGGTTTTTTAAAAAAAAGGTTTTGCATTTCTTGTTGTGATCTGTCTGTCCATATTAAAGGTAGTTGAAATTTGTTCTTTTTAGGGGCTACCAGACAGAGTACTGTGGGACATTGCAACTGGAATTTCCTTACATATTGTCAGCAATAGGACCAAAATCTTCTGTTGTTCTGCTCTCCTCCCCATGAAGATGAGTTGTGCAAGTGGACTCTCTCCCTCTCCTCTCCCCACCAGCTGAGTTTGCAGCTCAGAGTACAGGGCAGGAGGGAGATAAAAAACCCCAAACAAAAGGAATTTGGTATCTCTACGCTGCTTGGACTCTGAGGGGCAAAGTGTTTGTCAGCATAAGCAAGAGATCCGCAGCTGCTTAGCCTGGGTTAGCCTGTATAGCGTCTGAAGAGTTTACACATGATAATTGGTTGGTGGAGTCTAAGTATCGAACTCACCGCCTATTTCGGTTTGTGCCCTGCTTCCTAGCAGTCTGCCCTGAGGTTGGCACTCACCCTCTGCCACTGCATGCAGTGTTACAGGGGCATTCCCTGCAGTCCGTGGCAAATTCCCCATTCAGCCCTCAGTCTGGCAAAATGTCAGTGACTCAGGAATAAGGGCCAGGCCAGGCTCCCATTGACTCCGTTGAAGCTGGATTAAGCCTCAAATCAATAACGTGAACAATGTTGTGCTTGTTAGACAATGTGTTAAACATACTTAGCTACAGGGACTGCATTCTCCAAAGCTCCTCAGGAGGGGAAATGGTAAATTCAGCTCCTCCCGCCCCCTCTTCTCCCATGTTTTCCCTCCTTGCAGCTGCTCCTGCTGATGTCTGTGAGTGACCAGTCTGCTAGGCCTCATACACAGGGAAGAGGGCATCG
The DNA here is from genome assembly GCF_015237465.2 of Chelonia mydas. Classification (NCBI taxonomy): domain Eukaryota; kingdom Metazoa; phylum Chordata; order Testudines; family Cheloniidae; genus Chelonia; species Chelonia mydas. The sequence goes on from NC_051257.2 coordinate 2,149,378, forward strand.
TCCCCAAATTCCACATCCACTCCAGGTGACAAATAGTCCCACAACCAGGCACAGAGCTTGGGCACAGTCCGTGGCACTACTAGCTCTTTCATTCAGAGCTAGCTCCTACCTTACATGTTGTAACGAGGCTGGTTCCGGCGGGACCCAACTGAGAGTGCCAATTCAGGACAAAAAGAAAAGGAGGACTTGTGGCACCTTAGAGACTAGCCAATTTATTGGAGCATAAGCTTTCGTGAGCTACAGCTCATTTCATCGGACAGCCGATGAAGTGAGCTGTAGCTCACAAAAGCTTATCCTCCAATAAATTGGTTAGTCTCTAAGGTGCCACAAGTACTCCTTTTCTTTTTGCGAATACAGACTAACACGGCTGCTACTCTGAATTCAGGACAAATTGCTTAAAGCAGGGCAGTTACATCCCAAGGCTGGGGTTCCTTTGCACATCAAGGCAAACCAAACCAGCCAAACAGAGAGGACCTTGGTTTTACCCTACTGGCTAACCACAAGTCACACAAGCAATTCCCTTAGACACTCCAGTTTCCCAGTATCACCACCAGGGCCACTCGTTATGGGGACGAATGGTTATGAAAACCAATACCCCAGTAAAAGAAAAATGGTTCTCTCGATCCCAAAGGACCAAGCCCCAGACCCAGGTCACATATACAAACAGATCTTACCCACAAATCACGCTGTTGCCAATCCTTTAGAATCTAAAATCTAAAGGTTTATTCATAAAAGGAAAAAGATATAGATGAGAGCAAGAGTTGGTTAAATGGAATCAATGACATACAGTAATGGCAAAGTTCTTGGTTCAGGCTTTTAGCAGTGATGGAATAAACGGCAGGTTCAAATCAAGTCTCTGGAGAACATCCCCAGCTGGGATGGGTCTTTCAGTCCTTTGTGTAGAGCTTCCGTTTGTAGCACAGTCTCTCCAGAGGTATGAAGCATGACTGAAGACAAGATGGAGGAGCTGCAGCAGCTTTTTATAGTCTCTTGCCATGTGGTCTCTGCTTTCTTTGTCCCAGAGACCAGCTGCCCATCACAAGGCATGGAAAAACCTCAGAGTTCTGTCCACAGGCAGGTCCCTGCAGACCTTGCTGAGTCCCAAGGCGTGTCTGCTTTCTCTCAGTGGGTCAGTGGTATAGCTGATGGTCCTTAATAGGCCATCCAGCAGGCTAGGCAGAGCTGAGACCAACTTGTCTGGGGTGTCCCCCAGATGCATAGTATAAGTTTGAAATAGACAGTATAGAGCCAATATTCATAACTTCAACTACAAAATGATACACACATATACGCACCATAATCATAATCAGCAAACCATAACCTCTCCATAGACCCCTTACACGACAACCTTTATACAATATGTGCTGCAAATATATAACGGGTTGCAACAGTAATCTATATGGTTGTAGATTATGTCAATAATGTCACACATGTCTTTAAAATGCACTGCTTCTCTGAATATTCACTGTCCAAAAATGTGCAAATTGAGATCAATAAGGGCTGAATTAGCTGTTTCAAGTGGTATCAAGGATATAACAAAGTTTAATTATGGAGATGGTGGCCTTTATTCCATACGGTGGAAGTTTGCTTTAAATAATGCTGGGGACTAATTCCAGTGATTTTTTCCTAAGAACAACAAAATATTTCTTTCCAAACTCACCATTCTGTGAAACATCTAGAAAAATTTCTGTGAAAATTTTAAATTATTTTATTGATTAAATTACAAATTAGAAGCATTTAAAATTAACCAGTTTCAATTTTTTTTACTGGCTTTATAATATTTTGTGTATCTCTGGTTTAACATTTTTAAAACTTAGAACATCAGACTTACTGTGTGTCTAAATATTGATCATGGCCCTAGCACATAATTTAATTCTATATCAATATTTCACCAAGACCTGGAAGCTGCAAAGCAGTGAGCACTTTGACCCCAACCCAACAAAGCACGTAAGCATGTGTATAAGTTTGAGCATGTGCATAGTCCCATTGCTTTGCTGGATCAGGGTCAGACTGCTCAGCACCTGGCAGGACTGATCCCTTGATGATGAATGCATTGTACTGCAGGTGGAGAGGCACTGCACAGCATAGAATGCATTTACTAAGACCTGGTCTACACTGGGGGAGGTGGGGGGAACAGGGGATTGATTTAAGTTACGCAACTTCAGCTACGTGAATAACGTAGCTGAAGTCGATGTACTTAGATCTACTTACCGCGGAGTCTTCACTGTGGTAAGTCGACGGCTGACGCTCTCCTGTCGACTCCACCTGCGCCTCTTGCCCTGGTGGAGTATCGGGGTTGACGGGAGAGCACTCGGCAGTTGATTTATCATGTCTAGAATAGACGCGATAAATTGACCCCCGCTGGATCGATTGCTGCCCATCGATCCAGCGGATAATGTAGACAAGCCCTAAGGCTATATCTACACTAGAGCTGTACTGATCCAGCTATGCCGCTGTAAGATCTCTTGTGTAGCCAGGAGAGAGCTCTCCTGTCAACATAATTAAACCACCCCCAATGAGCAGCAGTAGCTATGTCAGTGGGAGAAGCTCCCTGAGCAACATAGGTTTTGCCGACATAAGTGGTAGTGTAGACGTGGAATAAGGGTTGCAGCCAGGATTGACAGGTCCTCAATTAAAATGTCAAAACACCCCCTGCAGTGGGTGACTCTAGCTTCATCCCCTGCAGTCTCCTCTCCTCCTGAAGGGCTCACCACTTCCTTGTTTCTCCTCAAGTCCCATCCAGCCAAGCTGACTCAATTTAGTACATTTTAATTGAGTCCAGAAATACCTTATTGGCAGGACAATTGCTGTTAATATGCAAGAGTCATGGAATACTCAGATCTTTGTCAGAGGCCGGTATAATCTGCCCAGGACAGAGTCATGCAATGGGGACCAGATTGCTCTTGCAGCCTTTCACCTCGAAGATAAGGGTGCATAAATTCTCACTGGATCCAGTTACTACATTAACAAGAGAACGTAATGTTGCATCTAACCTGGAGTCCTGTTTCGTAATAGTCTTGTCCATCTTAACTAAAGTGGAGTGTATCATTGAACTCCATTTCTCCATTACACTGTGAACATTATTTGCGGCCACAAAAAAAGACAATGTGAAGGATCCTGTGTATGGAGTCTGGGACTGAACTCACCCAGAGAGATCTAGCAGATGTGAAAGAGAATGTGAGCTCTTTTTGGCTGGTAGAAATGGACATGTTGGGCACTTATATTTCTTTCTCTCTCCTGTCTAACAGTTTAAACATACCCATTGAACAGCATGTACTTTATCAAATCTTTTGTCAACCACATTCAAGATGTATCCTCATGACCACCGTGTTGTCAATTCTTCATTTACTCTCCAAAACTACTCCATTAACTGTATTACTGGAGAGCTTGTTAACTTTCATCCCTAAATTAGGGTTATTCAAAAAGCTTAGAAATCGTTTCCTCTTTCACAGGTAATGACAGTATCAATCAGCATTTCACAGGGAAGTATCGGTATGAAATACCTGATTTTTCTAGGCCTCAGGCCAGAACGGTGTAAATGGGCCTTCATGTAACAGGATCAGACCCAGGGTGTTTTGTGTAGGCATTAGGTGGCATTTGTTTCTGGTGGCTAGGTCCATGTTTTAGTAGGACTGGATCTGAGGAATGTCCCTTCTTGTAAAGGTTTCAGAGTAGCAGCCGTGTTAGTCTGTATCCGCAAAAAGAAAACGAGTACTTCTGGCACCTTAGAGACTAACAAATTTATTTGAGCATAAGCTTTCATGAGCATAACGGAGTGCTGTGTAGAAAAACACATTACTGGTGCTCATTGTCAAAATGTTGCCTCAAAGCCTCCCTGATTTGAATAGCCCCCCCATTGTGCCCGTCTAATAGCCCTGGTATCTGACTGCTCAAATTCAGCAGCCAGGCAATCTGCCTCTGTGATCCACCCTGGGGGAAACTTTTCACCTTTAGCCTCACAAATATTATGGAGTGTGCAGCAGGCTACGAGCACAGGAATATTTTCCTCATTTATGTCTAACCTGCCACATTCAAGATTCGTGAGGGAAGCCATGCAGGAGGCAGGCTGGCAGGTCAGCCTCAGCCAAGCCTGCCGTTGAGCCTCTGCCTTGGTGACTTGTCCAGGATTTCACAGAGACTTGGATTTATATCTCCACCCAGGCTCCCGCCGCCTTGGATCATGAAGGGACCTGGTATACTCCGCATGAATCCTGCTCTCCAGGCTGCAGACAATGCCACAGAAGGGCCACAGACCTACTGCAGCAGGGCCCCAGAGCAGCAGCAACCAAGACAGGCTCGCTGTCTCTCTGGGCAGGGCAAGTACCAGTGGCTGCTTGCAGGGGACTCTGATCTCTGGAAGACGAGACAAATATTTTAGAAAACCAAACACTCTGTGTCTGTTCCAACACACCGTTATAAGGTCACTCATTCATCCACTTCATTTCATTTCATTCACAGTTGGACATGAAACATTTCTTTGGTGCAGGGACTTGCGTGTGTAGAGCAGAGTGATTAGCACAGGAGGGCACAATCCCTGGTTGGGAGTCTCTCAGAGCTACCACAATACAAATACATATCAAAAATACTATTGATTTTCGTAGTTATTTTACTATTATTGTTTTATTCATTTAGCAGAATTCCAGGGGGCTCAGAGATGGTTGACTAGAATGACTACAGCATGGAGAAGCTCTCATTCAAAGAGAGATTGAAATAAATGGAACTGTTTGCCTTAGAGAGGAGATGCCTAAGGAGAGAAAGGAAAGGTATACAAGGTTATGAATGGTCTAGAGAAGGTAGATTAGAACTTCGAAGAAAAAATCCCCAATGGCCAGAGGTGGGACACTAGAGGGGGAGGGCTCTGAGTTACTACAGACAATTCTTTCCCAAGTATCTGCCTGGTGCGTCTTGCCCACTTGCCCAGGGTCTAACTGATCACCAGATTTGGGGTCAGGACATAATTTTCTCCTGTGTCAGGATAGCAGATTTTTCCCCTTCCTCTGCAGCAAGGGGCACAGGTCACTTGCAGGCTTAAACTAGTGTAAATGATGAATTTTTTGTAACTTGAAGACTTTAAGCCATGTTTTGAGGACTTCAGTAACTCAGCCAGAGGTTAGGAGTTTATTACAATAGTGAGGTTCTGTGGCCTGCAATGTGCAGGAGGTCAGACTAGATGATCACGATGGTCCCTTCTAGCCTTAAAGTCTACGAGTCTAGGAGAACACAAGAACAAGGGCACATTCAGTGAAACTGAAAAGTAGAAAATTCAAACCTGATAAAAGTTAATAATTTTTCACACATTGCACAATTGGCATGTGAAACTCCTCGCCACAAGATATAATTGAGGGCAAGACTTGAGCATGATTCCAAAAAAGGTGGCAGTTTATATGGCTAACAAGAATATCCAGAGTTATTATAGTAAATATTAATATATAAACTAGGGTGTGAGCAGGGTGATAAACTCTCCTACTTCAAGGCATCAACCAGCTTCTGACTGCTGGGGGTTCTGTTACTGGTATTGCAGTAGCACCATAGGACCCAGTCAGGGGTCGGTAGCAGGGCTAGACACATGTAACAAAAAGACCATGCCTGCTCCAAAGAGCTTACAATCAGAGTGTAAAACAAGAACCAATAGAAGGAGACAGACAGACGGGGAGGGAAGTGTAAGGCAACAATAAAACAATTACGAACAGCATACTAAGCAGTGATCATAGCATATCAGCTGTCCACAAACACCTACTACAGGGTTCTTGCACCTTCCTCTGAAGCATCAGATACTGGCCATGGTAGGAAACGGGATACTAGGTGAATCCCTGAATTTGATTCAGTATTGCAATTCCTGTATTGTATGAATTGTTTAGCATTTCTTAAGCACCGGCACTGTACAAGACACAAATTAAAGCTGATCCCTGCCAAGTTGCTTACAATTTTAAGGCCCTATCCTGGAATCAGAGCCACACAGTCAGACACACACACATGGCCTCCCATTGGCTTCAGGGGGCCCCTACCCATGTAGATCTGGTAGCAGGATTAGGGCCCAAAAGACAGATACAGAAAAGTCAGGAGGCACTGGGATGCCCCAAGAATGAATAGCCTGGGGTGTCTTTTATGAAAATGACTCATTTCTTGTGTGCAACACTGGAGAAAGGAGTCTTTAGGTGGGATCTTGATGTTGGCATAGGCCTTGTCCACACTACACAGTTTTGTTGACAAATGTCGGGTTTCGTTGACAGAACAGTGGAGGTGTACACACTGCAATGCTCCTTCTGCCAACAAAACTCTTCTGCTTGGTTATGTTGCTGTAAATGGCCTCCAGAAAGTATCCCACAATGCCCATCCTGACCGCTCCGGTCAGCAGTTTGAATTCCGCTGTCCTGTACCGAGGGACGCAGTCATCCGCTCCTTCCCTTTTAAAGGCCTCGGAATTTTTGATATTCCACTTCGTTTGCTCGGTGTGGAGAGCTCTCATCGCATCTTCCCAGCTGACCATGGCGGCTCCACATAGCAAACACTCACCGCTTGGACCACAGCTGAGTTGCTGAATCTGCTGGCACTGTAGGGAGAGGATGCTGTACCATTCAAGCTTCACTCCAGCCATGGGAAGTTCGATACATATGGTCAGATTTCTTGTGGCAGGTTGGTTAATGGCTACGAACGGGACACACATCAGTGTTGTGCAAAGATAAAGGAGCTGAGGCAAGCGTACCAGAGGGCAAGGCAGGCAAACCGTAGCTCTGGTGCTGCACCAAAGACCTGCCACTTCTGTAAGGAGCTGGATGCCATCCTTGGCGGCAACCCCACCTCCACCGCCAAGAAACCCATGGATGCTTCAGCAGGGCTAGAAGTGGCAGACGATGGACTCAACCCCAAGGACGTAGACATGGATGAGGAGGTCGAGTTGGAGGATGATATGGAGCACACAGCAGGGTCGTCTGGTGGCACGGCAAGTCAGGACCTCTTTTCCACTCTGGAGGTGTCTTGCCAGTCCCAACAGTCTGTCTCTAGTGTGTATGATCATAGAATATCAGTGTTGGAAGGGACCTAAGAAGGTCATCTAGTCCAACCCCCTGCTCAAAGAAGGACCAATCCCCAACTAAATCATCCCAGCCAGGGCTTTGTCAAGCCTGACCTTAAAAACTTCTAAGGAAGGAGATTCCACTACCTCCCTAGGTAACCAGTGTTTCCAGTGTTTCACCACCCTCCTAGTGAAAAAGTTTTTCCTAATATCCAACCTAAACCTCCTGCACTGCAACTTGAGACCATTACTCCTTGTTCTGTCATCTTCTACCACTGAGAACAGTCTAGATCCATCCTCTTTGGAACCCCCTTTCAGGTAGTTGAAAGCAGCTATCAAATCCCTCCTCATTCTTCTCTTTCGCAGACTAAACAATCCCAGTTCCCTCAGCCTCTCCTCATAAGTCATGTGTTCCAGTCCCCTAATCATTTTTGTTGTCCTCTGCTGGACTCTTTCCAATTTTTCCACCTCCTTCTTGTAGTGTGGGGCCCAAAACTGGACACAGTACTCCAGATGAGGCCTCACCAATGTTGAATAGAGGGGAACGGTCACGTCCCTCGATCTGCTGGCAATGCCCCTACTTATACATCCCAAAATGCAATTGGCCTTCTTGGCAACAAGGGCACACTGTTGACTCATATCCAGCTTCTTGTCCACTGTAACCCCTAGGTCCTTTTCTGCAGAACTGCTGCCGAGCCATTTGGTCCCTAGTCTGTAGCGGTGCATGGGATTCTTCCGTCCTAAGTGCAGGACTCTGCACTTGTCCTTGTTGAACCTCATCAGATTTCTTTTGGCCCAATCCTCTAATTTGTCTAGGGCCCTCTGTATCCTATCCCTACCCTCCAGCGTATCTACCTCTCCTCCCAGTTTAGTGTCATCTGCAAACTTGCTGAGGGTGCAATCCACACCATCCTCCAGATCATTAATGAAGATATTGAACAAGACCGGCCCAAGGACCGACCCTTGGGGCATTCCACTTGATACCGGCTGCCAACTAGCCATGGAGCCATTGATCACTACCCTTTGAGCCCGACAATCTAGCCAACTTTCTTTCCACCTTATCGTCCATTCATCCAGCCCATACTTCTTTAACTTGCTGGCAAGAATACTGTGGGAGACCATGTCAAAAGCTTTGCTAAAGTCAAGGAACAACATGTCCACTGCTTTCCCCTCATCCACAGAGCCAGTTATCTCGTCATAGAAGGCAATTAGATTAGTCAGGCATGACTTGCCCTTGGTGAATCCATGCTGACTGTTTCTGATCACTTTCCTCTCCTCTAAGTGCTTCAGAATTGATTCCTTGAGGACCTGCTCCATGATTTTTCCAGGGACTGAGGTGAGGCTGACTGGCCTGTAGTTCCCAGGATCCTCCTTCTTCCCTTTTTTAAAATGGGCACTACATTAGCCTTTTTCCAGTTGTCCGGGACTTCCCCCGATCGCCATGAGTTTTCAAAGATAATGGCCAATGGCCTCTGATGCAGGAGAGGAGAGCAGTGGTAAGTGATCTTTTTGAGTTGATGCTGCTCAATTATATGAGGTTGAACTATCCTTTGCTCTGTATATTCTAGAAGTAGGTGAAGGGATTGTAAAAGACTAGCTGACTGCAAATCCCAGTCAGGAATCATCACAATGGTCATGCAAGGTGGCAAGTTAACAAAGCATAACGGAGTGCTGTGTAGAAAAACACATTACTGGTGCTCATTGTCAAAATGTTGCCTCAAAGCCTCCCTGATTTGAATAGCCCCCCCATTGTGCCCCTCTAATAGCTCTGGTATCTGACTGCTCAAATTCAGCAGCCAGGCAATCTGCCTCTGTGATCCACCCTGGGGGAAACTTTTCACCTTTAGCCTCACAAATATTATGGAGTGTGCAGCAGGCTATGAGCACAGGAATATTTTCCTCATTTATGTCTAACCTGCCATAAAGGCAGCACCAGCTCACTTTTAATCTACCACAGTCACGTTCTACAGTCATTCTGCACCTGCTCAGCCTATTGTTGAAGCACTCTTTGCTGCTGTCCAGGTTTCCCATGTAAGGCCTCACGAGCCATGAGAGTAAGGGGTACGCTGGGTCTCCCAGGATCACTATGGGTATTTCAGCATTCCCCACTGGAATCTTCTGGTCTGGAAAGAAAGTCCCTACTTGGAGCTTTCTGTACAGGTCAGTGTTCTTGAAGATGCGTGCATCATGCACCTTCCTGGACCATCCCGCATTGTTGATGAAATGCTCACGGTGATCCACAAGTGCCTGCAATACCATAGAGGTACAATTTTTTATTGATGTACTCCATCACAGGATGGTCCAGGGTCAAACTTGGAATATGCGTCCCATCTAGGGCACTGCCAGAGTTAAGGTATCCCATTGCTGCAAAGCCATCCAGTATTTCATGCACATTGCCAAGAGTCACAGTCCTTTGTAGCAGGATGCGACTGATAGCCCTGCACACTTGTGTTAATGCAGCCCCAGTGGTCGATTTCCCAACTCCAAACTGATTTGCGATTGACCAGTAGCAGTCTGGAGTCACCAGCTTCCACACAGCGATGGCCACGCGCTTCTCCATCAAGAAGACGGCTCTCATTTTGGTGTCCTTGTGCCGCAGTGCTGGAAGGTGCCTTGTGCATCCAAAAGTTCCTGGAAGGTGCCTTGTGCATCCAAAAGTTCCTGGAAGGTGCCTTGTGCATCCAAAGTTCCTGGAAGGTGCCTTGTGCATCCAAAAGTTCTGCACCTGCTGCTCATCATCCAGACCTGAATAACAGTGTGATCCCACCACTCAGTGCTTGTTTCCAGAGCCTTAAAGCTATGGTCTACCCTGTTCAGCTGCTCCAGGAGTGCCAAAAGTAATCTGGTGTTGTTTCTTTCCATGGCACACAACAGGTCAGGCAACTCTGATTCCTGTTCAGAGTCTGAGCTCATGATAGATTGCATGACCATCCGCGATGTGTTCATAACAGTGACGGCAACAGTAAAGAGCTGTGCAGGATCCATGCTTTTAGACGGAAATGGTGGGTACACATTAAACTGGGGCTGTTGAAAAATGCCACAAAACGCAGTTGGAAACCCATGGGATGATGGGACAAAAAAACTGCATCATGGGACATTGAGCCCACACCCACGATGCGCTGCTATCCAATCCGCCTTCCCACAACTCCTAGCTGCAGAAGGGGGCGAGTAGCACAGTGGGATAGCTACCCACAGGGCACTGCTCTCTCTGTCGATGCTAGACTACCAACTGTGGACATGCTCCACCGACAGAAGGAGCATTGTGTGAACATGCACAAGCAAAGTAATCATACTGGTTTTTGATCGTCAGCATCACTTGCCTTGACATTCCCTGGGGTCCCCCATGTGTGGGTAGATATTATTCCCATGAGAAAACCTGAGTCACTCAGCTTGTCTAAACATGGGACATGTAGCTGCAGCAGTCCAGAGAGCCATAGTGCAGTCTCACTGCACTGGTGGAGAAAGCAACTTGCAGCAAGCAGATTCCCTTGGTCTGAAAGTGGGATATTCCGCACCAGCACAAGCCCCATTTTTCAGCAGTGCAGCAAGTTTGCACTAGAACTTTGCACCATTCTAGCTTCTTTGGTGTACAAAAATGGTCATTTAACCTCTCTCACCCCAACTGATACCTCCCCCACCAAAAAACCCCACCCCGAAACCCAAGTAGGAATTTAGATACAGGCATTTACCATTAAAAGTGGCACCTGGAAGAGGTACATCTTTCTGGAGACATGGCAAATACAAAGGGATCCTCAGGCTTGGTCTACACTTAAAACTTATAACTGGCATAGCTTTGTGTGAAAAAAGCACCCCCTGACCGCTATGCCAACAAAACTCCCAGTGTAGATGCGGCTCTGCTGAGAGAGAGCATGTTGTCTGGGGAGGTGTGTTCCTACCCCGGCAGCCGTGCTTCCCATCAGGCCAGGCTGCAGCTACATGAGTGGCCTGTGCTGACATAGCTATACCGACATAGCCTCAGCTGTTCTATATTTTGGGGTGGAGATCTCCAGCCTGGTTGTACATAGAAATCATTCACCACTGAAGTGCAGCCACCTTTGTGCAGCAGCTAATTAGAAGCGCACAGCAACACTACACAGCAGTTTAGGACACGAATGGAAGAAAAATTGTGTCTCCCATTAAAACTGCAGCACAAGTGGAATTTTAAGGAGGCAGAAAAATAACAACATTGGAATTGGGCCAGGACACTAGTTTTAAGACCAGCAAAGAGTCCTGTGGCACCTTATAGACTAACCGACGAAAGCTTAGGCTCCAATGCGTCTGTTAGTCTATAAGGTGCCAAGGACTCTTTGCCGCGTTTACAGATCCGGACTAACATGGCTACCCCTCTGATAGTTTTAAGACCCCAACTCTTGTGGAAAGTATCATGGGACTTCTCTGAGTCCCATTAAATATGAATATGATTGATTATCAATGAGCATCTTTAGACTGTGGTAGACACTGTCGTGGTCCTGGAAGCATACACAATTCAATCCTTGACCTCTTGGATCCAACTCAACAAGGAGACCACATAAAAATCATTCTTACCATAAAAAATCCCAAGGTTCGTCTCATTGGCAATTTATCTAATGGCTGCTAAGATATAGAAATAATAGAAGGAGAAAAATGAGACAGTAAAGAGTAGCATTGCATTGCTATGGCAACTGGAATTTTCAATCTAAATACCTTTTTGGAAAAGAGGTTTAATATCCAGAGCTCTGCAAAATGCTTGCCAAACAGATTAATTCATATCGTTTCAGCCACTGTTACCCTCCTAGGCCCAGATCCTGCAATTGGATCCACACAGACCCTTCGTGAGCACACAAATGTGCAAGGATCTGCCCCAATAGGCCAGGGCAATTCTATTGGTCAAACACTGCACCCCAAAATACCCCTGGCCCTGCACAGTCACTTTAGGATTGCTTTCTAAGGGTTTGATCAGTCACCAGTGGGGTTCTGGGGGTCACCTCCCCTTCCTCTCTGGCCTCTGATCAGTAAAATCACAAGTGATTCCAGAACCTTCGGTGAGGGCCAACGCTGGCTTTGTGGTGGGCATTCCCCATTCCTGCAGCAGGCTGTACCAATGCCCAACATCTGCAGTGTCTTTGCTTAGCCGTGCTGTTATTTTAAGTGCCATCAGATCAGGGATTATAGAAATTAGATTCTCTTTGCCCTGATTCTGGACCCCATACTCACCCTGAGGAGCATCTTGTCTAGTGGATAGCCACACTGAAGGTACCATTCAGCGTGAGTAAGAGGATGAAAATCTGGCCCTTTGGCAATCCATTGGGTCACATCCCTCCCAACTGTGCCTGGTCAGGAAAGAGATTGCTCCTTTTAGGCTCAAATGTAGCCTCATTCCACACACATGCATATTGTGGGGTATGAGTGGTTATTGCTGACTCAGGGCGCAAGGTGGTGGGAAATGCGGTACATATTAAAGCAGTGAAGCCCTGGTGTTTGCTGCTCCTTCCTTTGGTTTCTGTGTCAGTCTTAGCCGGCTGCAGCCAAAATGGGCTCAATTTCCTGAGAGGCAGGGACAAAGCACCTGTTTCCTACAGATAGCTCCAATGCTTCTGGAATCCTATTGTATGCAGGAGGGGGACTCGTAGGGTTTGTGAACCATGGGTCATGGACCAGAGAGATAGAGGGGACCTAAGGGGTCCCCCTCTAGGCCAGCTCAGGCCTCAGGTAACATTGTTTTCTTAACACCTTGTCAAGTCTCTTTTTCTGTGCCCTCCCCGCATCCCTTGGGAGGCTAGTCCATAACCTTGGTCTTGGCTGCCCTGGGATTAGTCCCGATTTGTGCCATCAGCGTAGCTGCAACAATGCAGAAAGGTAAAGCCGCTGTTTGCACCAGCAGGGCTTTCCCCTGCTTGAAACGGAGGTAAATTGCAGTGGTGCAGATTGTGGCTTAGAGCAGCTTCCTCTGTCTGTCCTGGAGTCTGCGCCAAGGGTGGGTGCCGGTGGCTGGAGTTGAGACAAATGCTCACAAAGGCCAGGCTCTAGAGATTTCACTGTCAGGCAGCTTTGCCTGCTACCCAGCCTCTCGTTTCCTTTGCTGAATTCTATCCCATCGGCGGGGGAGGGGAGGTGCCCACCATGGGGCAATGGGAAGTGGCCTCCCCATTGCATGAGGCAGTGTGTTTAGGAGAACAGCAGCATTTCACAGCCACTCTGCCCCGGGGTAAACGACTCCGGGAGGCCAAAGTCAGTGGGATGCTTTACGTCTGCATGGGGTGGGGAAGGAGGTGGGTTGCTGAGTTGCTACTGCCTCCCATTAGCCACACAGTTTTTGGAAAGGAGCACAGGCTGATGAGTGGCAGGTGTGGGTGGGTGGGGAGTAGTTCCATTGAGAAGGGGGAGTGGGCCGTGGGGAGAGCTGTATTGTCATGTTCACTTCACTGGCCTTGCTAACATTCAGCTTCCCAGGCTCTCTGGATGAAGTGAGCTAAAGCTGTGTACATTAGCTCCCAATAAGGTCCGAAAACATGCAAACAAGACAAAGTCTCTTTTTACTGTGTGGCAAATGGCTCTTCAAATGAGCCCTTCCAAGAAAGCCAGTTGCCTGACCTGAATGCACTTGGACTCCCGAGAGCTTCTTGCTACGGAAGGCTGTAATGGTGGCCCCCAGCTCTCCCCTCGCTAAGCCTTGCACCGGACTCCTGCAGTTTCTTTCTACCACGTGGTTTGAGTGAGAGTTCATAGGTGCCTTCAGGGCACTCCAGGCAACAGCCTGTGCCCCGTGCAACCAGCATGGAGGAAACACACACTCCCATGGAGCGTCTAGTGCCCCCCGGAAAGAGGGTGAGACATGGGGCTCACCCTGGCAAAGCGGATCCCCCTGAGGGCCCTGTGAGCTTGGTACACCATGTGACCTCTTGTGCGGTGTCCCTAAAGCCATCCTGATGTAAGCCCCTGTCCCAGTTTGTATCTGGAAGAGAGCACTACACACAGTGAATGACTGTGTCCCCAGAGACATTCTTATGTCACACCAACCCAGACCACAGAGCCCAGCATAAAAGATGAGGAGGTGGTGTTGGCCAGTGGACAGGTCTTGGAGCCCAAACACCTGGGTTCTTTTCCCAGTTCTGGCCCTGAGCTGCTGGGTAACCTTGGGTAAGTCACGTCCTCCCTGTGCCTCAGCCTTTCTTCCTGTAAAGAGAAGAGCTGAGTGTCACCGCACAACCAGGACACCTGCATGCATTGATATTAGCACCTGCATTGATAGTGTTTGAAGAAAGTCCAGAGAAAAGCAACAAAAATGATTAAAGGTCTAGAAAACATGACAAATGAGGGAAGATTGAAAAAATTGGGTTTGTTGATTCTGGAGAAGAGAAAACTGACAGGGGACATGAGAACAGTTTTCAAGTACATAAAAGGTTGTTACAAGGGGGAGGGAGAAAAATTGTTCTCATTAACCTCTGAGGATAGGACAAGAAGCAATGGGCTTAAATTGCAGCAAGGGAGGTTTAGGTTGGACATTAGGAAAAACTTCAAAACTGCCAGGGTGGTTAAATTGGAATAAATTGCCGAGGGAGGTTGTGGAATCTCCGTCATTGGAGAGTTTTAAGAGCAGGTTAGACAAACACCTGTCAGGGATGGTCTAGAATAGATAATACTTCGTCCTGCCTTGAGTGCAGGGCACTAGACTAGAAGACCTCTCAAGGTCCCTTCCAGTTCTATGAGTCTATGGAGCTGGCGGGAGGTGGAAGTTCTGCAGAGACTGGGTGGAAGCTACGGAGGGAGTGGGGAACTGATGGTCAAGAAGCTGTCAAGTCCTGCCACACACACGGTGAGTAGCATAGTATCATTGAGAAGTGGCCTTTGTTATTAAACTAAGTGTTGGCATGGCTGCAAGCTTCCTCCCTGTGCCCTCCTTTTATTAGGGCTGTTTGGTTTAAGGAAGATACCCTGAGCCTCGGGGAGCACAAACCATGGATGTTAAAGCTGCTGGAGCCGTGGGCACATGCTGTGGAAGAGTCCAAGCAGTGCAACATTGTGCGCAGACGCTATGACATCAGGTTCAGCCTGTTTACGCTGGTTTCGCTTGCATCAGGGTACACCAGGCCCAGGAAGCATCTTTTCTCCCAATCATAGAATCATAGAATCTCAGGGTTGGAAGGGAACTCAGGAGGTCATCTAGTCCCACCCCCTGCTCAAAGCAGGACCAACCCCAACTAAATCATCCCAGCCAGGGCTTTGTCAAGCCGGGCCTTAAAAACCTCTAAGGAAGGAGATTCCACCACCTCCCTAGGTAACTCATTGCAGTGTTTCACCACCCTCCTAATGAAATAGTGTTTCCTAATATCCAGCCTTGACCTCCCCCACTGCAACTTGAGACCATTACTCCTCGTTCTGTCATCTGCTACCACTGAGAACAGTCTAGATCCATCCTCTTTGGAACCCCCTTTCAGGTAGTTGAAAGCAGCTATCAAATCCCCCCTCATTCTTCTCTTCTGCAGACTAAACAATTCCAGTTCCCTCAGCCTCTCCTCATAAGTCATGTGTTCCAGTCCCCTAATCATTTTTGTTGCCCTCCGCTGGACGTTTTCCAATTTTTCCACATCCTTCTTATAGTGTGGGGCCCAAAACTGGACACAGTACTCCAGATGAGGCCTCACCAATGTCGAATAGAAGGGAGCGATCACGTCCCTCGATCTGCTGGCAATGCCCCTACTTATACATCCCAAAATGCCATTGGCCTTCCTGGCAGCAAGGGCACACTGTTGACTCATATCCAGCTTCTCGTCCACTGTAACCCCTAGGTCCTTTTCTGCAGAACTGCTGCCGAGCCATTTGGTCCCTAGTCTGTAGCGGTGCATGGGATTCTTCCGTCCTAAGTGCAGGACTCTGCACTTGTCCTTGCTGAACCTCATCAGATTTCTTTTGGCCCAATCCTCTAATTTGTCTAGGGCCCTCTGTATCCTATCCCTACTCTCCAGCGTATCTACCTCTCCTCCAGTTTATCTGCAAACTTGCTGAGGGTGCAATCCACGCCATCCTCCAGATCATTAATGAAGATATTGAACAAATCCGGCCCCAGGACCAACCCTTGGGGCACTCCACTTGATACTGGCTGCCAACTGGACATGGAGCCATTGATCACTACCTGTTGAGCCCGACAATCTAGCCAACTTTCTATCCACCTTATTGTCCATTCATCCAGCCCATACTTCTTTAACTTGCTCGCAAGAATACTGTGGGAGATCGTGTCAAAAGCTTTGCTAAAGTCAAGGAACAACATGTCCACTGCTTTTCCCTCATCCACAGAGCCAGTTATCTCATCATAGAAGGCAATTAGATCATTCAGGCATGACTTGCCCTTGGTGAATCCATGCTGAATAAGGGGAGCAACCAACTGCTCCCTGGGCATTGTGATGTCTTGTAAGTTTGTATGTACACATACAATGTCCTGCACACAGCTGTATGCATAGATCCCACAGCCATGTACTCTAGCAGGGGTTCCACGCTGCTGGGTGGTCACACAGGCAATCAACACTCCATATAAGCATGGTGCATTTCAAAGCTGCAGCCTGACACTGTGGGGCAAAAAGGCATTTCCTCCCTACTTGACCTAAATTTGGGATGTTTGTTCTACCCTGGAGGACGTGGGCCCCTCCTGCCAGCTCATGCAGGCTGGCAATGCAGTCCCCTATGCACAGATAAGTCCTTTCACCCTCCTGGGCTCCAAAGCAAGGGGATTTCTTTAATGCCAGCAGTCCTGCAGAGAATGCAGGAGACAGTCTAGTGTGCTGCAATTTACAGCCAAGGCCAGTTATATAATGTGTTTTTCTGCTGTTTCTAGCTTGTTAGCCGAGGAGATGGCCCCTGAAATGGTTCCACCACTGCATCTGATACTGGTTTATTGTGCAGGGCAGACCAGGCATTCCCAGGGTCTTGTGACGCTCTACTGGGAAACCACATTGTTTTCACGGAGCTGGTCTCACACACCAGCCTCAGCCTTTTCTGCTTCCTTTCAGACAATGGGTAAGGAAGCCTGCTGAGACCTGACTCCCACTGGTACAAACCTACCTTCAGCCGGGATCCAGAGGAGCCAATAACTCACAAGAATTATTGCCATAGTAATGGTCCTGGGACAGCAGAACCAGCCAGCAGACTGAAGCCCAGGCACCACAGCCATCACCTGGGGGACCAATGCACCAAGCAGGTCCACTACCTTGCAGCATCAATGTGAGGTAAGAATGCCCAGAGCTGTGGACATCGGCATCCCCATCACACGTGCCTATCTCCAGGGGCTGGGAAAGGTGGCCAGGTCTGTGTGCTCTGGGGTAAAGCTCAGTGAGCTGGGTCCCAGCTTAAAGGGCCCTGGAGAGTTTTAACCCGATTAAAAAACCAAAAACCAGTTTGAACTGATCAGCAGCGCAGTAGGTCATAAGTGAGCATCAGCTTCCATGGGAGTTGAACCCATTTATTTCAGGCCCTCAGCCTGGACTTAATTAACTCATTAGCAGAATCCTTTACATCCAGGGTCCAGACTTGTTTTGGGTGAGCGCTGGTCCTTGCATATCGCTGCAGCCAAAACCCAAACCAGGACCCTGATGGCCTAGAGTCAGCAGCTCCCAGGGTGACCCAGTCAGGAATTCTCTCCTGGACCAAGCTGGTAAGAGCTCCCTTGAACTGCTCTTGTCTGCAGTCATCTACCTGGCTAGGCTGCTACTGTCTGCACAGGGCTGGTCTCAGCTAGAAGCTGCCTCCCTCTTGTCCAAGCTAGCAGAAGCTCTAGGGGGCTGCTCTTGGCTGGAGTCCCCTTGCTGCTTGTCAAGGCAGTTGGAGCTGTGCTCAGCTGGGGTCACCTCCTTCTCCATGGCGTAGGAGCCAGTTTGTATTGGCTGTAGCTGCGGATGGCTCTTTGCAGGTCCTGCAAGGGCCTTTCACAAACTGTTCAAGTGAAAGTAACAAACACACTTGCCCCAGTTATGGCGCTTAGTGAAAAGCAGCCTCAGGTGACCACGCACTGCTTGGCAAGCGAACCCTCCCAAAGGAGCCCAGTTGGATTGGCTCGTTTGCTGACAGAAATACATAAAATAGCCAGGAAATAGGACACTTTTGAAAAATGGCTGCTTCTCCTTCTGACTGTGACCCCCATGGGAAGTATGTTCAACCCCCACTCTGTGATTGGCTCTGTATCGTGCCCTCTATGCTGTCGCCCAGAGCCCCACACCAGACCAGTGGGTGGGGTCACAGAACTGATGGCCTGCATGCTGCCCCACCCACGTGCACTGCCGCTGCCCTAGAGAGGGGAGCCTGTAAAGTGCCCTGTCAAAGCATCACAGAAATAAAATCCCAAGAGGAAAAGGCTTGCCGTGAAAACACTCCATTGTAGTTAGTGACACAAACCTGGAGGGGCTTGGTCTGCCCTCCTGTGTCCCTGTCTCCTGCTGCACTCTTTGTCTCTTTCTGCCATAGTTCAGCATTTCTAGTTCCTAAATCCTGCTTAGCTGGTTAACATGCAGACCTTTCCCCTGGGTTTACCCGGCTCCTCTGACCGTGCCAACTCGCGCGCTCCAGCTGATGTCGCGGCTACCTTTAAGAAGGAGGCTGACCTGCGAGCTATTCTTAGCTGTGCTGTAAAGTCATGGTGCTATTTTGATCCCATCTCTGTACTGTAAGCTGCAGGCTGCTGACAGGCTCTGCACCCACCATGTGCCACAAGCACCTTAGTTGTAAACAAGGCTGCATTGTGACCTTGTACCTGGGCTTATCTTCCCTTCCTGGGGCTGCAGGCTCTCCACACACATTTCAGGAATGAGCACCACACTGCTTGGGAATGACAGAAGCTGGACCGGGCTCCTACTCTCCTTTGGCCTGCACTGCTTCTGGGACTGCAGAGGGTGCTGCGGATCTACTGGCCCCAGCACACACCTGACTTGCCAGCCTATGGGGCACAGGCCCACTTACAAGTGGGCAAGGCATCGGACAGGGATTTGCACAGCTTAGTTTGCCTCAGGCCAGCCGGTGTTCGGGGTGGGTGAGCGCATGCCGAGAGAAGGGTGTTACATGGAGCTCTGTGCAGGATGGGGGAGGGGAGCCTTGCACATAGCCTGATGCTGGTCTGACTGAGCTCTGGTGTCTGGGAGATCCAGCAGGGAGTGCGCTGGGCAGAGGGGCGGCTGGCCTGAACACTGGATCTCTCCGGAGGAGGAAGCCTGCTGGGGCTGTGCAGCAAGTGTGGACTGTGAGCAATCCGAGTGGGAGTCGGGGGGAGGGGAGAAGCAAGTGGGACTGAGTTGAGCAGAACCGGAAGCCAGGAGGATAGGGGAGATGAGCTGGCTGAACGGGGAGCAAAGGAATCCCGTGCATCAGTGTGTGAGTGAGTGAGAGGGGAGTGAGTCAGATGGGAGGGGAGGAAGAGTGAGGGAGGGAGTGCAGGTCACCGCAAACAGCTGCCCCTCCAACAAGCCCAGGAGGGCCCCATCTCGCCTTTGCTGTTTGCTGGGGACCCTATAGTCACTCCACTTTATATGGGGTTAGGTAGCCCCCTCTCTGCAGCTTCAAGATGACTAGGGGCCTTGCACCTACAAGGCTGTTTAGGCAACTGTCCCCTTCCCCACTCCACTAGGATTTCTGGGGGACAGAATGAAGACCCCAGAGGTTGAGCAGGAGCATGGAAAACTCTTCCCCTCTCGCTGCAGCTGCTCAGGCCAGGAGCATCTTATTTCCTCTAGCCCGGCAGCTGGGGAGCCTGCAGAGGCTGTTAGGGATCATGGAACATCTCTAGCCCTGGGCCTATTTACCGCTGCAGTGGGGGGTTTGCTTGCCAACCCTTACTGCCCTATTCCTGAATCTAAAGTGAGATGGGACCCAAAGGGCCTGTTGGGAGGCTGGGGACAGCTGGATAAACCCACGAGGCTGAGACTTTTCCTTCAAAGTGGGACTCAACCTTCTAGAGCAACGTGGAGCTGTTGGTCCACTCCTGTCCTCCTATGAAGTAAGCTTCAGGGCTCAGACTAAAAGCCCCATGAGGAAGTAGGCCCCAAAGGGGAGTCATTCCAGCTCTGGTTGTGGGTCAGACTCCTGTTGTCCTGACCTGATTGCTCCTGCCCTCTGGACTTTCCTGGGAAAGCTTGCTGTTGCCCCTACCCATGCTCCTCACAAGCTGCATTTCCACAGTGTTGTGAATCAGAAACTCCAGCACAGCACCACTTGTACATTGCCTGGGCGGGTTGTGAATAACAGGACCCTGTCAGCTGTCCAGACATGGTGTGGACATGGCCCATCTAAGCAACACAGCTTTGGGGGTGATGTCAGTGGGCATTAGGCATTAGGTTGGGGCTGGGGCTCGAGGGGCCCTTTGGGTAGAAAGCAAATTTCCGGAAAAAACCTGGTGTGGATAGAAGCTGGTCCTCAGCAAAGCCCTAATCCCATGGCAGGTGCTCATTCCATTAGCGGCACCTGCCTCCTGAACGCGACAATCAGAACGTCAGGCTGAAAGGGACCTCGGGAAGTCAGCTATTCCAGCCCATGTGCTGAGGCAGGGCCAAGTAAGCTTAGACCAGCCCTGACAGGAGTTTGTCCAACCTGTTCTTAAAAACCTCCCGTGGTAGGGATTCCATGACTTCCCTTGGGAGCCTGTTCCAGAGCTTCACTACCCTGAGAGTTAGAAAGTATTTTCCGAATATCATAAAAACAACAAGGAGTCCGGTGGCACCTAAAAGACTAACAGATTTATTTCGGCATAAGCTTTCATGGGTAAAAAACTCACTTCTTCAGATGCATGGAATGAAAATTACAGGTACAGGCACAAATATATATTGGCAGATGAAGAGAAGGGAGTTACTTTACAAGTGGAGAACCAATGTTGACAAGGCCAATTTAGTGGATGTGGTCCACTCCCTATAATTGATGAGGAGGTGTCAATACCAAGAGAGGGAAAATTGCTTTTGTAGTGAGCCAGCCACTCCCAGTCCCGATTTAAGCCCAAATTGATTGTGTTAAGTTTGCAAATGAATTGTAGCTCAGCAGTTTCTCTTTGAAGTCTGTTTTTGAAGTTTTTTTTTGTTGAAGGATGGCTACTTTTAAATCTGTTATTGAGTGTCTAGGGAGATTGAAGTGTTTTCCTACTGGTTTTTTTATGTTACCATTCCTGATGTCTGATTTGTGGCTATTCCTTATAAACCTATTATCCTCTAGGTGCTTACAAGCTCATTGTTTAATAATTTGTTCCAGTATCTTTGAGGTATCACTTAGTTTGGGGCTTGGGAAGGTTTTATCTGCTCAGTTTTACTGGGTGTGTTTCCTATTGAATCGCCCCTCTTGGTAGCCAGGGACAGCTCAGGTAACAATGTGAGCAGGTAGAAAAGGAGTACTTGTGGCACCTTAGAGACTAACCAATTTATTTGAGCATAAGCTTTCGTGAGCTACAGCTCACTTCATCGGATGCAACCGAGCTGATGCAAGTGAGCTGTAGCTCACAAAAGCTTATGCTCAAATAAATTGGTTAATCTCTAAGGTGCCACAAGTACTCCTTTTCTTTTTGCGAATACAGACTAACACGGCTGTTACTCTGAAATGTGAGCAGGTGTTGTTCCTGTCCTGCTCTCAAATACAGTCCACATGCCCTGTAGAGCCCAGACCACCCCCTCCACCCCCGGCCTGGAGGTTTGTTTGAATAAACACAGATATAAACAATAAGGTAACAAAGTTCAGCTCAAACTTTCTGCACAGACGTTGGTCAGAGGGATCCTCCCTCAGAAATGCTCAGCCCATGTCCTAGAGATCTTGTTTCTAAGACAGCCACTCCCATCTCCTTTCTCTCTGGCTGGGACAAGTCGCCTGCCTCAGGGAGTCTCCACGACCCATGTACCTACCCGCTTCTAGTAGGAGCAGCTCCTGATAACAGGATAGACTGTTTCAGGCAAATACTGCCAACCTGTTAGAGGCAGATTCATTCCCTTATCTGGGATTTTCTTTATTTGAGTGTTGCTGTATTTTGTTGGGTGTTTGGGCTTGCTGCAGAGGTTGCTTTAGCTGGTCTCCCTTTTCCACAGGCCTGATCTACGTTACGTATGGCGTGGCCTTCATGCTAGTGAAATCGATCAGCCATTGGAGCGTATCTTGTTCAGGACTGTCAGATCAGGTTGGTAGGAACATTTTGTTGGTTGGTTGTTTTGATGCCAACCAGACAATGTGATGGCTAGGATAATATTTTTGTTTTAATATATCTTTTTTTGTAACAGAATGGAACAGAACTGGGGTGGGTCTGCCAGGGACAGTGAACGCACTTGAGACACTGAGATATTACCAGTAACGTTGTGTCAGGACCAGAAGTCTTTGGATCCAATGCAGCATGGCATTCAGTGGCCCTTCCTTTCCATGGGGAGCTGTGGGCAGCACCACTACTAAGCATTGTATGATGAAAGTACTTGACTAAGACTGAATAGTCAAGCATTCTTTGTTGCATTCTTTCCACCCCACACTTCAGCAACCTTGTGTTGGGATTTCACATACAGAGGATAATAAACATTATGTAGTGAGAGTGTCTGACAAAATAGAGAGAACAGGTTACCTGTCAGTTCATGCAAAGCATCAGCATTTCCTCAGAGCAGGGCTTGACAGAGATAGAATATTACAAGCACTAATCTAATCTATCTATCTATCTATCTATCTATCTATCTCTAGGTCCTTATGCTTCACCCATCATTGCACCTGTTATCTGAGTCCCACTATTAAAGCACTACTGAAATCAGGTTATCACTTGTCTTCAACAGTTATGTAAGACATCAGATTTCCACTCCCACACTGCAGGCATTTTACTAGACAATACAATGGAGCTCATTTTTCGGAAGGAATCTCCCAATATGGACAATTGTCTGCATGGAAAGACACCAGCACATACAGTAACGAAGTACATGCAGCTTGCCCCACATACAGTAATAATAACAATAAGTCTCCCATCAATTATGCAGAGTCAGACAAGTGCACATAATATCCTCTTCTTGCCATTCTCCTGTGTCACCTCTAGAGAGTGCAGTTGTAAAGGAAGAAATAAAAAACTGCCTCACAAACTCCAACTGGTAATCTGTGACTCAGGATATTTAGACAGACAGGAAAGATGTCTGCCTATTTTCAGCTGTGCCTGGATAGCAGCACTGGGGCACCAGCTTGGGACAGGAGGGCATTGGAACCCCCATGCATTGTTTAGCAGTATGAAAGAAAACCCTCCTAAGCCACTGAGATCAGGATGCACACTTCATGTGCTAAGTCAAGTTAAATGAGTGAATCAGCAGATCCCCAGTGCAGTTAAAGGTGGGCAGCCCACAGGGTGAGCCTTCCACCTCCTCCCCACCACCACATCATGCCAGTGTACCTCAGCCCTGTCTTGGAGGGATTACCTCTTGAGGTGAAGGAAGTTCAGTCTCCATAGACTATGCAGTTCTTGGTTTGTCTGCCAAGAATGCCAACAAGTGGACTAGTACATTTTGTCAGTGTTTATGGTGTGTTTTGTATATACATAGACACCCGGCTTCTAGGAACTGGACTGCAATCGCCAATTCATTTCACACAGGGCCCACTGAACACCTGGCAGCTTTTGGTCACTGCACATCTTCTGGTATTGGAGCCAACGACACAGAGGTGAAAGGCTGCATTTCACCCCCATTACAAATCGCTTGAGCACTTCCCAGCTCTTTAAACCTCTGACCTGAGCTCCTAGCCCTGTCCCCTGCCTGGAAAAGGCATTAAATCTCCACTGTGGAAGGCAACGCTCCCAACCTCCAGAAGAAATGTAGGAGGGGTGAAAAGAATAGTACCCGATGCCTAAGGGGAAAGGTACAATCAGAAAAAGAAGAGTAGATCTCAGCAGTGCGTGCTGTGCTTCACCCCAGAGAGTAGAAAGGTGACCAGGACTCAGTCAGATCTACAACGGTTCTTGGCTTCTTTATCTACAGTGAGACTATATTGCACTTCCCCAGCTGATGTCCCTGGGTGCTCCCGAAGTAGCCGTGCAGCCGTGGGCTCGCTCTTCTTGCCATGCCCCAGACACAAGTACCTTCCCAAGTGAACGCTCCATAAGAGGCTGCTGCAGTTTGAATGTTTTGGTTGCATGCTGAGGCATTCATATGCCCCTTGCTCAAGCTTCCTGTTCTCCTGGAGACAGGGAGACAGGCACCAGGATTGTTATTGGTAGGCCATCCAGAGCCAATGGGAAGTGAGCATCTTTGAAGGAGGGCTGCAATTGGGAGGCTACTAGGGAATAGACTGTTGCTGCCAATGGATGAAACTGCAAATCTGCACTGTGAGCACTGCACAGATAGACACCATCTAGATGAAAACGGGAACACACATGCACATCTGTAAAGAGCAGCATTGGTGCTGGAACTGGGGATGCTGCTGCACCCCGTGGCTTGAAGTGGTTTCCATTATACACAGGGTTTACAGTCTGGTTCAATGGCTCTCAGCACCCCCACTATGCAAATTGTTCCAGCCCCCCTGAAAAGCACTGCTCAGTTCAGGGGCCATTGGTTGCCATTTGTGACCCATGTGTGCTTCCCTTTCCACGTGGCAGCTGGTCCCTGTGGGAGAAAGACAGCCTTTTGCTTTTAGAGTCTAGGCGTCCCTTTTGTGCACATAGCAAAGGAGCCGTATTATGGGCCCCGCTGGGCAGTTTAGGGCACTGGGGATGAAATGCCAAAGCTAGCTCCCTTTAGTCTGAGGACGTCACTGCTGTCTGGTGAGCCACAGGAGCCTCTGGGAAGGTGTATGAGCTCCTGTGTGTAAACTGCATGTTTGACCCAATGGCAATAGCTGAAGAGAGCGCCACGTGATTATAGCGCTTATTGCCTCTCACCTGATGGCTCATGACCACCCTATTGATCTGAGATGCACAGATACTGCTCCACAAGCTCATTCCCCCTCTTTTCCTCATAGTTTGTCCTTAGTTATGCTCCCCTACCCCCTTCAGCTGGTGTCCCAGAAACCTCCCCTACCCAAACAGGAAAAACATTGGTGGCAAAGATTTGCTCAGCCAGTGAGGGATGCCTTGAAGGAACCAACACCCTTTCCTTGCACCTATACAATAAGGGGTCTCAAACCTCTATGGCTTGTCCTGCCCTGCTTGGGTCCCCTCTCCTCTAGCCTCTCATATTACTGCTTCAGTAATCACAAATGCTTTCAAATAGATAGGAGGCAAGGGGAGGAAAGTTTACTACTAAGAGATCCTGAGAACATCTGGGACACTGTCCTTTTCAGGGCAGTATCTTGTGAAGACACACAGAGTTGCTACATTCAGTGGGATGTTGGTGATGTGCATTCCCACAGTCTCAGCTCCCCAAGTCCTTCACTTCTGTCTGGGGTCTCTGGATTCCACTACAGCCCATCTCAGATCTGTGGGTGGTGGAGCCTTCAGCAAGGTCACAGCAAGCACTGACAGGCACTGATGGGTGAGTCATGCTGCAGTAGCCAGGGTTGGTAGCAACAGGTTTGTTGATCAGTATGCAGTCTAGCTCCTGATCCGGAGTCTCGTTTAAGAGCAGAGTGCAATGTGTCACAGATTTGTTGTGCAGGGCTGTGGAAGAGTGAGGGCCATATTTTCAGTACCGGTGCTTGTTTATCTAGAGCGTAGTGAGATCCATCTCCTAGAGGCATGTTTCAAACCACGTGACACTGCATGTTTTCTTCAAAAGGAAAAGTAAAATGGGAGCTCCAGATTGGGTTGTTGGGGGGACATGTTCATTGTAGCTCCCGTCTGACAGACCAGCAGCACCACTCGGGGAGTGAAAGTGGGGGCAGAACAGCTGACCTGGATTGAAAACAGAGATGCCAGGGTTAGTGAGGGCACAAGGAGACTTTTCCTCTTTATTACCTGAACTACCAGTCCACGGGTGTTCAGGGTAAAGTAGGGCTGGGAAGAGTTCTGCACAGAAAAGAGAGGGGAGTTACAGAAGTGCCTTGAGACGTTACTGCAAGTGGCTGTTTTAGCTTCATTGCAACGATGTTCTGTTCAACTTCCAAGGAAGTGTTTCTGTGCCCATGTATTCCTCCTAACGCTCACTTCCTTTCAGAGTGCCACCCTGGCAACTGTTCCTACTAGTTCTCAGCTAACATAAGCTGTCTTACTGACTTGTCTTATAAGGGAAAGAAAACGTCATGGCAACTGGATAACTATAGCAAGTAACATATCCTCCCAGGATCATTGTATTAGACACCTTTGGCCCTTCTCAGCCAAAGGCCTCTTGAGAACAGCTCCTGTCCACCCATCTCATCTGCCTGGTGCCCAGATGTAGGGCAAAGGCTTCTTCTGTGCTGCTTCTTACCATCTGCTTCACCTTTTCTCAGCCATGCTGCAGGGTAAAGTCCTCTCAAGCAATGTTCCTTCCCTGTCCATCCCAGCTGAGCGAGTGCCTCTTCAGCACTGACCACAGGTTTGAATGGACACAGATTTGGATGGCCTCTCACCATGCTTGTTCTCAGTCCAAAGTGTTTTCTTTTGTTTTTAAAGATTCAGGTATACCCTGAGCTGTGACTATGTTTATCAGCCACTCGGCTACCTCTAACATCTGGTCTAATTTATCTCAGGGTGACATATACTGTTGGTCTGTATCTGTCATAACACATTGTGAAGGGCCGTGATATGGCATGAGTGGTGCATCCCAGCATACAACTGCCAGCTAGGACATTTATGGCCATCCCAGCAAAACAGTTTACATACAGTGAGAGTGTGTGGCGGGGAGGCCGAACAGCCCTGAGCAGGGGATTACTGTCAGTCAAGGGGCCATGGACACAAAACTCACCTCTAGAGGAGCAACTGTGTCTGTACAGTGACACACTTCCATACTCTTTGTATAGACATGATGGTTAATTGAGTCAGCATTGAATGGATCTAAAAATGGTGAATGTTTTACTGGACTTTACTCAGCTGTTATCATAGGTTCCATGTAGAAGAATAAATACAATGAAATAGACTGATCACTACGGAGGATGAGGTGGAGAAAGTCATGCTATGTAGAGGTTTACCAGGGGCTGGCATGGGGACCAAGTTGGATAAAGTGAGAGAGAAAATCAGGAATACATTGTTTGCTGTTTTTTATGTTGTGTTTTTCCTGATTACAGTCTTTGAACCACAGAGTGCTCAAAAAAGGCCCTGATCGTGCATTCTGATCCACAGCAGACCCATGCAAGTCTCCACACAGGGGCAGGAGTCCACCTGCATGGGTCAGCTTGCAAGATGAGGACCTAAGAATCACCTCAGGGAGAAATCCAATCAGAACATATATCGTAATCTATATGGGCAGAGACATCTCTGAGAAACTACAAGCCAATGTCTTTCTCCCATAGAGAGAGTTGGAGACGATGCTCAAGTACCACCGAAGCCTGGTCTACACTACAAAGTTAGGTCGACAGAAGCTGCCTTGCATCAACTTCATTGTGCATGTGTCTACACTTAAATTTGTCTCCCACGGATGTGAGCACCCCGTTACAGTGAGTAATACCACCTCCCTGAGCAGTGTTGAGCCACGGTCGATGGACTGTTGTAGATAGAGTGTGAGTGTAGATACTGCATTACTTGTGTTGACCCTAACTGTCCTCTATCAGCTGTCCCACAATGCCTGGCACTGACTGCTCTGGTCACAGTTGTGAACTTCACTGCTTAAGGTAACAGAGACTGGAGACTGGAACAGAGACAGTGTGCTGGATAGTGGCAGGTTGCACACTGGGATACCTACCCACGGTACACCGTCCTGTGCATTGATACGCACTCCTAGTGAGCACGCAGAGTGCTGACACAAGGAGCAGCCCCTAAAACAGTGTGTGTGTCATATGGGAAAAATACAAAATTGGCAAGAACCAACATTTAGTTTGGCAAATTTTGAAAATATTTCCAAAAACAAACCTGTGAAGAGCTCTCGCAAAGTAACACACTTTTCTGCTGAGATCCTGATTGATCCTGGCTGCCACAGGCTACAATGGCACATTGGCTGATTCACAATTACACAAGAACAGAGCAGTCACTCTGGAAGGGAAAGGTGTTGAATCATACTGTCCACCTCTTTCCCAGTTTTGTTTAGTAATGTTCAGTAAACCTAGTGGTTAGAACACGGAACAGGAAGACAGGAAGCCTGGATTCAACTCATCCCTCAGACACTGACTTACTGTGTGACCCTGTGTAAGCCATTTTCCCTCTCTGTGCCTCAGTTTCCCTCTTTGTGACATGGATAATAATACCTTCCTGTCTCACAGAGCAGTCATGAGGCTTAACTAATTTTTGTAATTATTGTGTGTGAGACAAACTCATTGGACGAAAGGCACAAGGGAAAGGTAAAGTGTTATTACTGATGTGGCTAATGCAGGAAGTATATGTGTAATGGGTCAAGTGTCACTTCATTTCTTAAAAAGAAAAGGAGTACTTGTGGCACCTTAGAGACTAACCAATTTATTTGAGCATAAGCTTTCGTGAGCTACAGCTCAGCTCACGAAAGCTCATGCTCAAATAAATTGGTTAGTCTCTAAGGTGCCACAAGTACTCCTTTTCTTTTTGCGAATACAGACTAACACGGCTGTTACTCTGAAACTTCATTTCTTGGAATTACCACATACCTGATTGACACAGGGATACGGTCTGACACGATGCCTTTATTCCAGCTGATAAACATTTGGCATGGCAGTTATACTCACGTATTTTGCTCTTGTTTATACAAAAGAGATGACAAGCCAGTTCACTTTGACCAGAACACGTTTTTCCTGTATAACCTTGTAACCCGTAATTAGAGCCTCAACTGAACTGTGGAGAATTATGGCAGGTTTCATGGGCTAGTAAAAGCCAAACAATTCCTGATTCTCTTGCATTTCACAGTTGATCCTGGCTAAGCAAACAAAAGTACCCACCTCCAGCATCGCTTTTATTAACAGATAATGAACAAGGTGTGAAAGTTAGTTTTTAATCAATATACAGTAAATGAGAGAATAAAGTTTAAAATGTCAGTCCCCTGACAGGATTTGAAGCAGCACTTATTGGCTAATTGTTTATGCCCTTTGCTCTGTGTGCTTTTTTTTATGCTGATCATTTCCCTAAAAAAATCAGTGAAAGTGGCAGGTCATAACAGCAATTTATAATAGCCAAGTTTCTTTAATTCATGCTTTTGGATTTATTTTAGGGTTGGTATTTCTTTAATTTGTTACAAAGGGCCAGACTGAGTTAGTACCTGGATGGGAGGCCTCTCAGGAAGAGCTAGATTGAGCAGTCTGAGATGCTGTGCCCCTAGCAGCCAGCACTCAATCTAATCTTAATTTTACCTCTACGGAAAGTATTTATAGAACACCCATTACTATGGAATGTAGGCCCCTTTTCTCCCGAGTCGGTTCTGAATCAGTGCCCCTCTGTGGTACACTAGGGGGTGATGTACTGCTGGAGGTGCTGTCTTTGTTCTGAGACATAAAACCAACCTCACTGTGGTTTGAAGTCACTAAATAACCTATGGTAGGTTTCAGAGTAGCAGCTGTGTTAGTCTGTATTCGCAAAAAGAAAAGGAGTACTTGTGGCACCTTAGAGACTAACCAATTTATTTGAGCATAAGCATCCGATGAAGTGAGCTGTAGCTCACGAAAGCTTATGCTCAAATAAGTTGGTTAGTCTCCAAGGTGCCACAAGTCCTCCTGTTCTTTTTGTAAATAACCTGTGGCACTGCTACAGAAGTAGGGGTGTTAACACCAATATCCTGGCCAAATTCCCACTTCAGGTCATTATAATGTGTCTTGAATAAATTCCCGCTACCCTTTCCCTGGAACACGGTATTCTTCTCTACTTCCTGTCCTAAACAATTGTGCAGTGCTGATGTGTGTTCTTAATGGCCTTGACTATACTAGAAAAGTTACACTAGTGTAACTAAATTGATCTAGTTAAACTAGCACAAGTCGTTAATGTAGGCAAACAAACTGGTTTAAAGAAAAGGAGTACTTGTGGCACTTTAGAGACTAACCAATTTATTTGAGCATAAGCTTTCGTGAGCTACAGCTCACTTCATCGGATGCATACTGTAGAAAGTATAGAAGATCTTTTTATACACACAAAGCTTATGCTCAAATAAATTGGTTAGTCTCTAAGGTGCCACAAGTACTCCTTTTCTTTTTGCGAATACAGACTAACACGGCTGTTACTCTGAAACTGGTTTAACTCTTTCTTTCAGATTAGCTTGCATCAGTATATTACCAAATTAAACTAAACCAGTGTAACCTCTTGGATGCCTGACAGGACCATCTGAAAGGGTAGCACAAGCAAATACAGGCAGCAAGAGGAAGCCTAACAGGGCTTGAACAAAAGGTGACTAAGTGTACATTTATTTCTAGAAAGTCACAATTTGTAATGACTTTTGTGTCCACGGGTTATGCTGTGGTTTATTACATGCCATGACCTGTTAAAGCAGCCACAGAAGATCCTTACCAGCTGCACCAAATGAGAATTTGGCCCTCCTTGTTATGAATTTTAAAGGCAATGCAGTCTTCAGGAACAAGCACCAGGCTGGAAGTCAGGAGATCCTGATTTCTAATCCTGACTCAGTGTGGCCATGGGCAAATCACTTCCCCGTACTGTCTCAGTTTCCTCATTGGTGAAATGTGCATAGTAATACCTACCTCCTAGGGATGTTGTGAGAATTAGTTAGTTAAAACCCATACAGTGCCTTGAACAGATAACGCTCTGCACAAGTGCTAAATATTACTATTGTAACACTTGCAATAAGAGCATTTATCATTTCTAAGTTGTTTTTAACATTCCAAAAACATACCCTCCTATGCTCATAATGTTTTAGGAGACTGGGCAATATAAGAAACAAAATCCGTGCTTTAGATCTGGTTGCTTGGAATGTGGATGGCTTTGCTTTTGTGTCAGGTGATGTGCTACAAACATCTTTGGCAGATGTGTGACATCCAAACTTTCTGGAATGGCTGCCAGCTTCAAGGCTGGGTTGATCAAATTAATCTTCAGTTTGCCTATCCCAATGCTTCTAACAACATATGCTGGGGATGATGCAGTGATGACAGTAACCAAGTTTTGATAGTCATCTATATATGCCCTGATTTTCCCGATGGGAATCAAAGACTATGGTGTGAGACTCTCACATAGCGTAGGTCAGTGTAACTCTGGAGCTATGCTGATTTGCACCAGCTGAAGATCTGGCCCATTAACGCCAGATACCCACTATTCCTATCCCCCCCTTCCCGTGTTTTTACTCAGGGTTAAATACTACCTGATAAAAATATAGATGTTGCCTCCTTGAGCACTCTAAATATTTAATTTGGGAACCAGCGTGTACCATGCCAGCATATTCCTGATTATTGCTATTACCCGATGGCTATCAAGAAAGGCCTCGGAAACGCAGGTAATTAGGTGTTATCCTCAGTGCCTGTTGGACAGTGTCCCCTGCTGGGGTTTCAAGTACAAGTTAGTTTACAGGGAGTCTCACAGGAAGTTGTGGTTTTGTTTTTTTTAGCATTATCAACAATGTTTGGTTTGCAACAAATTCCTATTTCGTAGCCAAGGCGCCTCAAACTGTCTTTATACTATTGGTTAATATGTATTGAGCACTTTACAAACTATAGGGGACACAGTCATCTCACATGACTCAAGATTTAGATTTGGTAAAAAACAAACGTTTCCAAACCCAAAGTCCAATAGAACTGTTTCCATTAATTTGCCATTGAAGTGTCAGTGTAAATAACGGTTTTCAAACCTTCCCCTAAAACTTGCCCCCATGACTCTGAAAGGGAAATAGACTATAAACACAAATGAAACTGACTTCAATGATTTCCATTGCTCAATCTGAGAGAGAGAAACAGAGCAATTAAACAGCATGCGTGGGGAAAAGTGAGATGTTTAAATTCCTCTGGTATTAGTCTATAGGAAAAGAAAAGCATGTCTCTACAATATGATTTTTAATTAATCCTCACAGAGCACCAATGTGAGATAAGTATTACCCTCCCATTTTACAGATGGGGAAACTGAGGCAGAGACATCCAGTGACCTACCCAAGTTCACAAAGGCATAATTATTAGAGGCAGGATTAGAACTCAGGAGTTCATGTGCTCAGGCCACTTAGCCTCTGCCTCTCCTCTGAGCTAGACCCAGGGCAGTGGCTATTCTGCAATAGCCCAGACTTGGCCAGGGGAGCTGGGGCTCACGATTTTTAGCTCTCACCTGGGCAGCACCCAGAGAAAGGCAGGTCAGTGTCACATCTACACCTATCTCCATAGGACCCCGCCTCTTCTCCGCGCCCACACCCTGAGCCCCCCATGGGACTCTACCCACTCTACCCTCCTGCCCCCCCAATCCCCCCAAGGGTCCCCCACCCACTTTCCCCTCATGCCTCCTCCCCCCCATGGGACCCCGCCCACGTCCCCCCTCTCCCCCTGCGCCCCCAAGGGACTCCTGAATCCCCCCTCTCCTCACCCCACCCCCTCCCCCCCCCCGGGACCCCTCCTGCCCACTCTCCCCACACATCCCCTCTCCCCCCCCGTGCCCCCAAGGGACCGCCGAGTCCCCCCTCCCCACACACCCCCTCTCCACACACCCCCTCTCCTCACCCTGCCTCCTCTCCCCCCCGGGACCCCTCCTGCTCACTCTCCCCACACACCCCCGCGCCCCCAAGGGACCCCCGAGTCCCCCCTCCCCACACATCCCCTCTCCCCCCCGTACCCCCAAGGGACCCTCGAGTTCCCCCTCCCCACACACCCCCTCTCCTCACCCCGCCCCCTCTCCCCCCGGGATCCCTCCTGCTCAGTCTCCCCACACACCCCCCCCGCGCCCCCAAGGGACCCCCGAGTCCCCCCTCCCCACACACCCCCTCTCCTCACCCTGCCTCCTCTCCCCACACCCCCAAGGGACCCCCGAGTCCCCCCTCCCCACACATCCCCTCTCCCCCCCGTACCCCCAAGGGACCCTCGAGTTCCCCCTCCCCACACACCCCCTCTCCTCACCCCGCCCCCTCTCCCCCCGGGATCCCTCCTGCTCACTCTCCCCACACCCCGCGCCCCCAAGGGACCCCCGAGTCCCCCCTCCCCACACACCCCCTCTCCTCACCCTGCCCCCTCTCCCCCCGCCGGACCCCACCCGCCCGGAGCCGCCTCCCCTCCCGCGGCCGGGAGGCGGGGGGGCGGCGAAGTCTCGCGAGAGGCGGGCGGGGGCCGCTGGCTGCGGGCGGCGCGGAGCGGAGCGGCGGACGCGGAGCAGCCGGAGCCCGGGA
Source organism: Chelonia mydas (assembly GCF_015237465.2). Taxonomy (NCBI): domain Eukaryota; kingdom Metazoa; phylum Chordata; order Testudines; family Cheloniidae; genus Chelonia; species Chelonia mydas. The sequence continues at coordinate 2,182,579 of NC_051257.2, forward strand.
GAGGCGCTGAGGGAGGCGGCACCGAGCCCGGCCCGGCCCGGCGACCCGCTCCGCACCGGGGGCACGGCCGGCCCCGCCCCGCGCTCGCTGCGGCCCGGCCCGGGGCTCCCGAGCAGGCGGGGCCCAGGCGGCCTCGGCTCCCCGACCCCTGCCATCTTAGCGGCCGAGCCCGGCCCCGGCCCCGGCCCGGGCCGCCTGCCGAGCCGACGGAGGGTAAGGGCCGGGGGCGCCTGGCGCCGTCGCGGGGGGCGGGGGGCTCTGCCCGGGGGGGGCGCGGGGGGCAGGTGCCCCCCCCGCCCGCGGGAGCAGCGTCCCCGGCCCCCCCCGCGCGCCACTGCAGTGCTGCGGCAGGCCCGGCCCGGCCCGGCCCGGGGGGCGGGAATGGCGGTTCCTCCTTTCCCTCGGCGGGCACTGCCCGACCCCCCCGCCGGCCCCCGCCGGAGACAGGGCTGCGCCCCGAGGGCGGCCCCGGGCTGCGCGCCGGCGGGAGGCGGCCGCTGGCTTCCTGCGCGCTAGATGGTTTCGTGGCTGTGGGGGAGCGTGTGGTGAGCGCGGATCAGCCCTTGTCGGCGTCTGCCTCCCTCCCCCCGGCGTGAGGGGCAACGAGTCTTTCCTCGGTACAGTCAGGTGCTTTGTTTGTTTGTTTAAAGAGCTCTTTTATTCCATCCTGCAGACTTGCCCCTCCCGGAGTGGTGAGTTTTTAGTGTAAATACCGCTTTGCTCAGTGCAGATGCGGGATTTAGGCGAAAGTGACCTATATAAAGACCTCTTCTTGCTTCCCTTCAGCTGTGTCTGTGCTTAGTGACCGTGCCCGCCTGTAAAATAACATTTTCCAAACATTTCAATCTGTCAAATCAAAATATCTGATTGGATCTAGATTTCTGAAACCTCTGTGTCGGTGTTGCTTTTGGTTCTTGGAGCAGTTATTTAGAGATGTCTTCTAACCTGATTTGCTGCAAACGTTGTTGGAAATGTTAGGGTTCAACCTTATAACAGTAAAAAAAAATACAGTAGGTTCATTCCATATTACAGGCACTCCGACAGCACGGTGGTGGGTGCGGTACAAGAAATGGAAAAGAATAGAATTAGAACTATGTTGTCAAGTGTCAAGATTTAAATATCTTACTGAATATGAAAAAAATACGATTAGGTTTGAGACCCTTATTCTGTTTGTTTTCCCAGCAGAGAACTAGTATTTATTGTGCTTGTATCTCCTGTTTATCATGGCCTGGAGTATTTCATTAGGTGGCATTTTAGTGAATGAGTTGGTTAAAGAGCAGTTGCTTTAACTAGTTGAACCAATTGTGACCTTCATCTTTGATGACCACATTTCTAGCGTCTTTATAGCAATTTCTCCATAAAGGCCAGATGAGTGAGATGTTACCTTCAGGTTTGAATTTCATTGATTGGTTAGTGTTAATGCTATTTATAGTGAATCTGTCACATTCTCCTTGTTTTATGTATTTGCATAAAGGTGGTTGTTGTGGAATGTTTAAAAAGAAATGTTTCAAAATGCCATTTCTAATGTGCGGTAGTACATCTTGTTGAATACTCTAGTTCAGAGGCTAAAATGTCTGAAGAATAGCTCTAGTGTGTAGTACATTGTAATAGTGAAGACATTATCAAAGCAATGGAAAATCAGGATATATTTTAGTACTGGGGATGTGGATTTGTTTTTACATAGTTCATGACTACAGACTAACCCATCCTATTCCTATATATGTGATTTCAAATATTTCTCTCAAAACAAATTTGAGGTTACATCTTGATTCCAGTTGTTCCTGTTCCTGTTAACTGTTTTGTAACTTTTGTTGTTTTGTAGCTTTTGTTACTTATGTCCAAGGACAAAATAACTAACAACTGATTTGAGTCTTCATGTTAGATTGTGCACAACATTGTCCTAGTTTATGCTAGTGTGTTTGCTCCTGGTTTTAGAACCCTTCTTCTTGGTATGTATTGCCACAAAAATGGAGATACATTTGAATCCTAACTTGACATCTGAACTAGAGAGAGTGAATTTTTCTTTTGTGTTGTAGCTGTCTCACTAAGGAGAAATTAATTCTGAAAGTTTTGTTTAAATATATGTAGCTTGTTGGTTAAAATAAGAGTCTAAAGGGAAGTGCCTATAGACAGGTCATTATCTGAGAAGCTAAAATTAAATGGCACATGTCGAGTGCCAGATGTTGGGGTCAGAATTATGTATGCCTACAATTATTTAAATCCTAAACTGAACTATTGCAGTAGTGTACCTCACGTCACACCCTCCCTTTAAATTCCATTGTAAGCTAACTTTTAAAGAATTTCCTTTAAAAGTTATTTACTCTCTTGTACCCATTTATATAACTTTCATCTTTGCCTTTGCTGTAATTCCCCAACGTTTGTTACTTGAATAAAATGTTTTAAACAGAAGTTGTAAGACACCGCTAACTTTTTGGAATTAATGAGATTGTTCAAAGAGAGACAATCAAATATCACACTGCTGATTACAGTTTTATAAAGTAAGGTCATTTGTCAAATGTCTCCTAATACTGCATTTCCTGTAATCTATATTTTCAGTGAACAGTAGATAAGGTAAGGAATTTGTTTTAAAGATTGTACAGATAGATCATTGCTGTATAGTAAGATTAGTTTCACGATTGACAAAATGTGTGTAGTTTGCATGCATGCATGCCCGTGTTTGTTTGATTACTTGCTAATTGCAGTCTATTTTTTTCTACCTCTAAAGCTTCATGTTGTAGTGACTCTTTTTTCCTCAGAAAGGTCTAGTGTCACTCTATCCGCTGCAAGCAGACCATTGCTCCTAAGCCAACCGAATGGACAGTACAGTTCACTTGGAGAATATTTCTGTTGTGTGTTTAGCAAACAGTGGAAACCAGTTATTTTATTAAAGAAAAATGGACATTTGGGTAGATTTGTGTCAAACTTAACAAAGACCTGTGGAGAGACAATGGCAAATGTCATAATTTTTTTTTCTTGAAATGTATGTTGATGGCCAGTCAAGTTATACTTAAACATATAGAAAAAAATTGTCTATTTTAGAATCGCATAGGCGTGTAAATTGGTACATTCAGGCCCATATTAGAAGCTAAGGATCTTTGTTCAGCTATTTAAGATAGAATATTGTGGTTCATGATCCCATCCCCCAAAATATAAGGGCTAGGTCTAGCCTCATATTTCATAGAGCAGTATGTTATTAAGCATCATGATATTATCTCCATGGCTCCATAAGACTACCCTCGCAAAGCGGGGAACCCATCTTTAACTCTAGACTTGTTCTTTCATTTCACAAGCCTGCAAGCTCCTGTCTGTACTAGAAAAATCCTCTATTGGTGACATCAGACTTCAGTTACAAATAACTCATGGCCTCAGTCAACCATGGTTGAGAATGGCTTACCTGCAAGTATATTTAGAGCCATTTTAATACCTATTATGGGTATTGAAAATGGATTGGCACTGTCTACACTAGTGACCAAATTATTCTCACTCCTAAATTGACTTGGTGTAGGGAGAACTCCTGGTAGATACAGTTTGTCACCCACTGGTTATTTGCTGCCAGGTTTAAGAGACTGAAAAGATAACTGAGTAGAAAGGGTGCTTTAAAGCACTACTTTCAAAGTTTGTAGAAGGAGTTTTTTTAAAAGGGTGCACATTCTCCATTGTGATTTTAAGAGGAGGAGAGACTGGAAAACAAAATGGAAAAATCCCAAGGATAAAAGGGCATAGAACCACTAACCTCCTCCTGCTCAGGCAAAGTGGCGGGGAAGTTATGTTTTGAAGGGCTAGTAAGCAAAAACAGTTCACCCTGTGAAAATCTATTGGAGTATCAGGGTATAGAATTAGAGTTCAAGTGCATTTTTTAGGAAAAAAGTGTACAACACTGAGGGAAAGAGTGTAGATCTGTTTAATCACCATTTTAAACAGCTATATGATGTTCTCCTTATTTATGTACTGACATACAGTTCAGAGCACATTAACACACAGAGGAAGACGCTGTCCCTGTCTCAAGATGCTTATAGTCTGTCTAAGCAGCTCAACATGTTGGGTGACCCTAAGGAGGTTTCCTAGATCATCTTGGGGGGGTGGGGGGGAATTGATAATCAGTATCTGAAAGGGTGAGTTTATTGCAATGGGTTTGCAGTTGAAGGCTTCTTATAGTAATTTATCAGAATTTGAAACAGTTATTTGTTGTGGGAGTTCCTGAGGAATCTGAGTTTCATAATTCCTGGTTTCTTTGCCAGAAGAAGTGACATCACTACCACTGTAAAAGTAGTTTGAAAATGGCCTAGTCTGTGGTTGTTTTCGTCTACACACAAACCAATGCAGCATCTAACTAAAATTGCTTGAAAAAATGATTTAAACTGGTGTAAGTTCCTGTGTGGGCATACTTAAATAGATTTACACTTGTATTGCTTTAGCTTTTTGCCACTGATTTAACTTATCTTTAACTTATATGGATTTAAAAAACAAATTTATGTAAAACCGTACAATTTATTGTCTACATAGGGACTTAGATTTCCAGTGTTCAAACATGTTGGCATTTAGAGGAAGAATGGTTAGGTTTGGTTTCTAAAACAGAAAAAAAGCACTCTTAGTCCAGAATAGAGCATCCACACATAGTTATTCTGAAATTCTTGTTCCACTTTCAGTTTACATCCTACCTTAGGCCTGCTCTACACTAGAAACTTACATCAGTGTAGCTATATCTCTCAGGGGTGTGAAAAATCCATAACTTTTGAGATGTAGCTATTCTGACTTAAACCCCTGTGTAGACAGTGCTAGATTGACTGACAGAAGAATTCGTCTATCCACCTAGCTACTGCTTCTCGGGGAGGGGGGGGGTGGATTACCTTGTCTGATGGGAGAAACCCTCCCACTGGAGTAGGCAGTGTCTACACTGAAGCAGTACAGCGGTGGAGTTATAATGTTTTAAGAGTGGTGCATACCCTTAATCTGGAAGAATTTTCATGTATAGAAAACCCCTAAAATAGATAGATGGGCTCAACCCGTCACTGAAAGTGACGCTTTATTAATGTGAATGGGCAATAGTTTCTGACTTTTCCTCTGGTATTGTTTGGCTGTAGGCAGTTTTATTCGGGTTGGGTTAATGGGGCATCAGCACATGATTTTAGATGGTGAACGCTATCTTCTACAAGAGAAAAAACTAGAAACTGAATTGTATTTTACTTTTTAAAATAAAATGGAAGTTTAGATTCTGAGGAAAGAAGCAAAAATCGAAAAGGTCTAAAGTTATGACACTTGCAGTTTTTCTGTGGCTGTTACTTTGCACTGACACTGGCTATAACTATCTACAGCCATGAAGATATTTTTGTTATAGTAAGGCATAATGTGCAGGGTGACATGTTCCCCCCCCCCATCCCCTTCACAGGTCTATAAAACATCTACATTTGAAGAACATATAAGATAAGTTAAATCTTATTTTAAGGTAGTTTTCTAGTGGTATGCCTGTGAATAGGTTTTGTGAATTTAATTTCACTTTAGCTGTACATCTGTGATGTTAAACCACATTTAAAAATTCTTCTGGCTATCTTATATGGATTCAAGAATTTACCTACAGTTCAGTTTGAGACTGATCATCAATGTGTGTTACACCCAAAGCCCTTCATATTGGGTTTTACTTTGTTTAAAAATTACTGGGAATTTCAGTGTTGATTCTAAAATTTTAAAAATGGGTGAAAATGGGTGACAAAAATGAAAGGCGGGAATGGGGGATGCCCAATACTCATGTAGGCTGGCGGAGTGGTGCCCGGTACACATGGGAGTGGGGAGGGGTGCAGCAGGTGGTGGGGACCAAGGGGTGCATGGTAATTACGATGGTGCAGTTGAGGAAACCTTCCGCTCCGTGTGGGCCTGTTGTTGCAGTGGTCTGGTAGTCTCAACTGCCTGGCTCCCTGCCTATCTTGCTCCCCCATTGCAGAGCAGCAGTTACCAACTGGAAGTTACCCTCCTCTGTGCAGGCGTGCTGTATCGTCCAGCAGAGACTCTACGAGGGGGCAACTGAGCCACCATCTCTCCTTCTGGACTGGGGAACCAGGCCTGGGGAGTTCCGTACTTCAAAATCCAGTTGAAAATTGGGAAAACCTGAAAAATGGCTTTTTTTAAACTTGGGAATTTTGGGGGAAAATTGGGAAAAACCAAAGTGCTTTAGTTATACCATAATTCTTAGAGCACCACCTCAGTGAGTAAAGTAGTCTTCAGCCTCTCCCTTACCTCAGCTACATTAAAAAAACCCCTGCCTTTAGTAGCTTGCCTCCGTTGGCCGAGCATCAGAAGGCACGACTCTCTCAAGGGGCAGATGGGCCGCTGGGACCAGCCCACCTCTTTCTGCTGCTGAATCAGCCTTTCCACTCTTCGTTGTTGGTTCCTATAACATTTCTTGCCCACTCCCCAGCCTGGTCTCCTGAGATTACCCACCCTAACTCCTGTTGGTTGCAGACTTGAAGGGATTGGGAACCAGCAGCATGGGAAAGTGGAGCACATGATGAGGGTGAAAAGAAGAAGGGCTGGGGTCTTGCAGCAGGGAAGTAGTTTAGATAGGTTCTTCTCAGCATCTGTAAACCCTTCTTCCCTGGCATAGTGCCACTCCATGGCAACAGCAAACCATGGGCCGTTAGCCTACTCAGCAAGAGTTAAATTGCATTAGAGCTCCTTTCA